>NC_143141.1:7181136-7487159 GCF_059928025.1 Delphinapterus leucas
CCCCTTTCTTGTTCTTTTCTGGTCTGTGACTTCTGATCTTGGCCACCGGTAGGTGTGTCATTTAGTACACTAATGTATCAATAGTAAAATCAGCATAAAATGAGACTCACGGTCTGTTGGAGGTCAGATTCGTTGCCATCTTGGTTTCAGCTGGTTCTATCTGGTTTTGTTTCTCTCTTCCTATAGCTTCCTTTGTTTGTGCCCAGACCCTGTGACTTAAAGATACGTTAGTTCCTGTTCAAGGGACGGGTTAGTGCGTTCCTCTTCAAGGGAGGAGCTGGTGGGTTTTGAGCAAGGGTCTAATGGCAACTCTGCTAACGTCATGAGGAGAGAAAACAGGTTTCAAACCCCTGTACTGAGACACCCAGAAGAGATCTTGTTCGGGGGCCTTTCTTTCTGCAGAAGTGAACCGGCAATGTGCCAAAGGCTGTGGACGCTGTGCCAGGGCAGAGGTTCTGAGGATGCGTCTTCTAGGCAAAGTCGCCTAGGCAGCTGCTGAGACAGGTTGTCTGGACCCCACTCCCGATGCAGGGCCAAGAAGCCATGAGCAATTGTCCAGACAGGATTTAGGGTCCCATCTGGGGTGCCACAATTTGTACCCGAGTAAGTGGGCTCCTTGCCCGTTGCACAACAGAAAGACCAGATACTGAGGGAACAGTCTTTGCAGAGAGCAGGCTTTACTGCAGGGCATCCAAGCAAGGAGACAGGAGGCAAAGGTCAGATCTGTCTCCTTGATCAGGTTTTGAGTGGGGTATCTATTGTGGACGTAGAGAGCAGGAGGGGGAGGGCGCTCAAAATGATTGGCAGGAAATAAGGTGTAAGTGTCGAGAGTTCTCTACACAGGCACGACTGTCCTTCTTGCCTGTTCATGGGTCACGTGTGCAATTTTGGGGGGGGTCCATATGTCACCTGTGGCGAATTTTCAGCCAGTGACATCTAACGTTCACTGTTGGTCATTCTAGTTCCTCAGTGTGCCTGCTCACCCGGGCAATGCTCAGTTGAAGGGGCCCTTAGCAAGTTGTTTCCATTCCTGCAGTTTCCCTGGTACGCTGCCGGACAAGCTTGGGGGGCTCAGTAAATCGTTCCGTTTCCATTTTATGGGCCTTGTAAGATACAGGGTGTGGTTTCAGTGCCATCACTGAATAATGTGGTACTGGTACTTCAGTATTGAATATTGTCATAAACTGTATAAGAATTCTTCCATTATCTTAGGCCCTGGAATTGTGCATAAGAAATTGTTTTCCACGTCTGGTTGTGTTACATTCCTCTGGAAATTCAATTCCATGCCACGGAGTTGGGTTTGGAAGTCGATGCCTGTTTTGAATTCTGTTTACTTACCTTGGTAATGAGTTTTGTTCTAACAGGCCCTCTCCATCATGAATGTCACGGGAGTTCTTCTAAGGACCTGCAATAGTGTTGCCCTTGGTTCTTCTTTGCGTGTCGTTTTAACCTGTTCAGGGTTTTCCTTACTTCCCCTCAACACCGACGCTGTGCTGGTGTTTTCCTGTCCCATCTTGAATGATTGTAGTGTCTTCTGAATCCTGAGGAGTTGTACAGACATTGCAGATTTTCCTCTCTTCACAGCGCTGGTACCTTTTACTCCCATCTCTGTTCAAGGAATGGAAATGATAGCAAAGATGTTGACAATGTAGCCTTTTCTTCTTGTGAGTATACTATTCCTGTCATATTCTGCTGAGAAATAAATATGTTATATTACTAAGCAACAGAAGAAGGTGTTTGTTTTTTTTTTCCCCTTTTATAGCTGCCTGACCAATGGTCATTGGTTTACTGGTAGGGGGAAGCCTTACTAATGTCTTAGGGATTTGACATCTGGGTTCAGCCGGGCTGGATCAGCCAGTCGATAGGTACCAGCCAGGGGTGTGGTGGTCCATGCCAATTGGCAGGTAAGTCTGGGAGTCACCTCTTCAAATAGCGGTGGATGCTTCTCGTGGGTATCTCTGTAGCACGTCGATTCAAGCGACACATTATCCATTAACCCCGGGGACAGGATGGTTGTAGGGAGGTTAATTAGATGCCTGGTATCCCCCCCCCCTCGCATGACGGCTATTACACCCAAACCCTTGGTAGTAGGAGAGCCACACCTGTTCTCACTCCTCCCGAACAGGTGAGATGCTCTATAAAGTGTTCATGTCAATGCGTTTGCTGCCTATTTTACATAGTACTTTGACCAAGCTCCTCCTTTCAAGCTCCACCGTTACGGAATGACCCAGCCACATCCACCCACATGCCCGGTGACTTACTAACTTATCAACTCGTGTATCACGAGATCCCAGCCTCAGCTTGTCGTCCTCTGTGCATTTCTATAGCTGTAGGGCTGGGCCTTGGTCCCGCTCTTGTGCAAGACTCGAGTCCTGACCCCATGTGCTGCTACCAGCTAGGCTGCCAGGGCAAGAAGGGTTATTACTGGCAATACAGCAACACACATTATTGGAACAATAAAACACAAGCGTATTTTTATGTTTTAATCCTGTCAACCAAAAGTATAAAGAAATGTTACTGGCTGTTTGAACCCAAGAACGTTTCCTAATAAGCCTGGATGGTTTTTGACAGGGCCAAATATCAAGGACCATTTGGCGGGGACCAGTTGTCTCCATGGATGTTTTGGACAGGACCAAATATGCACTAATCATACAATTTGTGATATAAACTCTTAGTGTGTAAATTTTGGATTTCCAGTTGGATCGAGTTGTGCCCCTTTGTTTTAGTGTAGGTACACGTGTATATGTATTGGTGACCTTCAACTTAGAATGGTCAGTGATTTTTATCAGCAAAAATGGGTTTATTCAGTAGTTGATTTCTGGTAGGAGATGCAGCGCGCATCTTTCCCTGTTGGGGCCTGTAATGGATGGTTCTTTCTCCTTGATGGTTCTTCTTCTGAGGTCTGTAACTGACAGTGCTTTCTGTCATTGATGTTGGAGTAGTACTGCATGAGCAGCCCTTCTGGCCTCCCGACTCCATTTTAGTGAGGTTTTACTTTTTAAATTTTCACTAAATGTATTTTTATTATATTTGCATTAAAATTATATATATATATACACACACATATAGATAGATCTATTTAGTTACCTCTTATTTTCTCCCGTGTCTACAGGGATTTTTTTTTTCTTCAAAAAATTTTTTTCTGTTTCAACCTTTTAGCCTCCTGAAGCTGAGGTTTTTAGTTTCTGTCAGATTGGAGGGAGAGCGGGGTAGCGAAGGAGCCTGGTGCCTTAGGCAGAAGCCTCTCCCTAGGACGGCCGCTGACTGTAGCATCATTTGTCCCCCTTACCCCTAAATCTTTTCAGAATGGCTTATATCTCTGGGCTGCTAAAAATTTTCCCTATTTTTTCTTTCTTTGTCCCTTGTCTGTCCATGACCCTTTCTTTTCTTTTCTTTTCTCCTTTGGTGTTAGCCTGGTCAGCTTCTGGTGGTCTTGAGTGGCCTCCTTCCTAGGGTGTCCCAGTCAGCCTCACAGGGCGTGGTCTTGATCCAAGAAAGCAGCGGTGACAGCATCCTGATTTGGGAGGATGCTCGCAGCCTGTTCATAGGTAGCGACACTCACAATGCCCAGACACATCGGCCAGGAGATTTACCATCCCCTACGAGCTGAGAAGCTTCCTTGGGCCTTGGGGGATTGGGGATAAAGTACTCCTTCCCCTTATCCTTTTCTTTCCTTCTTTCTTTTTTTATATTGAGTTATAATTTACATAGAACACTGGACATTGAACTGCCGGTCTCCACGGAAGGGCTCTCTTACATCCCGCGGGGTCAGGGACAAGTCACAACAGCAGCAAGGCAGGCCTCAGCAAAGAGGTTTGCCCTTGAAGCAACACTGAAGCCTTTAGGTGCCACAGTTTACTTCAGGAGGCCACCCGTCACTGTGTCACCCTTTAGCACACGGGGGACCAACACCTGGACCCTCTGCCAGGGATACCCTCTGAAAGGGCAGGCCAGTAGGGCCCGTCGCTCACAGGACGGCGGCGAGGGTGACTCAGTTGGGCCGTTGGCTCGGTTGATCAGGCTCAGCTTCCAGCACAGACTGTCGGAGGAAGTCATTCCTCGCTCCGTTTTGGAGGCGGCTCTGCCTTGTTAGCCGGTTATCCTGGTCGCCCTCAGGGTCACCAGCCCGGAGAGTAGGCTTTCGGGGTGGAGAATCAAACGGGACGCATAGATCTTATTACATAATCCGGAAGGTGCCAGCGAGGGGTTGCGATTAACATCGTCCTGGGCTACAACCCCTGCGAGTTGTGTGAGGACACGCGAGACTGCCCCCACTTCAGACGCCAGCCACGGCGCACTTGTGTGAGGACACGCAAGACTGCCCCCACTTCAGACGCCAGCCACGGCGCACTTGTGTGAGGACACGCAAGACTGCCCCCACTTCAGACGCCAGCCACGGCGCACTTGTGTGAGGGACACGCAAGACTGCCCCCACTTCAGACGCCAGCCACGGCGCACTTGTGTGAGGACACGCAAGACTGCCCCCACTTCAGACGCCAGCCACGGCGCACTTGTGTGAGGACACGCAAGACTGCCCCCACTTCAGACGCCAGCCACGGCGCACTTGTGTGAGGACACGCAAGACTGCCCCCACTTCAGACGCCAGCCACGGCGCACTTGTGTGAGGACACGCAAGACTGCCCCCACTTCAGACGCCAGCCACGGCGCACTTGTGTGAGGGACACGCAAGACTGCCCCCACTTCAGACGCCAGCCACGGCGCACTTGTGTGAGGACACGCAAGACTGCCCCCACTTCAGACGCCAGCCACGGCGCACTTGTGTGAGGGACACGCAAGACTGCCCCCACTTCAGACGCCAGCCACGGCGCACTTGTGTGAGGACACGCAAGACTGCCCCCACTTCAGACGCCAGCCACGGCGCACTTGTGTGAGGACACGCAAGACTGCCCCCACTTCAGACGCCAGCCACAGCGCACTTGTGACTGACTGTCTACAAACTGCGGGGTTCTCATTACCTCCTCAGGTTCAACGATGTGCTAGAACAACTCAGGGAACTCAGGAAAGCTCTCCACTTAGGGTCAGAGTTTACGCTACAGGATATGAAATGGGACCAAAGAAGAGAAGAGACCCACAGGGCCGAGTCTGGGAGGGGCCCCAACGCAGACTTGCCTTGGAGTAGGCTCAAGTTTGAGAACCACTGCTCTGGCCGGCTGAAACCCCTGCAGCGGGCTCTAAGGGCTAAGAAGTGCAGCTTGTTTACTTTCTAAAGCAAACAGACCAACAGAATACCCCAGGACAGAGTAATGAGCAATTTGTTTCTGTGGTCAGTGGACAGGAAATAAAAAACTGCATACAATCTAGGTTTTCTAGTGTCCCACTTCTGCCCCAAACACAGTGTATTGACTGTCTTGTCCCCAAGCCTCACATGTGGAGAATTAAAATAATTTTGGTGGAGAAAAAAAAAAAAAAGAGTAAGTGAGGACCACAGAGGGTAGCAGGCCTTTGAGGTCTACTTATAATTCAGGCTGGAAAACCATGGCAGCATGTGGCAGACACAGCCTGAGTTGTGGCCATGGAGGCGCCAACAGCCAACTGGGCCTTCAGAGGCAGCGTGGGCTACTTGGTGACTCTATTTAGCAAGTCAAGAGCAGTCGGACACATGCCCCTCTGTCGAGCGCCGTCACCCTGCTGGCTGTACCGATTGTGTTAAAATATACCCACAGGATTTTAATTTATGGAGGTGACTGAGTGACAGGGGGAGGCCGATGCCATGCCACCCTGGGCCGCAGGGAGAAACACCAGACCCAGTCAGGAGGCTGGAGTGAGGGGAGAGCGTGGGACACAGCCTCTATTGTAAGGGCGGGGGATGCAGCGAAGGACTGGCTAGTTTGGATAATGTCGGTGGGCTCTGGGCTGCAGGGTGGTCTCTAGTTGTCTGGTACCGGCTCTGGATGATTCGGGCAGGGGAATATTGCCTCTTGGAGGGCAAGAGCCATCAGAGGAGGTGCTCAGAGTGTGGGCTGTGGATTGGTTGGTTTTCATGTGCAAGTCATGCTCCCTGGTGGGCCCTTTGCTGTCTCTGAGAACTGGCTGCTACCCCAGGAGGGGCCAGTCTCTCCCCAGTCTGGGTGGTCCCCACGATGTCAAAATGTCACAAAATATGAAAAAACATCATTAAGCAAGCTCATTGTAGCATTCTGGCTACAGCCTCTGTAAGAGGTTTGTACTCTGGAAATAAGTAGGTGTTTTCTGCAGGGCGTGGGCCTGCAGGCGCCCTGCGCTCTGTGGCTGCAGACCCACTGCTGCAGTCAGGCAGCAAAGGCACAGCTCTGCAGAGCAGGGGGCTCCCAGGCATGTGACAGTCCCCAGGTAGAAAGATCGAGCCTAATCACAGTAGAAAACACTGAGGAAGTTTGCCTGGGACGTAAGGACAAAAAGGGAGTTTGCAACTTGGATTATCTCTAACTTTTTACCTCCAGGGATCATTTTAAAACCTTGCATTGGGACCTTCGTTATTTAATATACTCTTCTAATTTGAATGGTTTGGTCACGTTTTTCGCTGGCGTATATTCTCTCTCGTGCTGCTTACCCACCCCTCCACCCCATGCACACAACTGTCCATGGAACTCTGGCAGAAAAACAGGTCAGAGGGTTCTATCTGTATATTGCTCTTTCATGCGTGTAGAGGGCGGTGTCTTTATAGCATCTTAATTTTATAGTTGTGAAATGATTTTACTAGTTAAGAATTTGATGTGTATTTTTTTTCTATTTAATTAGAAGGGCAGGTGTGGACATAAGTCAATGGAGATAAACTTAAAAATCATGCTTTTTCCTATTTAGAGATAGGCAATACGTCATCACATTCATAGAATGTAGCTGATTCCTCCGGCCTTCCTTTTATTTCCTAAGTTCAAGTCAGGATTAAAGGTGTAATAACAAGATTTGGCATTTCTTGTTGCTTAAGTGAGGCCCAGACTTCAATGTTGTGATGTTTACTTCGTGTATTCTTGTACTGTTTGCTTTCTTTCCTTGGAATTGTATATCTAACGTTTGGTATTTGGAGTAAATATAAGTGTTGTAAATGTTCGTTAATAAATAATTGTGCGCAAGTAATAGGGTAGAGTGACTGGAAATTAGATCCAGTCATTGTGTAGGATATTGTTTTAATTTTCTGTGGCTGCTCTCCAACCAGTTACCACAAACTTGGTGGTGTTAAACAATAGAGATTTACTATTTTGAAGTTCTTGGAGTTAGAAGTCCGAGATCAAGGTGTCAGCAGGGCTGTGCTTTCTCCAAAGCCCCCATGGAAGAGTTCTCTCCTGCCCCTTCTAGCTCCTGGTGGTAGCCAGCAGTCCTTGGCTTGTGGCAGCGTAATTCCATCTTTGTCATCATATGACTGCCTTCACTGCGTGTATATGTGTGTCCAAATCTCCCTCTTCTTATATAAGGGCACCAGTCGTTGGATTTTGGGCCAACCCTAATCCAGCGTGACCTCATCTTAACTTGATTACATCTGCGAAGACCCAGTTTCCAAAGAAGGTCACATTCACAGGTTCTGGTTGGACATGAACTTTGGAGGAACACTATCTAACCCAGTACAGATGTGGAATTATTCCACCTTAATTCAGGAGTAGAAAAATAAGGGAAGTCAGCGGCTTTGCCTTAAAAGCAAAAATTACTTCTTAAAATCAGTTCTGTCCAAGGCAGATAAGATTTTATAGGAGCTGAAGCTTGTATAGTGGTTTTTTTTTTTTTTTTTAGGGGTGGGGGTAATGCTTCTTAAGAAAAGGAATGTAAAATTCCAAATACAGAGTTAGGTATGAAAATGCATATTTATTTAGAATTTTTAAAGAAGTAAATTAAAAGTTTTAAAGTTGGCATATACCACACCCATCACAGAATACTGAAAGCCGTTTTTATTAACTGTCTGATACCTTTATGATACTTTTCCTTCCTTTTTTTTTTTTTGGTTGCATATGCTTCAATCACCTCCTCCTATGACAGTTTTGTACTGTATTAGTTTCTTAAGAGATAATGATATTTAAATTCTGTCTCTCGCATGGTTGTTGAAAAAAATTGTAATTTCGAAGTTTCAGTTTCACAAGTTGTTATTGGTAATGTCATTTAAATTGTTAGGATTGTTGTCTAAATTTGGGAAAGCCTAAACTGAGATTCTTTTATATATGAGCTGTAAAATTCAGGCATTTTTCAAGATATCTCATAGAGTGGCGACTAATCTTAAATCCTTCATCACCGTCCAGTAGAATTTTCTGTGATGATGCAAATGTATATTGGAGCTAATATGGTAGCCGCTAACCACAGGTGGTTATTGAGCACTTAAAGTGTGATGAGTGTGGCTAGGAAACGGAATTTTTAATTTAATTCCATTTTAACCCTTTGCTCTTCACCCAGAAATCTGCCCACTCCCAGCCCTGGGGCCAACCTCAGTGCCCTCTTGTGGGCCCCCCTCCAGGCCCAGTGACTATGTCAGCAGACTAGAGCCTGAGCCAATGAATTTGGTGAAACCATCTAAGGATGTGGAGGTATGAAAAAATCTGTCTCCTTCACTCACCTGCGTGTGCTCAGAATGACTGTTGAATCAACATGTTTAAGAAGGGAAAGGCGGGGCTTCCCTGGTGGCGCGGTGGTTGAGAGTCCGCCTGCTGACGCAGGGGACACGGGTTTGTGACCCGGTCCGGGAAGATCCCACATGCCATGGAGCGGCTGGGCCCGTGAGCCATGGCCGCTGAGCCTGTGCGTCCAGAGCCTGTGCTCCGCAATGGGAGAGGCCACAACAGGGAGAGGCCACAACAGTGAGAGGCCCGTGTACCGCAAAAAAAAAAAAAAGAAGGGAAAGGCTTATCATTCTGGAACAGACTCCTTTTTATGTTCTCGAGGCTTCTTTCAGCATGAGGTCCCATTTGTCAGTCAGGATAGACCACGATGCTACAGTAACAAGCACACCCCCAAATCTCTTGGTTTTCAGATGGTAAAGGTTTATTATTTTACTTCCATGACATATCTATGAATGGTGGGCACCAGGGATGCATGTCCCAGATCCCCTTCAGTGCGGGACTGGTGGCCTTCTGCTGGGAGAGTGTTTTGCTGTCAGCCCCTTCAGGTGACGCCTCACACCAAGTCTCATCCCTTCCCAGAGAAACTCACATTCAGTGGTTGATCAAAGTGATAGCATAAAGGGTGCAGCCATCTCAGCCCAACATAGGACAACTCCGAAGGGTCCTTTTAGCTCCTGAGTTCCCTGTGAGCCCAGCTGAGGCTGCTGTTGCACCTGCAGTCTGGCTGGACTTCCCCCTTTGCGCATTCCCCCTTCCTGCCTGAGGTGTGAATCTCACAGGTGTTATTTCTAAGGGCACGCTTTAATAAATATCCTGCAGGATGAACTCTTGTCTTAGAGTCTGCTTCCCTAGAGCCAACCTGCAGTGGTTTAATACCAGGAGTGGGCCAAGAAATCAAGTGATAAAGTGGGGTTTTGGAGTTGGATTACTCACCACTTTCTGGCAGTAACTCCCCATCACTGGCCATAGGGCCTCTTGCATGAAGTCACCATCTAATGGTTAAAACTTGCACTGGTGGTGAACTGGGATGGTGTACTAGCAGAAGGAAATGCACTAGTTCATGCAGGGTGTCAGGCCTTTGAGAAATGCATGTAAATAGTTATAAGGACAGTGGAATTGGGTAGCTATTGCTAAGACTGATCGATGCTCTAGAAAAGATAAAAAGCTATGAAAAATTTATCACCAATCAAAAGCCCTGGGAAATTTTGAATACCCAGGTTCCTCTGAACCTTCTGAAGCTTAGAGATGATGCCAGGGCTCCTTCCTATAGGGCGAACACCATGGGCCCTTCAGAGTCTACCCCCACCTACCCTCCTGGTCACTAAGCTTATAACTGGGGTTAAATCACAATAAAACCCACGCATAGACATTCTGAGCCTGATTAGGGGTAGGGGAGAGTGCTGTATCCCAGAGGAGCGACAAGACCTCACCCATGGGTACCAGCAGAAGGCAGAAGACTGTGCCTAGGGTGGGATTCTGTAGGTGCTTCATCAAAGGGTTTGGAACGTAAGGTTGAGTAAGAGAGAGCTGGGTGATGTGGGTGCAGTCTCTTGGGACTCCATATCTGTCTAACACACTGGGAGGACTCCAGGAGATGGGAGAATGCCCTGGTGAAAGGGGTACCAGAAACCCTAAAATTCAGCCCAGAGCTGATGTGGGAAAGTGCATTACAGAACCCAGCCCACTCATGGCCCTCGGGATCGGAGAATTCCTGAGCAAGAGAGGCCACGTGACAGACATAACTGCCAGAGGCAGGTGAGCCGTCACAGTGGAGGGAGGGATGCTGCTGACCCACACATGGGTACCAGGATGGTTATTACAGCAAAGTGTCCCTGGGCAGAACAGACGCACAGCCGCCAAGGGAGCTGCTCAGTCCGTACCACTCAAAGAAATCAAGGAGCTGGGACCAGGAGGTCAAGGGGAGTTACTCCAACAGAAAATTCACATTCCTTTGCCCAGTTTCCGTATCTGAGTCGGTTTCAGACCCAGAACCCACTGCCTGAAGAAGAGACCAGATCCCCAGGAGGAAGGGGACGGTCACACCATGGTAAGTTTCTCTTGGGCCTTCTGCAAAGGTCCCTTCAGCCAGTCGTTCAGCTAACAGTGCACAAGGGGAAGAGGAATATTTCACATTTCGAAGACTCTTGGACATAGGATCCAGGTCTCTATTGTTATCCAGGCACGTGAAACATCATCCTGGCAGCCCTGTTAGAGTGGGGTGTACGCAGTCCTGGTCAGGATCTAGCTCCCTCTGGGTCCATTGGTTCGCAGACTCACCAGCCCGGGTGGCCATTTCCCTGGTCCCTGAATGTGTGATCAGAATAGACCTACCTTAGGGTCTTTGGCCTGAGAGGTAAGAGCTGTCATAGTGGGGAGGGGCAAGCAGAAGCCTCTGAAACTATTCCCCCCTTCCTCAGCCAGATGGTGAATGGAAACAATACTGCGTCCCAGTGGGATGGTAGAAGTTAGTGTCACGTATCAAAAGGATGCACAGGTAGTGGTCCCACCACTTCTCCATTTAATTTACTCGTCGAGCCCTTGCAAAATCCCAGTGGATCCTGGAAAATGAGAGTAGATTCTCCTAAATTCAACTGAGCATTCACCCGGGTCGCAGTCTGCCACACCAGATGTTATGTCTTTGCCAGGATATATTAACTTATTTGAGGCAAAGGGTGTACAGACATAGATTTAGCAAATGCATTTCCTGTGAGAAAAGAGGCAGTTTGCGTTCACATGAAACAAATATATACACTTATAGTTTTGTCCCAGGACCAGTGTTGACCCTTCTGCCCGCCGTCATGATATAGTCTGAAGAGACCTGGATCATCTGGAAGTTCTGCAGAGCATCTCATTAATCCACTGCACCACCTGATACCGTCCTAACCAACCTGCATTAGCGAGAAGTGGCCAGTGCGTGGAAGGCCCGGGTGGTAGAACGTGCATTGCAGAGGGCGGGAGATAAACCCTACGAAGATTCAGGACCTGCCGCCTCAGTGAAGCTTTTCAGGGTCCAGTGGCGAGAGGCATGCAGGAACAGGATATCCCACCCGAAGGAAAGGACAGACGATCGCATCGTGCACCTCCCACCATGAAGAAAGAAGCACAGCATCTTGTAAGCCTCTTCAGATTTGGGAGGCAGCGTGTTACATGTCTGGGGATTCTGCTCCAACCCACATATGACATAAAACAAAAAGCTGCTGACTGGCGGCAGCCCAGGCTGTGGTACAAGGACCCCTGACATTTGGAGCGTGTAACCTGGCAGATGTATCGCTGGTGGGAAAGGAGCTGTGTGCCTTCTATGGATAATCACAACACATACCCCCTTGCCTCTGCAGAGCAATACTGTGCCTCTTCCACTTTTAAGAAACACTCCTGGTACCCTGCGGGGCCCTGGTGGAGACGGGGCCCTTGACCATGGGCCGTAAAGTGGCTGTGCAGCCACAGATGCCCATGATGGGCTGGATTCTGACACACGCCCCCAGGACAAGGCTGGGTGGGCCCCCAGGATCCATTTTAAGATGGAAGTGGTATATCTACAGTCTCACATAAGCCAGAGCAGGGGGGACAGCAAACTATACAACTCGTAGCCCAGATCTCTCTATCACCCACGGTTCTTGCTCCAGGGCAGCTCATCCGTTCCTTCCTGTGACTGGGAAATGGTGTATGACCAGACGAAGGAGGAAGAGAAAGTCCAACGCTAGTTCATGGTCAGGTGGGCTTGGTACGTATGTGGAAGCTGAAAATAGATGGCAGCTGTATACACCCGCAATCAGGGGTGGTCTTGAAACGGTAACAAGGCAAAAAATCACACTCTTAAATCTGAGCTCTGCAGGTTGAGATGTCTTGGTTCCCAAAGGTAAACTTCTGCCTGGGAACGTGTGAGACTCATTGAGTTACAAGCTGCCGTCTTCATCTGGGCGTGTCAGAGTCACCGGCAAGCAGGAAGAGGCACCATCCTGATGGGGGTATGTGCCCAGAAGGACGAGGCAGGGCTGCTGCACACTGGGATGTGTGAACCCAGGTGATGCACAGGCTGCCACGTGGTCCTCTTGCTCGGTGTTGATGGTAGATGAACAAGCAACAACTCCAGCCTGAGAAGGGCATGTAGACCAGCGTTCATACTTCTCAGAGGTGAGGTTCTGAGTCATCACATGGATTAAGCCACTGAGACCAGCAAAGGTGCTAACTGAGGCGAGGGGAGCCTGGAACGGATGGTCCACAAGGGAGATAGTGTTATCAGCTGTGGCCCTGAGACCAGCAACAGAGGCATCCTATTAACCTCCTTTTAAGTGTCCCCCAGGAAGAGGAGGAGGCCCCCGGGAATCTTGAAGGAGCTGCTTCCGGAACATATATGAAGAGATGTGTCCAAGAGGCACAGATCGGTTTATTGATTATTTCCACCAACAACCTCAGAACTGAAAGATAATTCGTGGTACTTTGTGACAGAACAATAGGAAACTTGGACACTCCAGAAGGGCTGTTTTTCTAGGACCTGGACCACCCCCTTGCCAATCCTCTTCAGCAGGAGGGGGCAGTGACAGCTCTGTCATGAGAGAGAGAGGAACTCCCCCCCGCCCCCGGTTCTTCAAAACAAAGGTTGCCATGGAGATGCACAGTAGGCTTGACACTGTCAGGGGTCCCTGTTTCATGTGAAACCTCAGAAAACGACTTTGGAAAACACAGCAAGTGACTGGCCATTGTTTCAGGAAGCAGAAGAAAATGAGAGGCAGCGGAGGAAACGGTAGCAAGTAATAGATTCATTCCTCTTGCAGCAGTAACATCAGACCAGACCGTGAGGCTGTAGGTCCGATGCTGAGTGCCTGGGCCGTGGCTTCCCTAGGATGCCCACAACACGGGCAGCAGCACGGGAGAGCAGGTCGAGCTGTGTGTCCAGATCCCTCCCCCTTTCTTTCTTCACCACTTCAAGACAGTTTCAGAAATGCACTTCCGAGGAAAGATCTAACATCCAGTAAAACTCTGCGGAGCAAAGACAAGCAATTAGCAATTGGCATAAACACAGCCCTGGCAATGAGTGGCAGGACCCTTATAAGCTCACCTTACAACTGAGGGCCACCAGACGGATGCTGTGGCTACAGCCAGGGCCTTGGAGCCAGAGGAAGCCAGAGGAAGGGGGACGAGGTGGGGGGACACCCAGTTTGCACCAGAGCTGAGTTTATGGTGCTTTCCTGTGCTTTCTGGCTGCCCATCTCTGGACACAGCTGGGCACACCCTCAACTCCGGCTGCTGTTCACGTGAAAGGAGGCTCTGAGAGGCCCCCAGGTCCCTGCCGAGACTGAAGCCAACATGAGAATAAAGCTACATCAAAGCAAAATGTAGCACCCAAGTAAGTTGTTATATTACAGGACTGTTTTTAACTCTAACGTGGCATTTTGAGCCATATCTGTGCAAGTTAGTGAGGGGGTGCTTGTGGAAGGGCAGGGATGGGGGAGGATTGGACTCCTGCAAGGACCTTCTCTAATTCAGTGGTTCTCCAGGTGTGGGCCTGGACCAGCAGCTTCAGCACTGCCATCTGGGAGCATAACTCATCTCAGCTTAATTTACATCCCCCAGCAGGAAGAGGGAAGGTTTTCTCCTTGCCCAGCAACAACCTAGCCAATGAGAAACCACAGCAACGCCTAACTCTCGATCTCCTCCAATGAACTTTCGTTCAAAACAGCTCCTCCCAACTTCCCCCTTCTAGAGGAGAACGCTCCTCTCCCGTGTCCCCCAGCCTTGCCCATGGTGTGCGTGGCCTGAATTGCAATTTCTCTGCTATTCCCGAATAAACTCAAACTAAAACACCTTGCATGTACTCTAACTGGCATGTAGCCTAAACAATGAGATGTTTGCCCAAGTTGTTTTAGAGGAACTCGGAGTCAGCTGTGTCTAGTTTGAGCTGAGCTGGTTGAGACCGGGGTGGACCACCAAGCCTCCAACTGGACGGGTGCGAGTGTCCACTCAGTGACCTTTTGGTGTCAGAGGGCCCCAAATCCCACCCTCAGATGTGCTCAACACGTCAGTTTTCTAAACGTACAGAGGCCTGTAGCGTAGTCACACCTGGGCAGAAGGATGATTTCTGCACCTTTTTCCAATCGCCTTTCCCCATACCCCCAACGCCCCTCATGTCTCAGACCTGCCCTACTGCTTTATACTTGATCCCATAAACACCCCTTGCTTTCGGGTCCTGTTCTCCCTTCTCCTCCCTTGGCTGCCTCGTGAATAAACCCTCTCTTCGTTGCAAACCTCCGGGTCTCACCATTTGGGCTGGCTGCCTGTGGAACAAGACGAACCTGCTTGGGTAACAGAATTGGGACCTCAAGACAGACAAGACAGGTCCAACTCCAGAACCCACAGGCTGAGATGATGGAGCTCTTGAATGACGCTGCTCCCTCAGCAACCTGTGTCAGCCTCCTGGATTCCAATCGTCTATACTTTTTATTTCCCTGCCCTGGGCTCTTCAAAGGCAGGGTCCCAGTCTTTTTTTTTTTTTTTTTTTTTTTGTGGTACGCGGGCCTCTCACTGCTGTGGCCTCTCCCGTTGCGGAGCACAGGCTCCGGACGCGCAGGCTCAGCGGCCATGGCTCACGGGCTTAGCCGCTCCGCGGCATGTGGGATCATCCCGGACCGGGGCACGAACCTGTGTCCCCTGCATTTGCAGGCGGACTCTTAACCACTGCGCCACCAGGGAAGCCCAGGGACCCAGTCTTAATTCATCTCCCCAGTATGTGCACAGAGCTCTGCTTTTGGCTCTCATAGATATTTGGTGTCTCAATGAATAAAGGAAGAAAGGGAAGAACAGCAAAGGGAGGGGAGGACAGGATGGGGGGAGTGTGGGAGGGGCAAGTATTTGGGAGAAGTTCCTTCTAAAGGACGGGGTGTTTGGTGCCATCTGCGGTACTGCAGAGGACTGAGGTGCAGGGGTGTGAGCTGTGGGCAGGGCACCCCGTCAGGGGCTCAGCAGGTCTTAGCTGAGATCCCAGGACAAACGGCTTCAGGAGAACAAAGCACGATCACCCTTGCACAGGCGTTGGTTGTGGAGCAGAGCGCTTCCATAGGCCCACTCTTGGCATTTTTCTCCTCATCCAAAATTCTAGGCGGGGTGGACTTCCGTTTATGGGGGAGGCAAGCGGGATGGATAATTCTGGCTATAAATGTAGCTCCCTTTTCCCACTGATGTATATCATGTATGCCATAATTTCTGGTTGGTCTTTGATGGGTGGCCTGCCACAATGTCTAGTTTTAAATTCCTCTCTCCTTGAGCCATTTTGCCAACTAGTTAATACTGAAAACTATCTTATACTTAAAAATACTTGAGAGCTCCAGTCAAAGGAACCCTGGAGTGAGTTCTTTTATGAAGCCAAGAGCCTTTTTACAAAGCAAAAGGATTTTTCTGTTTTACACGTTTAAATGATTTTTTAAAAATTCTGACCCAACTGTACAAACAGTAAAAGATGACGCTTTGATGGGATGTTAAACCGAAACAGCCCAGAGTCACGTGGAAGTTTCACCTGTGGCTATAAGTTAGTCAGCAGCAGGTCAGAAAAAGGATGAAGGGTCTCCATGAAATGCACCCGGCAAACTTGCTTATTTTGAAACAGACCTTTCTACTGAATGCTTCCCCACCCCTTCCCCACGGTGGAAACAGCAGCAGCAGAAGCAGCCTCCTCCTCCAAAAGTGTTTAGTGTTGTTTCTCTCTATTTACAATCAAGAATCGTTAATAACTATGCCAAGGGAGCAGGTTTGAAAGGTAGCCCTTGGGGCAAAATACATGGCTCAGTCCTGTGATTCTTCCCCTTCGAGTGGTGCTAGAGTGTTAAGACCATGGAGTCAGATCTAGGTTCAGATTTTGTTTCCATCACTCACTAGTTGTAGGGCAGGTAGCAACCTCACTAAGCTTCATTTTTCTCACCTGTGAAATGGGACTAAGAAACTCTTATCTGGCAGGATTATTACGAGAATGGATGAGACAGTGCATGTAAACACAGCAAGCACTGAAGAAATAGAAGCTATTATCATCACCACTAGTTACAGGTGAGGCATCTTTCTTTTTTCTGCCTGGAACTCAGAAGCGATGAGTGGAGCTCTAGCAACCCTGCTGGGATCATGATGTAACTTTGTGAATGGAAGTCATGCTTCAGGACTGAAGAAGCAGAGGGCAGAGGAATTGCGGTCTCAGATGACATCGTGGAGCCCTGGATCATAGCAGTCCTGGGCCACCTACTTCTGAGGGACTTTAGGTTGTATGAGAGAAAACGCCCCCTACCTTGTCTAAGGCATCATGACTTGACACATGTTAGTAGCAGCCATGTGCAATTCCTTGCCGCGTGGCTTTAAGGAGAGACCTCCTAAAACTTCTGGCCCTCACTTTCATTTCTGAAATAAAGGAGGGCCTCAGATAACCCCTCTGGACTGTCCCCTCTCACATAGCAGGCTCCTATTTCGACCTCCTGAGTCTGGGGGTTACACCAAAGCAGAGTTTTTGCCTTGATCTTTTTGCTTAGTTGCAGCAGCCTGGTTTGGAGGTGGGGCAGGGGATGGGGAGGAGTGGGGCAGGGGATGGGGAGGAATGGGGCAGGTGGAGGGGCCAGTAGAAGGTAGCAGTAGACCTGAGGTTAGCTCAAGATTAGATCAAGACCTTGAGGTCCTCATCACTGTGTTGCTGTCCCCCTAACACTGCCTACAGGGGGGCGCCCTCAGCCCACTTCCCGAGCTCAAGGGTTGTCATGGTCAGCATACCAGGAGGATATTTGTTCCCACAAGCTCAGTCGACCTCTTCCCAGTCAGAGCTGCTTCGGTTGCCTCTCCTCCTCAGCGGGATGAAAGCAAAACGTCTAACAAAAGACATCAATCTCGTGATTTTTTAAAATGAGGAACTAGAGCAGCAAGCAGCCGTATTGGGAAATGGCCACAGGGGGTCGCTGCGCGCTCAGTAATGAAGGGATGGACGCCAGCCCTCGGGGAACGGGAGACTGTCTAGGAGGGTTCGGATTTGAGGAAGGAGCTGCCCGTGGAAGGGATGGAAGATCTCCTTTCTGCACAGCTGAGTCCCCCACTGCAGCCGAGAGGGAAGAGCCTTAGTGTTGTCTTTGACCCCGAAACCAGGCTTGCAGAATATTACTGTTATTGTTTTCATTGTGATAGGATTTTGGAATTCTCATGTAATCTTTTCTGGCTCACAGATGATAAAAGCCATAGATCCTCTCTCTAAAAAGGTCAAATACCCACTACGATAAATCAAGGCCAAAGCCTGGAGCCCAGGGGGTCCTGGTGGTAAGTAAGTGTCTAGCTCCCCTTGCTGGATGGATGGTAAGAGAACTTCAGGGCTGCCCTAGTCACAGGTTTGAATCCCACTCTGGCGGGGTGACCTGCTTTACTTACTGGACGCTTGCTTTTCTTACTTATAAAATGGGAACTCTGAGTTCCGCCTTGGTCGGGAGTTAATGTGGATACAGCACACGGAGAGCCGTCAGCAGGTGGCCATGTGCCTCCCAGGTTGGAAGCACAAGAAGAAGAGGCCTGGGGAGAAGCCGGTGGGCTGGGATGTTGTTACCAAAAGTGGGGTCCAGGGGCTTCCCTGGTGGCGCAGTGGTTGAGAGTCCGCCTGCCGATGCAGGGCACGCGGGATCGTGCCCCGGTCTGGGAAGATCCCACATGCCGCGGAGCGGCTGGGCCCGTGAGCCACGGCCGCTGAGCCTGCGCGTCCGGAGCCTGTGCTCCGCAACGGGAGTGGCCACAACAGTGAGAGGCCTGCGTACCGCAAAAGGAAAAAAAAAAAAAAAAAAAAAGCGGGGTCCAGCAGCTGGACGTGCAAAAGCCAATAAGGTGGCAAGGTTGGTGGAAAGGAAAGTTTGCTTTATTGCGGAGGCCGGCAACTGGGGATGAGGTGTGGGGGAGTTGGGGGGAAGGCAGACTCGTGTCCAAAGGCCGATGCCCCCCACTGACAATCAGCGGGCCAGAGCTTTCATAGGCAGAGAGCGGGCTACACGCAGAAACGGCACAGTCGGCTCTGACCGTCGTCTTGACATTGGTCGTCGGTGGTCTGACCAGCGTCGTCATCTTGATTGTTTTAGGTACAGTTAGCCTTCAGTCCCACGGTCAGTTTGCTCCCATTTCTTTGAGGCTGGTTCTCAGAATTGTGGCAGCTTGTGTCATGGCTACAGTCTGGTCATCGTGTAGTTAACTTCTTCCACCTGGAGGGGGTTTTAGTATCTATAAGACAGCTCACAGGAGATGGCTCAGAATATTAGCTGTAGCTTTTAAGGAGGAGCTAAAGGTCCTTGACTTTGCTTAATGACTCAACTACTATTTTTGTCTCGTTGGGCTGTTTTCCTTTGTTTCTGCACTTTCTCACTTCTCTAGTTAAACTTTTTCTTTGGCTAAAGGTTTTCCACAGACAAAAGGCAGGAGGAGGACATGGGCAAGGACCACAGGGCCCTGCTCCATTTCAATATGAGCTTGGATGTGTTTGCACGTGGCCAGGAGAGGCAGGTGGACGGGCAGCCTAGGGCTCAGGGGAGATGGAGGGCTCTCGGGTGGTGCAGATGCACGGGGTGTAGACCAGTGGTTCTCACACTTTAATAAGCTCGGGAGCACTGGAAGGCTGTTGAAACAAAGATCGCTGGGTCAGCGGACCCTGAATACCGTGCGGTTGTAACCAGCTCTTTCAGGATCCCCAGCAGGGGGCCTGGATTCGCTGCTTTTCAGTGGTTGGTCTAAAGGCAGGGATGAACTTCAGAATTTCTGGTCGGTTTGGAATTGTGCCTTAGGAAGTGTGCCTTAGGAAGTGTCTGGCACACCATCTTCCTGTTCCTTTATTTTTGCCCCCAAAAGATTTCATTTGACCAAAGGGTTCTCTGGCTTTAAAACATTGGAATATCATTGGTCTAAACCAGTGGTTCTCAAAGTACGTTCCCCAGATTTGTGACATCAGCATCACCTGGGAACTTGTCACACAGCCAATGTCTTGGGCCCCGCCCCCTACCTGCAGATCAGAAACTTGGGTGGGAACCAGCAGGCTGGGGTTTAACAAGCCCTGCAGGTGATGTTGATGTGATTTAAAGCCTGAGAGCTGCTGGTCTGAAGGAAGTGTGGGCCCGGTGCTCGGGCTTCGGCCATTCTCCCGTTGGCAGATTTGCTCCTAGCATCCTTCCCCTTAGCGGCCCTTTCCTCTTTGGCATCCCCATCCCCTACCTTTCCCACCTCCCCTCATCAGACTCCAGGTGTCTGAAGATGCTCGCCCCTCTCTCTGCTCCCTGAGCTGGCACCTTGCAGTAGATAGTGAAGGGCTCACCAAGTACACTAACTTCTACCAGTCCCATAAAAGGGGGTAATGGAGTTCCTGCCCAGATTTCCACTTGCAAAAATGCATGCTTCCTTAAGAAAAAGAGAAAGTAAGAATCCCAGGGCCAGATGGGGATGCTGGGATATTTTGTGGCCTTTGGGCACCCCTCAGATGGCTAATGACGACGGTCACCACTGGTGGAGAGAGTATAATAGTGTTACTGAGTCCGAGCTCGTACTGCTCGCCACACAACAGGCCAATAAATCAAGAGACGAGTTGCTGGGGCAAAGAATAGCGACTTTATTCGGAAAGCTGGCATGCTGGAAAGATGGTGGACTCCTACCCCTAAGAACCGTCTTGCCTGAGTTAGAATTCAGTCTTCTTTTATACTAAACGGGGAGACAGTAAAGCCAAACATTTCCTGGGTCCGGTCAGACTCCATAGGGGACCTGTTACTTTCTTCCATCCTGCAGTCATTCACAGGTGGGCCTGATCAGGATGTTTCCTGTGAGCTAAACAAAGGTATTTTTAGCTTAATGCTCATTACCTGGGAGGCAGGGTTCCCAAAGATGGGCCATTATGTATAATTTAAGCTTATAGGCAGCGTCCTTTTAGTGATTAACTTTTAGCAAAAGCAATAAAATACAAAGGTCAAAGTAAAAGAAACACATCCAATATGGAGTCAGATTTGTTCTTCCCTATTACAGTAGCAGCCTTTGCACCCAGCCGGGGTGACCCCTGCCCCACACTGACCCCCCACCCCCCCCCCCAGCTGTCTCCCCCCCAGGCTGCTGGGTCCCTGAGGAGACAGGGCCAATAGGACAGCTTGTTTGAACTGATCGGGTCTACACCCCTTAAATTGTTGAGGCACTCGTATCGAGTGAGCATCCTCCCCAGATTCTCAGACTGAGGAAGGAGTCCATGTAAGTTCTGAATTTCCCTGTTGCTTCAGGAGGCAGAAGCTGTGGCGAGTCAGATCAGGGGCTTGGCTGTTTCTCTTGGCATCAGACAGCTTCTTGGTTTCTTCTGTGAAATAGGGATGAGAGCAGTACCGGCTTTCCAGATAAAGCACTCAGCACAGAACCAGGCGTCCTGCTATTACCATGGAAACCAGGAAGCCAGAGCATCCATCCTTCCTGGACAGCCTTGTGCGGGCACCCCACTTGGGGCCGTGGGTGCCCCCAGCCCAGGCCGAGCTCGGAGTCTCATCACCCCCTGGGGTCCTTGTCTGTGAGCAGAGGCCGAGGGAGGAAAGCTCCTCTGCTCCCCTGAGCCAGTCATAGTGGGTGGATGTTTCTAGCCTCCACAGGCCTTGGAGTGGATCCTTCTGGAGCCCACCCTTCTCTCCCTGCGGCTGAGCTCGAGTCGGCAGTGGGTCCCTGGGCACGTGGGGCTGGGCCACTGCCCACAGCTCAGCGTCGCCTTACTTGGCTAAGCCCAGGAGGAAGCAGGCATCGGCCATGGCACCTCATGTGGACTCTGTCCAGTGACAGCCATCCTTCTGGCTTCATGTCCTGGGAGCTCAGGGCCGGGAAGCCTGGATGAGGGGGGAGGGGAGTGGCAGCCAAGGGCGGGGGGAGTTGACTCACGGTTCTGTGCAGGGCGGGCCCTGACCACCCGGCATGATCCCAGGCCTTGGGGAGGGAGACACTCCAGGGGCCTCCATCCACAATTTCATGTCATTCTGCCAGCAATCCAGGGGAAAGAGTGGGTGAAAATCAGTGACATCTGGGATCCCCAAAAGGCCATCCCTGGCTGCTGAGCTCCAGGCTGTGCAGCCTCGGGTGTGGCACCCTCCCTGCCAGCCACATCCTTGACCTGGTGGCGCTGCAGGGGACATCCGATCAGCTGGTCCAGTGCAGAGCTTCTAGCGGGGGAAGAATGTCTCAGCTCCACTCTGGAAACAAAGCTCTGGTTTTGCTGGCACCGCCCACGTGGAGTGGAGGCCACGGGGCCTCTGTTTGCCCCTCTGGATCTGTCTCTTTCATCCCCAGGGCCCAGAGTGGTGCCTCACCAGAACAATGTGGGGTGCCAACAGTCACCCTAGAGCCAGAGAAAGGCCACGCAGGCAGCAAGGAAGAGGGTGTTAGCCCTGCACCTGCACCAGAGCTGTCCCGGTTGTCTGCCCGGTTTCCCCAGCCTCACAGCCACGTGAGGGGAAGGACGCGTGAGAAGGAAGGGCAGCCTCTCTCCCCGCAGGGGAACTGGCCCTGGGCCCCTGCAGGCACAGTCAGCATGGGTCCAGGGGTAGAGGAGGGGGCGGGAGCACAGCCAGGGCTCCTGGAGGAGGGTGCAGGGTGTGCTTTTCTGAAATGTGCAATAGTTAATTTATCTAATCTATATTGGTGGCATTCGAGTTCTAATTTTTAGCTATCATCAACTACATGAAAGAATACCCCATACCTGTATCTTTGTATATTTGTCCAATCATCTACTTGGGATAAATTCCCGTTAAAATGGGAAGCCCATGTGAAGAAGAGAGAGCCTTAAAAATCTTGTTCATCTTTTTATCTTTAGTGTCTATAGTATCTGGCATATAACACAATCTCAATATATATTTGTTGATTAAATAAAATTTTTTGAAGTGGATTTTTTTTTAAACAGCTCATGTTTTGTGGGGTGATAGGGATTTAATGCATTTACTATTTGAAGTGCTTCACATAGATGAGGGTAATTTTTTTTTATAAATGTATTTTTATGTATTTATTTTTGGCTGCTTTGGGTCTTCGTTGTGGCGCTCGGGCTTCTCACTGTGGTGGCTTCTCTTGTTGCGGAGCACGGGATCTAGGCACGCGGGCTTCAGTAGTTGTGGCACGCGGGCTCAGTAGTTGTGGCTCACAGGCTTATTTGCTCCACGGCATGTGGGATCTTCCAGGACCAGGGCTTGAACCCGTGTCCCCTGCATTGACAGGCGGATTCTTAACCACTGTGCCACCAGGGAAGCCCCTGAAGTGGAATTTTTGAGTCAGAGGATATGCATATTGTATATTTTAACATACATTGTCAAATTGTCTATAGAAAAATTATACAAATATAACCCCATCAACAGTATCTGGAGATACCTGTTTTTCTTTGTTCTTGCCAGTCCCATCCACTGGTGGACGGGACCCAGTGGATGCCAAGTTCTAACCGGTCCGGTGAGGACCCGGGGAGAGGATGGGGGGTTCCTTCCTCCCCTGAGCCTAGAGAAAAGAGAGAGCCCCCCACCAAAGTACCCTGTGTGCAGTAGGTGCTCCATACAACTGGACCCACACTGCTCCCCTACCCATGGCCCCCGGGGCCTGGGTCAGCTTTTCCTGCTGTGTGGTTTCTAAGGACTCTGCTTCTTCTGGCCGTGAAAAGTTACCTGTCTTTAGCGTCAGTGTGTGTGTGCGGCACCTCTGTCGGATCACCTCAGATGCTCGGCCGGGAAGAGCTCAGGTTAGAGCCGGGAGATGAAGCAGGCTCAGCAGCCCCGGTGTAAACACAGGTTTGGAAGGACCTGGGCCCCAGGAGGTGTGGGAGCAGAAGGAATGCCTGTGCCTGGTGGAAGAAGTGGCACCCAGCCTCCTGCGTATCTCTGACCCATAGGAGTGTAGTTGATCCAGGAGAAGCAGGTTTTGCACACATTTTTGTGATCTGATGCAATTCTACCTTCAAAAGGCCCTAAATCTAAAACCTAAGATGCAGTAAAAGAAAATAAGCTCCAAAGCCACGGGAAGTGATTTTGAACTTATTCAGAATGTCCCCCTCCCCCGAGGAGACTTCCCTGGTTTACCCTCAGTCGTTCCTTGCTCCCAGCTCCTCAGCCCCTCGGGCCACAGCCCCAGCCACACTATAATCTCACGGTGGCCACATCTAGGGTGCCGAGGACGGGCCTGAGCACTTTGCAGGTGCTTCCCTACAGGTGGGTGTGATCGGTAGAAGGGGGCACCAGCCCTGAGAGGTTGTGCAACGGGAGTGGCTCAGCTCAGGATTTGAGCCCGTACGGCTGCCTTTTCCTTTTCTCATCTCTTCCCTGGCGTTCGCCTGTCAGGAGCTGTGAGGATTAATTTCATGTGTCACTTTGGCTGGGTCATGGTGTCCAAACATTATTCTGGGTGAGTCAGTGAGGGTATTTTTGGACAAGATTAACATTTGATTGGTGGACGGCGAGTAGGGCAGGTGGCCCTTCATCCTGTGAGGGGGCCTCGTCCAATCAGTTGCTGGCCTGAATAGAACAAAAGACGACCCTCCCCCAGCAAAAGAGACACCTCTCACCTGAAGTCTTCAGACAAGAACATGAGCTCCTTGTTCTATGAAGCTTCCAGCCTTTGGACTTGGCCTGGGACAGTGGGTCTGCAAATTTTAGTCTTGCCCACCTGCATGATCACGTGAGCCAGTTCTTCGTAATGAACCTCTTTCTCTTTACATAGATACACATCCTGTTCGTTCTGTTTCTCTGGAGGGCCCTGGCTAATAGAGGAGCCTTTCGTAGATGCTGTGCTTTGGGCAGCCCCAGGGCACTCAGTGTAGCACCCAACCCGTGGGGGCAGTATAGCATTTTTGAAGCCAGGGGTCCCTGTGTAACGGACCCTCACCCCCGAGAAGGGTATTCACTCCTCCCTGACCCCTGCGGGGCTGTGGGAAGAGGTATAGGCCCAGCGAGTGGGCAGGGTGGTGGGGTGAGCAGAGCCAGGATGGCAGGACAAGAGTGATTGACCAGCGTCAGGTCAAAGCAGAGAGAATGTCAGCCTGTGGCCCCCCAGTGGGCCCTAGACTGGATGCCAACCCTTGTCGCTGTTGGCCAAAGCAGAGGGCAGGCTGCGTGGAGTGGGACCCGGGGGAAGCAGCAGAGCTGGGTGTCCCAAAGGTAAGTCCCAGCGTGCACCTGGGGGTGGGGGCTGGGGGCTGTAGGGGCCGTTCATCACGGAAGTAGCAACTTAGGTGATAAGAAACAGCAGACTGATCGTTGTTTGGATTTTGTTATTGTGTTTACCTTTTTTTGTGTGTGTGTGGTACGCGGGCCTCTCACTGTTGTGGCCTCTCCCGTCGCGGAGCACAGGCTCCGGACGCACAGGCTCAGCGGCCATGGCTCACGGGCCCAGCCGCTCCGCGGAATGTGGGATCTTCCCGGACCAGGGCACGAACCCGTGTCCCCTGCATCGGCAGGCGGACTCTCAACCACTGCGCCACCAGGGAAGCCCCTTATTGTTTTTAAATTCTCTGCAATGTACCTTTTATGGCTGGCACCAGGGCCGCCACTCCTACTACCCTTGGTGGGAAACCCGTAGACTATCAGGATCATTGAAGCAAAGTGTTTAGTTTGGTTGTTATTATTTTGGTTATTTTTAAAACCTGGATTCCTTTGGCTGTAGGGAGACGTTCCCTTAAAACGACTGAAATAGAATGTCAGCCCCAGTGTAAGTCCTGGGTAGTCCAGTGGTCATATTTTTTAAAAGTAGAAAGAAACAAACAAAATAAGTGTTAACAAAGTGCTTTATTTAACCTAATATGTTAATTCAGTATGTAATCTGTAGAAAATTACGAATAAGTTATTTCACTTTTGCGTGTGTGTATGTGTGTGTGTGTGTGTGTGTGTGTGTCTTTGAAATCCAATGTGGATTTTAAACGCAGCACCCATCTCCATTGGGACCCGCCACCCTTCCCGGGCTCAATAGCCACGTGTGTGGTGTGGCTTCTGAACCAGACAAGCCCTATAGCCTTGACCCAGCGGTAAAATGAATCTCAATCAATCTGGTGGCCGCTCAGAAGACCTTAGCACTAGATGTTCTGTGTGCTTGGTTTTGTTTTTTAATAGGATGCATGCATGTGCCATTTAGCTCTAAATATTGATAACACGTGGCCATTTTCCCCAGGGGAGCAAATTCTCCTTATTTCAAAAGCACAAACAGAACTCTGGCCTCCTAAGGTGGAGTAGTAAATGTTGAGAGAAGGGGAGCTTTCTCTACTGTATCTCGATGTGCATAATCAAAAGGCAGGCTTTTGCTCCCAGCAGAGTCGCGTGAGCGGGAGGGGAGAGGGGGAGGCCAGTGGAGGTGGTCTTGTGGAGCCGGCCTTCCTCACCAATGGCTCGGCTGCTGGCAGGTGCCTCTCGGCTTCTCTATGTCTATGGTTGCACCATCCAATTTTCAATCACACACTGCTTCATTCTGCTAAAGGAACTGGCCTTAAGGTCAGCACTGGAACGAGGGCTTTATTATTATTATTATTATTTTTGCGGTACACGGGCCTCTCACTGTTGTGGCCTCTCCCGTTGTGGAGCACAGGCTCCGGACGCGCAGGCTCAGTGGCCATGGCTCATGGGCCCAGCCGCTCCACGGCATGTGGGATCTTCCCGGACCAGGGCACGAACCCGTGTCCCCTGCATCGGCAGGCGGACTCTCAACCACTGCGCCACCAGGGAAGCCCTGGAACGAGGGCTTTAATAGATCCTTGGGGTTGAGGTTCTATAGGGATGAGCATCACTTTCCCGAGATGGGTCCAAGCCAGCTGAGCCGCCGGGCAGCCATGACACGTGACCTCAGGTCTCCTTCATAGCTAGAGGTGAGATCCAACCTCGTGGGACAACCACCCCCTTGCCCCGCAAGACCCACATTCCGGAGAGCAAGGGCTCTGCTTGCTCGGCCCTCCCACCTGGCGGACCCTCCCATCTGAGGACCGGCCCTGACTCGGGGAGGACGAAGTCAGTCATGGAACCACGTGGCCAGAGTCCTCCCCACGGTTCTCTACCCTCCTGCCCAGGTGAAATATGAAAAGGGGGACACAAGAGTGTCCAGTAGTCATTTTCCTGGCCATGTTGTGCCCCCCAAACCCTGGCCTGGGAATCTCCTTCTGAGATGTGGATGGAAGGCAGGAGTGGAGGTGGGATCCTGAGGGTCCCAGCTGGACTTCTCCCCCGAGGGTCCAGGTAGCACACCCTCACCCAGGTAGCCTCTGCAGGCAGGTGAACGAAGCCTGAGCTCCCACTCAGCCGACTCTGCTGATTGCTTCTCCATGGACCCTCTGCCACCGCGATGCCTGCCCCTTACGTCTGGGCGTCGTCACTTCGTGGCAGCCCTGGAAGCAGCTGCAAACTGCCTGGAACCCTGGACCTGGGCGAGGGTGTTATATTCCTCAGGAAAGAGGCAGGTGAGGTCCAAATAATCACCCTATCAGGTAATCACACAGGATACATGCCTCTGCACCTGGTTCTTCCACTCGCTACAATCTGTGCGATTCATTCATGTCGTTCTGTGCCCAGGGCTTCCTGCCCTTTCAGTTGCTGGTGGCATTCCATTGTATGAATATACATATATGCATTGAGGAATATAATTAAGACCAATGTACTTTGTGTAATTACTGTGTTTGTGTTTTCCTTCAGTGTAAAAAGTTTTAAAATGCACCCCAGGAATGTGTACCACCCTGTACAAAGTCTGGCAGCTGCACACAGCTGAAATGAGCTCTCACACTACTCTTTACTGTAAAACGTATGTAGCCAATTGATTCGCACAGACTTTTTAAAAAATTAATTAATTAATTTCTTTGTTTTTATTTTTGGCTGCGTTGGGTCTTCGTCGCTGCGCGTGGGCTTTCTTTAGTGGCGGCGAGCGGGGGCTACTCTTCGTTGCGGTGCCCGGGCTTCTCATTGCGGTGGCTTTTCTTGTTGTGGACCACGGGCTCTAGGGGCACGGGCTTCAGTAGTTGTGGCTCACGGGCTTCAGTAGTTGTGGCATGCAGGCTCTAGAGCACAGGCTCAGTAGTTGTGGCGCACGGGCTTAGTTGCTCCGCGGCATGTGGGATCTTCCTGGACCAGGGCTCGAACCCGTGTCCCCTGCACTGGTAGGCGGATTCTTAACCCCTGTGCCACCAGGGAAGCCCTCGCAGAGACTTTTAAAAATGTTTTTCTAGAAGTCTTGTACCCTTAGCCATCCTACGTACGGTCACATCTCAACAACGATTTGAGAAATGGAGTGGTTTCAGTGCTTTGCATGATTCTTGTTCCTGCTATTTTCTGTGTCTGTTTTCATCTTGCTTGCATTTACAAAGCTTAACTGATTACTCTGTCATTTGATATTTGGGGGATTAGGATCTGAAAAACAAATCTACATTGTTAGTGAAATTCACGAGACCACTTGAGGGTTAACAAAATTTTCTGTCCGTGATTTTCTTATTTAAGTTTAGAAATGTCATAGATTTTAAATTAAATACCTTCTTTTTCAGTTTATACCTATAACTTCAGTGCGATTCGCTATTTCTTGCAAAATCTGCTGTCGGTACTATCAGTCTTTATAATCTCATCCCCAACAACGGGGTCACAAAACCAGACCACAAAGAAATGGCGCGACACTCTCGTTTGTCAGAGAACTCAGTCGCATCATGTTGTAAATGACGAAAGCATCACCATAAACGTCTGTTGTTCATAAGACAGAGCGAACCAACAAAGATGTGAGTCACTTATCTGTCAACGATGTAAGCAAGTCCTTTGCTAAATTAGATAATAGTTAACAAACACTGGAAGAGTATTTGCTCAGTTTCTGAGCTATTTGCAGTGTAATTGTGACAGGCATAGCACTCTTAAATGTCATCTGCCTTAGTCACATGTTCGCCCGTATTTTCTCCAGTCTAGACAAGCGTCCAAACAATAAGTCAAGCCCTGGTTTGCAGTATTTGCCAATTTCCTTTGTGTAAATGCTCCCGACACAGTCTATTTCAAGCCGACATGTCATAAAGAAGTGACACCTAGGCTCACATTTGAAGGTCAGGTCTGGGTGAACCGGATGGCCAAAGGAGGGGATGTTCCAGGCAGAGAGAAAAGCATGAGAAAATGCATGGGGGGCTCCAGTGGAGCCTGAAGGACCATGTGAGACCGTGGAAGACTTTGTCTACCCAGGAGACTTGACAGTAATGAGAGCTGATGTTCATTGAACGAACCCACTGTGCCTGTTTCTGAGCTAAGCATCATCTCATTTAATCCTCCTCAGAATCCTATGAAATAGGACTTTGTTTTACCCCCTTTTTACACATTAGGAAACTGTATGGCTTAGAGCAGTTGAATGACGCACCTAAAGTCACACAGTAAATGGTAGAGCTGGGATTTGAACCTAGATTAGTCTGACGCCAGAACTCTACCTACAGCCTCTTAAAGGGCTCTCCTTTCTTATGGAAATCCAGGCAGAAAGTGACAAGACCTGAGCCAAGGCTGGCTGTGTGGGGCGAGAGAGAGGAGGGAAGCGGTAAAGTGGAGACTGGGGCAAGATCCCATAACCAGCTGGGTGTGGGAGGTGAGGAAGGGGGGGAAATATGTCAGTGGAACTTTTAACGTGAAGAGTTAAGTGATTGTTGTTGCCATTAACCAAGGCAAGGAATAGACTAGAAGGAGGGGTTTGGACAAAGCGGGTTTGGATATGCCAAGTGGAAGGCAGGCTGAGGCATCCAGGTGGAGAATTCTAGGAGGCATCAGAAACACAGCCCTACTTGTGGTTGCCAAGGGGGAGGGGGGAGGGGGGAGGATTGGAGTGGGAGTTTGGGGTTAGCAGATGCAGACTTTTACATATAGGATGGATAAACAACAAGGTCCTACCGTAGAGCACAGGGAACTCTATTCAATGTCCTGAGATAAACCATAATGGAAAAGAATATGAAAAAGAATATATATACGTATAACTGAATCACTTTGCCGTACACTAGAAACTAACACAATATTGTTTCCAATCAACTATGCTTCAATAAAATAAATTTAAAATGAAAGAAACATGGTCCCGGACATTAGGGGGGAACCTGGCCTATTGGTCCAGGTATGGACGTCGTAAACCTGTGGGTGGTGGTCTCACCTGTGTGCATGTGAAATCAGTCAGTGGGGTGACAGCCTTTGGCTTCAGTCAGCCAGACACTAAGAGCCAACAGGGAAGGAGAGTCTTCATGCTTGGAGGTGTTCCCACTCGGTCAAGCGTTCCTGGAAGGCCGGTTTTGATTACCGCAGATTCTAGTCAATAGGAAGGAAGCAATCCTTCTGGAAGTTGCCGCAGTACCTTATTTTCAGAGGTAAGCCATCTGTTACCTTCCACTGGGAGGCCCCGCTTGAATGGAGAGCCAACCCTGCAGACCCCAGGCTGGGGCTGCCCTGCCCGGACCAGACCAGGAAGCTGCTTTCCTGGAGACCCCATCCTGCTCTCTTTGGGTGAAGGAAGGCGGGGGGAACAGGGGACTTTAGACCCTGCTGACTGAGAAAAAGAGAGGCAGCCAATCGCTGGAAGCTCTCTGCTGGCCACGAAGCTGAGAGAAGAGCAGGTGTTTTCATTCACAGGAGAGTAAGGACCAGCTGTGGGGCCTGCAAGATGCAGATTCCTGGGCGCCTCCGAAAGTTCAGATTCACCAGGTCTGGGGCAGGGACCAGGAGTCTGCATCGTAATGACTCCCTGTATCAGGGTTCTCCTGTATCAGGAGTTTTGACTAAATGTCTGGACACCCCATGGCCCAGGCAGGCCGGCATAAAATCCTCCCTCACCTACCCCAGCTGAGGTGGGCTGAGGCTGGGCAGGCCTGAGAGGACCATGCCAGGAGCAGGGAAGATAGAAACCGGGAAGGAGTTTGAAGACGGGCCAGCTGAAAGCCAGGGAAGGGTCTCTTCCTCAGAACCTTGTGGGGTTCAGAAAGGAGGGAGGCTCAGCTGTGTCAGGGAACCCGGGTCAGGCAGGGCTGCAGTGGACCCTGGGCTCTCGCCCTCCAAAGGTCACTGAAGGCCTGGGTCAGAGCAGCCTTTGTGGAGTGGTGGGCGGGCCGGCTGCACTGGATGGAAGCTGGACCGAGGATGTGGAGGGGGCCAGCGGGTGAAGGTTGCACAGGCCAGCCGTGAAGGCGGGAGAGGCAAGGCGGAGGCTGGTTCCATCACCATGCGTCCATCGGAGGTGAGCCTGGGGCCTGGCTCCCCGGCTACAATGGGTTTGGGTCTCCCCTTTCTGCAGGTCTTGGGGACTCCGTTTTCCTCCATCACCTCTGAGATCTGTCTTCTCCAGGCCTGGCTGCAGAGTGGGGCGTGGGCTCCCGGGCACTCTCTCCCTTCTGCTGACCCCAAAACATGTATGGCAGGTCTCTTCTGCTTCCGAAACTGCTGTGAGAATCCCTGTGACAAGAGTCAGGGTTACAGAAAGCACAAATGTGGGCACTTTGCAAAGATTCCTAATTTTTGCGGTTCTTGTAGTTCCTAACTGCTTCTGGGGATGGCAAGTGGAAAGGTGACAGGACCTAGGGCCAGGCTTTTGAAATAAAATGTTGCACAATACAGAAAAGTATCGAGAATATATTCCACACCGTTGGTCTCACGGGCAACTGTCTCAAATTCTAACAGGTTTCCATGTGTGATTCATATTTATTTATCTTTTTATCTATTTATTATTTTTCTTTCTTTTTTTCTTTTCTTTTTTTTCATATTTATTTTTAAGAAATGGGAAATGGTAAGAGATAGAGTAGACTTTTAAGTGCTGGTGTACCCTCCCTCCAAAGCCTGTGTGTGCACACATGCATACAAACATAGATGCACACACACACACACCAGGCAGCGAGCACTGGGATCTCAACTCCTCTTGCCTGGCAGAATCCCCGCCGTGCAGCCTTCCAGGACCATTGAATGTGGGGCTCCTTGGAGGAACTACACAGCTAAAAAGGAATCTCGGTCACTCACTTCATCCTTGAACTTGGGAACATCCTTTGCACCGTTCTCTGTTCCTCAGTAAAACAGTCATCTTAACCGAGTGTGCGTTCTCAAACCCGGGCCGCCCTTCCCACTGTCCTGTCCGTGCTGAGCTGCTGTGCTTACTCTACAGATACTCTGTATTGCGTGACTGTGCTTTGGTTTACAGATCTGTCCCCCTCTGATGTCCATTTAGGTTCTTTCCTAAATGAAAGCTCCAGTTCACATCGTTTACCAGCGCTGGGCGTTGCGGGACATTTTCCATGTCAGGCAGTTGGATGTGATTGAAAGACATCAGTCGAAATTGATTAAAATATGGTGCCTCATTGTGGGTTTTTTTCAATTCTGTCCTGGAGTTTTTTTATTTTAATTTATATTACTTTATTTTTTAAAATTTTTATTGGCGCACAGTTGATTTACAATGTTGTGTTAGTTTCAGGTGTACAGCAAGGTGAATCAGTTATACATATACGTATACTCACTCTTTTTTAGATTCTTTTCCCATATAGGTCATTACAGGGTATTGAGTAGAGTTCCCTGTGCCACACAGTAGGTCCTTATTAGTCATCTATTTTATAAATAGTAGTGTGTGTATGTCAAACCCAGTCTCCCAATTTATCACCCCCCCTTTCTCCCCTGGTAACCATAGATTGTTTTCTACATCTGTGACTCTGTTTCTGTTTTGTAAATAAGTTCATTTGTACCATTTATTTAGATTCCACATGTAAGCGATATCATACGATGTCCTTCTCTGACTTACTTCACTCAGTATGACAACCTCTAGGTCCATCCATGTTGCTGCAGATGGCATTATTTCATTCTTTTTTATGGCTGAGTAATATTCCATTGTATATATACCACATTTTCTTTACCCATTCCTCTGTTGATGGACATTTAGGTTGCTTCCATGTCTTGGTTATTGTAAATAGTGCTGCTATGAACATTGGGGTGTATGTATCTTTTTGAATTAGAGTTTTCTCTGGATATATGCCCAGGAGTGGGATTGCTGGATTATACGGTAGCTCTGTTTTTAGTTTTTTAAGGAACCTCCATAGTCTTCTCCATAGTGGCTGCACCAATTTACATCCCCACCAACAGTGTAGGAGGGTTCCCTTTTCTTCACATCCTCTCCAGCATTTACTGTTTTTAGATTTTTTGCTGATGGCCATTCTGACAGCGTGAGGTGATACCTCACTGTAGTTTTGATTTGCATTTCTCTAACGATTAGTGATGTTGCGCCATGTTTTCGGTGGCTTTTTGGCCATCGATCCTGGGGTTTTAAAAAATGTTTATTGAAATATAGTTGATTTGCAATGTTGTTAGTTTCAGGTATACAGTAAAGTGATTCAGTTATACACGTATATATACATATATGCCTCGTTGTGGTTTTAATTTGCATCCCCTGCTTCTGGCGAGGCTGAGGATCCTTTCTTACGTCATTAGTCATTCTGCTGTCTTGATAGGGTCGTTTCTTCATGCGAGACAGTGTCGGTGGACCTCCACCGCTGGGAAGGAGGGATTAAAGACACTGGCTGAGGGTGATGCAAAGGACCTGGGGAAGCAAGAGGGGATGGGAGCCAGACACGGGAACAATTAGACTCAGATTGGAGAGGGGACGGATCCTCTGACAGGAAGGGAAGGAGGACTGACCATTCATCAGGTAGAGGTGGCTGATGGAATGTCAAGGAAGCTCATGCCGCAGGGCCTTTGTTTTCCCCACTGGGGTGGTGGCAGGCACGTGAGGGAGGCCGTGGGCCTGGAGAACGATGCTCTGGGGAACAAGTAACCAGACCGTGTAAGAGAACGATCAGGTGGCTTTGAAGGGCCTGTGGAGGGTTTGCCTGGACCAGCCCTTGGCCGTCGAGCACTCCTGGAGCACGTGCCAGCTGCCCTGGATGGGGGTGGTTGATCCGGGGGCTACCGGCTCTGACACAGAACAAACGGGGGTGTGACCACAAACTGGGATGGCGTGGGTTTAGGCTCTGAGGTGCATCTCTGCCCCTGACATGGTCTAGAGATGTTCAGGAAGCTTCAAATGGCAATGTCTCACTGGCAGAATGACCCCAGCAAAGGGAACCTTCGGTGAAGTTGTGAACTAACTCAGTAGCCAGAGGGATTTGTTCAGTCACCTAGTCCTTTTACTGGAAATCATCTTCAGGTGTTCTAACAGGCCACGGCTCATCTTGACTTTAGTCACAGTAATTCCACTGAATAGTTGTGTTTTGAAAGTGAAAAGGTATATCCTCAGTTTGTGTTCATATCAAATCCTGGTATTCATTTCCTGAATGGCTCCCATAACCAATCACCCTGAAATGGATGGCCTGAAACAATGGGAATTTATTGTCTCATAATTCTGGAAACCAGAGGTCCAAAACTAAGGTGTCACAGGGCCGGGGTCCACCCGGAGGCCATAGGAAAAAATCTCTTCTTTACCTCTTCCAGCTTCTGGTGGGGTTGTCGGCGTTTCTTGATGCATGGCTGTACCTCCATCTTCACGGGGCCTTGTCCTCTATGTGTCTCTTATAAGACACTTGACATTGGATTTAGGGCCCCCTTAGGTAAACCAGGATGATCTCATCTTAAGATCCTGACATTAATTTATCTGCAAAGAACCTTTTTCTAAATAAGGTCACGTTCACAGGTTCTGGGGATTACAATGTGGACATATCCTTCGGGGGGGGCACCCTACTACTTGCTCAGGCAAACCTTCTAGAAAGCAGATGAAACCTTGAACATCTAAGATGTGTGGCTCAGAGACCCCTGCAGAGGAAGGGCCCTAGGGGTCCTGGAGCAGACCTCATCCAGGCCCATTGCACAGAGGAGAATACTGAGGCCCAGAGGGGAAGTGGCAAAGCCCAAGATAGACTGGTGAGACTTCCTCTCCTCAGACACAAATCCTTGTACCTAGAGACAACATCCCCTCACCCTTTCTGCAAACAGCAAACCTTGTTTGAATGTCTTCTCTTCAACCCAGAGGTCATGGCCATGAGTAGACTCAATGGTACTTACTCAGGGCAGCTTATAGGGAGCAGTAACCTGTTGATTTTGGCCGAAGCTCTTAATGCTTCTTGGCTTGTGTAAATGACTGTCCTTTTCTTAAATTGATGCCTGGAATCCATACGATTTTTCTTAAGGAGCACAACTGATTTTAAGTGTCACCTGTTGTAAACCTCCCTGGCTAACCTGCAGTATATTTCAGAACAAAGGTTTATTTGTCATTGTAAGGTTTTTGTGGAGGGAGATGGGGCGGGTGTGTGACAAGCTGGAGGAAGGGCCTGTGTTCGAAATCATCCCTGATCTTTTAACTGTTAAGCTGTGTGACCTGGGCCACTTAGCTAACTTCTCTGAACCTCTTCTTCTCCACCTATGAAATGGGTCGATGACCCCCAGCGCTCAGAGTTGGCTTGAGGATTGGTGAAAAGTTGGTTGTGAAAGCACCTGGCACGTGGTTCCTACTCAACAAATAACTTTGAGTTTTGCCTTTTAAAGGAAAGGTGCTTACAATCTAGAAAGGAAGGGAAGACACAGAACTTAAAGTAACAGCTAACACGTGTGTGAGACCCGGCTCCAAGTGCCTCACGTGTATTCACTCATTTCATCTTCTTAACGACCCTACGGGGCATGCGCTCTTACCACTCTCATTTCACAGACGGGCAAAGGGAGGCTTAGTGCAGGGAAATGACCTGCCCGAGGTCGCAGCCAGGGCTGGGGTTTGCTGGGGTGAGAATCTGCCTGAGCCTTGATGCTGCCTCTCCAAATTTTCAGAAGGGATGTACCAAGGCAGGGGAAAGGAGTTCAGGGTGGATTTGCAGCTTCAGAGAGAGGATACCTATGGCTGGAAACACGCAGAAGGGCTCCAGGATGCCGGTGGCACTGAAAGGGCTGTGCTGGATTTGAACAGACGTGGGCTTCTCAGGTGTCTGCCCAGGGGGGGGCGGCCTGCTCTCCTCACCTCACAGTGGCTTGTCCAGAGCTTCGGGAAGGGCAGCCGGCCCCTCTCCAGCAGGGGTGGAGACGCTGCAGGCTGGCCGGACTTCAGGGGCCGAGGAAACACTGCTGACCTTCGAGTCTACTTCACCAGGTAAGGTGACAGTAGTTCTGGTCCAAATCGTTACACTCTAGGGTGTTATTAACCATTCATCCAGGACAGGAGGTGTCAGCCAGGGCTGTCCCAGCAAACTGGGTCATGCAGTCACGCTGTCACAGAGCAGCCATCCGCCTGGGCCTTCAGGACAAAGGCGACCAGCCCAGCACGGTCCCTGGCTGGGCTCAGGGGGGTTTGGGTGGTAGGGCTCAGGTAAAGGCGTCCTGAGCCAACAGAACGTGAAGGGCAGAGCATCTCTCGAAGCCCCGTGCGAAGGGGGGTCGGGGGGAGGAGCCAGCTAGAGACGGAAACATCTCACTTGCCTGGACGACGCTGGACCACACACCCTGCAGCCCCCGCTGCATTCTGGGAACAGAGAAGATGCTTAAACTTCCCACCCAGAAGGGACTTTCTCGCTCACGAAAGGAAGACACCACTGGGGTTATTATTTGAGTAACTTGGGCAAGAAAACACAGCGTCTACTCTAGTCACTAGAATTACCCGGGCAAAAATAGCCTCAAGGCTGGTTTTTCTTCTTTTCCCCAAGCCAGCCTTTGAGAGGGTTTGTGGTGTGTCCCACATAACCACGTGTCCCAGAACTCTCAGTCCCCCTTCTTATTCTCACCGGGGAGCAGAGGGGCCCTGGGGGGAGATAGGGGCCCATGCCCAGACCCCCCACACACACACTCCTTGTCCCGCCTCTGCAGGAGGCCCTGCCTGCAGGAGGGGATTACGAGTCACCTGGTCCCTGAGGGGAGAAGCAGACACAAAGCAGGGCCCTAAAGATACGGCGTGAAGACAGGTTAACTGGGTTGGAACACAGGGAGGGGTTGCTGCCAGGCTGCACAGGAACGAGGGGAATGAGGACAAACTTGCCCTCTCCCCACCGGGGCCCTGGCCAGGGATGCTGTGGAACCGGCCGCTGCATCGGTGAAGGACTGCAGGAGGGCAGCTTCCCAAAGCTGCAGGCTTTGTGAGGCAGAGGAGAACAAGACCAGGGACGCTGCAGTGATGACCCAGGCCTCCCCCTGCGTCCTCACCCCCGGCTCCACTCCGTGTCACCCAGGCCTTCCGGGGACCACGCTGCAGTGTGACTAACACACCAGTGCCAAGCTTCTCTCCAGAGCAGAACCTACCCACTTACCAGTGGCATCCCGTGAATTTGCTTTGCCTCCAAGGGAATAGATAACTAGTGTTCATATGATGTCAGAGAATTGCTAATTATGGCGATGACGAATGTAGCCACGTGGGAACTTGTGGAGCTGTAGTTAGTGATGGCAGAAAAGGCAAAGATTTGGTTGTTTGGTGCTGCACCCAGGTTCTCTGGAGGAGACGAGAGGTGAGGCTTGGCACTGAGCCAGGCTCGGAGCCCCGGGCCTGGGACTCTGCTCCCTCCTGCGAGTGCAGGGTGGGCTGGCAAGTTCAAGGCGGCATGAGGACGGAGGACAGCCGGGGGGCTCGTGTCACCGGGCCGACTGCCCCAGGGACTGGGTGTTGCCTGTTCCCACCCCAAGCTCACACACTTTCACACACTTGCACATGTACACACACACACACACACTCATGCTCACATATTATCCTCGCACACACACCCATACATAATATCAAGTTTACACACCACATTCTCACAGTTCACAGGCACACACTCACCTCAATGACACATACGCCTGGTCTCACGCACACTTTCAGAATCCACACACACACGGCTCTCACATGCTCACACACTCTCCTGTATACAAACACAACACACACACAAACATACACAAACGCACTTTAATCCCAATTAGAGCTCTCTTCTTGGTTCCAGAAAGAAGGTAGTCACGTTAGTGTCTTGGGCTCAGATGGCCTTGGCTTAGATCCTGAGCCCCCCTTATTACCTTGAGAGAATCAAGTCCTCACTTTCCACGTTCTGGGGGCTTTGAGAGGAGGATCAACCTCCAGGGGGCGACAGAGAGAACATTAGCAGTGCCTGGCTTAGTAAATTCTGCTAAGATACTTCAACTTCAGTAAATGTTGGTGGAAACAGTACTTGCAAATAACTGCAAAGAAAAAAATGTCAACTGAATGCATATCTTATCCGGTAAATAATGTGTGATGTGCAGAGGGTGATGTGCGGTGTGGAGCCTCAGAAACCTGTGGGGAACCACTTGCCCTGCTGCCGTCAGTGTCCAAGGTGCTTCTCGTGTGCGCTCAGTGTTGGAAACCAATGTGAGTTTAGATCCAGAATTACAAATCCTGCTGCCCAACCAGGCACCCAGATCTTGGGTTCTAATACCAACCTTAACTAAAAGGAACCAGGGCTTGTTGAAGAAGTGGTTGATTCCAGGGCCGGCAGGAAAGGTACAGGGTGAGACTGGAGCATCTTACAGTGTCAGAGAATAAGGGAGTGCTCAAGGAACACGGTGATGGGGGCAGGTCAAAGGGACAGAGGAGCCAAATGCAAGCACTTTCCAGTGGCCAAAGCTGGAACAATTTGAGCAATAAAATATTGGAGTATAAGCAGCGTATAAAATAAATATCCATGAGTCCATACTGACATGAATAAATGATAAATAAATAAACAAATGGGGGATTATAGATAAGTGTCTCATACAGAAGAATTCCAAATAATTTATATGGATACTTCTCTCTCAAGGAGGCAGAACATAACTCCCCAGTCCTTAAGTGTGGGCCACGCATAATGGCTTCCAAAGAGTATGGTATGAAAAGAGGGGGAAAAGAGTAACTTTACAGTGGAGAAAGCTGACAAACCCAGCCTCAGCCAGGTGGTCGAGGTCAATAGCAACAGTAATAAGTCATGTACCCTTGATCGGTAACCACTTCTGGGGCCTTCCTCCCCAAAACCCATTACCCCAGTTTAACCATGAGATATTTATCAAACAAACCCAAATTGAAGGACAGTCCAAAAAATACCTGAACAGTAATCCTCAGACCTGCCAAAGTCATGAAAAACAAGGAAAGTCTGAGGAACTGTGGCAGTCTAGAGAAACCTAAGGAGACATGATGACTAAAGATAACATGGTGTCATAGGTGGGATCCTGGGCCACACATTCTTTGCTCTTCCACTGAAATATGGAATTTAATTCTTCTCCCCTTGAATCTGAGCTGGCCCCACTTGACCTATAGAATGTGGCAGAAGTGACTCTGGGTCTTCTGAGCCTAGGTCCTCAGAAGCCTTGAATTTTCGCCCAGACCTTCTGGAACACTTGTTCAGGAGGAGGGCAGATGCCAAGTAAGAAGTCCAACCTCCCCAAGACCACCATGCTGTGAGGAAGCCCAAGTGAGCCTCGTGGATTAGAGTTACAGTCAGCCCCCCGCTGTTCTGGCCAGCCCAGCAGATTCCAGACATGTGAATAAAGACTCCTTTTGATGGTTCCAGCTCCAGCCACTATCTGGCTGTAACTGCATGAGAAACTCTAAGTGAGAACCACCTGTATGAGCCCAGTCAGCCCACAGAATTCTGAAAAATAACCGGGTACAGGGAGTGGCAGAGAGTTCCACGCAGAGGAACAGCATGTGCAAAGTCCAAGACTGTTTCCTTAGACTTTCTTTAGAGAATCAGTCTTCTAAAAACAGCTTAGAACCAGCTCTTTGGACCAGGTGTAGTACTTGGCCTCACACACTGAACAGATATAGAGGGATATTGAATCCATCCATGGACGGACTGGGGAGAGGGGTGATTCATACACCCCTTGAGACTGTAGCTAAGTTAGCTTGGGTTTGGGTGCATTACATTTCTCCTGGGATTTAACAGGAGTCTGAGAACTCTTTCTAAGAACTGGGGTAGTGTTTTAGATTTTTAAAATGGTGTTTTCTAAGCTGACCATAATTATGCTGAGAACTAAAAAGACACACCCCTAGTTGGGTATAAAGTAGATTCTTTAAAAGAATCAAGGGAAACAATAGCATTTGGGTTAAGAAGTGTGGATTTTCCACTTCTTCTATGTTGACTTAGTTCGTAAAAATAAGCATCTCCTCCTTGAGCTCTAAGAGTCTGTAGGGTTGGAATGCATTTGGTAAGACTAAATGTGAAACAAAAACCAAAACCTAGGAGTTCCCTGGTGGTCCAGTGGTTAAGACTCTGCGCTTCCACTGCAGGGGGCATGGGTTCATTCCCTGGTTGGGGAACTAAGATCCTGCAAGTGGCCGCATGGTGTGGCCAAAAAACGAACCAACCTCCCCCCAAATCCAGAGGAAGCTGAGAGAACTCTGGGGTCGCTGGCCTCTCCCTGAGTGCATTAAAAGGCCCCGGCTGTGTATGAGCCTGTCCAGGACCTGGGGGGTGAGGTTTAGGCCCCCAAGCCTCCCTGGAGCAAACGAGTGAAGGTGGGTTTTGGACTGAGGCCCTCTGAGTACTCAGCCCCCTTGGTCTCCAGCTGGCGCTCTGTAGCCACCACCCTCTTCTACCTTGGAAAGAGCCCAGTGACCGTCCCCTTCCCCCTCCCCAGGCCTTCAGAGAGTCAGCCCCTACAGAGACACCCTCCCCCGACCCTCCCTCGCCAGGCAATTAGGGAGCTCCACCTGGAGCTTTCTAGAAGTGAGAGGGAGACGAGGGTAGGAAAGCATCCCGCCTCCTTCAGGCGGGGTCCCTGCCTGGGTTTTTCTCTTATTGAGGTAAAATAATTCACATCTTACGCTCTTCCTACCCAACAGAACTAGAATATTTATAGAACTGTCAGGCCTGCCCAGCTTTGCTTTCCACTCCCCACCCGTCCCATATGCTAACGCCTGCACAAGGCTGTCTCCAGAGCCAGAGGGGAGTGGCTGACCACCTGGCCGATCCCCAGCTTTTGGATTCCCTTTTATCCCACCTCACGTTGTTTCCAACAGGTCACATTCTCCTGGTGCCCAGAGGCCCATGTGCCAGCAGGAGGGCTACCTCTGTCTCTTTGTAGCTCACAGGACTTTGGGCAGGAAGTACTGAGACAATGAGTCCACAGTGCTGCCTGGAGGGGGGTGATCTGAGGACAAGAAGGGAGGGGACCGATTATCCCTGCTCCCTGGGGGGAATCCCTCTTAGCTCAGACCCCAGCTGGGAAGCCACTCTTCTCTGCAAAGGGGCAGAGGATGAATCTGGAGTCTTGGCAACAGATCAGCTGGGGAGCAAGGGGTCTGAGACCAGGAGACCCAGGGGCCCAGGCTGTGCAGGCTCCAGGGGCACCACTGCGGGGCGCTCCACACAGGGGGAGGCACTTTGCAGAGTCCCCGGTGGGGGGAACCAAGCCTTCTCTGCAGTCCACCCAGTAAAACTTCCAGGGCTCAGCTCTGAACCCGATCCTAGAAATGATGTCCCAGTGCAAACTTTGCAGAACAGGCAAAATCCAGAGAAGAGAAAATGCAGAAGCCGAGGGATCTGGCTCAGCACAGAGCAGAGACCGTCTCTTCTCCACGTGCTGTTAAAAACAGTCTCACTTTTGGCGGTGCGGAGAATTGAAATTAATGTCAGAATCTGTTTCTATTACCTGGAGATAGTTTGATGCATTTATGCTCAAGTTAACTGTGTGATAAATTGCCTTTTGTCCTCATTCTAGAGCAAGGACCAGCTCTTCCTTTGATTGTTTTTATGGATCCTCATGTTCATAGAAGGTCTTCTGGGGTTTGTCACAAATATATTTCTGGTTCGGGTGCCCAGAGCACCAAAATGAGCCACAGTCATGCTTACAGAAGTTGTGTTAAGAAGTTGCCTTCCTGTCTGGTTCTCCAGCTAATCCACGTGTGTAGTTGGAAGCATTGAGAAACAGCCTGTCTCCATTGGTTTCCTCACAAAGTACATCCTGAGACAAGGTCTGATGTGACTGGTTTATTCAGGGATAAATAAACAGACAAACAAATAAATAAACTGGGTGGTCCCAGAGAGTGGGGGTGAGGGAGCAGACAGGGGAGAGGTGTGTTATCCAGCTGGACACCGCAAAGGGTCGCTAGATGTTGCTCCTTGGAGCTCTGAAGAATCTTCTGGAGTAAAGACTCAGAACCCTCTACCTGAGCATTGAAGTGGGGAGCATTGACTCCCCTGCCGTCCTCACAGGTGTTAACTCTGCACTTTCAGGTGATGCGTGTGTGAGACCTTTCCCCCAGGCATCGCATCTCACCATCAGAAACAGGTGTGGTGAGACAGGAATCCAGCTGTTCACACCTGTGTGAAGCTGGTTGCAACCTGCAGGGACCTGGTCCCCAGATCAGTGGCTGAAACAAGAGGTGAGGCCGACAGGAGCTGAGGTGATGCACCAGAAGTGCCCCCCACCCAGGTGTGGGCCCAAGCGGCATGGGGTAAATGGTTGGTACTCAGACCACGCTTCTCCGTAGAGAGCGTGTTGCACATAAATGGAACTAGATTACCCTGTAGAGCAGCCCACAACCAACTCAAGCCACATCTGGATGCACTGCTCAGGGGAAAATAACCACATCTTCAAGGCGCTCTCTGCGGAGGACAACAGAAAAACCATCGCATTGAGGAAAATCGTGTTTGTGAAGTTCACCTTGAATGCTAGTGCTGGAGGAAAGCGGGTTTCCTTGGAGAAATCGGATGAGTAGGTAGAGGTTCATGGAGATTGAAAGGCACTTCTGGGTACTTTCCAGAGCTTTCGAAACAGCATTGGAGTGTCATTGCACCTATCTCCACGGCAAAGGCGGGCATGTCTCTTCCTGGGTGGACCTGCATCCCCAGCATCACTTTTTTCTTTGATTAATTAATTAATTTATTTTTGGCTGCGCTGGGTCTTTGTTGCTGCGCACGGGCTTTCTCTAGTTGCGGTGAGCGGGAGCTACTCTTCATTGTGGTGCGCGGGCTTCTCACTGCAGTGGCTTCTCTTGTTGCGGACCATGGGCTCTAGGCACACGGGCTTCAGTAGTTGCGGCACGTGGGCTCAGTAGTTGTGCCTTGTGGGCTCAACAAGGAGCGTAGGCTCAGTAGTTGTGGCGCACGGGCTTAGTTGCTCCGTGGAATGTGGGATCTTCCTGGACCAGGGCTCAAACCCATGTCCCCTGCATTGGCAGGCGGATTTTTAGCCACTGCGCCATGAGGGAAGCCCCCCAGCACCACTTTTACATCATTCATCCCTAATTCTGGTTCACATTTGGCTCCCAAATGCAAGGAAAAGAGGGTTAGGAGGTGTGTACAGAGTTTCCTGGAGAAACTCCAATGAGTTTCAAGAAAATAAGGAAGAGGAAGGGGTTAGAGAGAATATGGGTGGGCGTGTGAGAGAGAGTGTCTCTAGTGGAATTAACTCATTCTCTACGTGTAAATGTTTACCATAAGTGCCCGGCATACAAACAAGTTCTGTTCCGAGAGCACGTTTGTAAGTCTAATTTGTTCGTAAGTCCAACAGAGTCAGCCTAGGTACCCAACTAACACAATCGGCTATATAGTACTGTACTGTAATAGGTTTATAATACTTTTCACACAAATAATACATAGAAAACAAACAAAAAATAAAGAAAACATTTTTAATCTTACAGTACAGTACCAGCTACGTCACTGCTGCTTTTACGGTTGCTTCCAGACATCCTGGGCTTGAAATAAAGACACTGTACTGCTGTCGTCTATACAGTGCTGTACAGTAAAGCACACAAAAGCACGACCGCTTGTAGAAGATGCATGCACGTGACAGTGTACACCAGACACATGAACTAACTTATGTGACTGGACATGCGAATGCACGTTCGCATCTTTGAAAGCTCACGACTTGAAGGTTCGTATGTAGGGGACTTACTGTATTGGATACTTGAAGACAGAAGGACCATGGCGGGAGGCTGGGAGTGGGGGGGAGGCACATGCCTTACCTTATACTGACTGTCTTCTCAGCAGGAAGCAGGGCAGCGTGAGGAAGCCAGCTGCAGCGCTGCGCTAGGGGATGCCGTGGACCCAGGAGGGCTGGGTGGCTCCCTGGCAGATGGAACCAGCACGGAGTGGGGATGGCGGGGGGCACTGGTAGGTACGGTTCATGCAAATGGAAACACGTGTTTCCTAGGGTGAAGGTGCAGGACATGGGGATCCCAAAGGTGAATGAACTTGCATTAAAAAAAAAAGTGTTTTGCTAATATCTCACTGCAATGGAGAAGAAGCTTCGAGTGTTTCCTGGAGTCTAGATGATAGCCCTGCAATGTTCTCGCAGGTAAAGATTTGTCTAAAATGCTCAGAGGAGGCTCTCATAGATTTTGATGCATATTTCATAGTTTCTGGCATACCGCTGGATCTCACAAACAGATTTATGAAAACGCAATATTTATTGTACCATATCCATGCTTGAGTAAACGTGGTTACACTGCAAGGAAGAGAGAGGTCGTGGCCACAGCCTCAGTGACCAAGCTGGCGCTGAGTGTCCAAGATGCAAGGATGGGACCCAATGTGGTTGGCCTGGCTCTGCCCTCTTGGGTTTGTAACCCTGGGGTCACCCTGCCTTGGGGAAGCCCCTGCATCTTCTGACTCTGCAGGAAAAGAACAGCTCTCTCTCCTTTCCGCCTGGGCAGGCAGCAGACCAAACTGAGTATTAATAACACGTTCAGAGACAGGGGCCTCAATCTTATCTGAGCCCGAAAGGAGTCGGACTCATTATGCTGTCTGCCACCCTCAACTTATCTAAGGAAACACACAGCACGGATTCATCCTTCAGTCCCAGCTCCCCAGCGAACCTTCGCTCCTTGGAAACCTGAGAACGTTTGCTTCAAACATGGCTCTCTGGGCCAGGCATCAGATGGGCTTGGCTGCCCCCCGACCTCCCCAAGTCTGGGAGGCGGGGGTCCCGGCAGCTGGAGTAACTTTACCCCTGCACAATCCAGCTTCTTTTCTTTTCCTGGACAAGATTTATAAGGCAGAGTGTAGCCTTACCACAGACATTCCCAGGAGGGGCGCTGAGCTCCTGCATCACGACAGCCCCCTTCAGCTCCCTGCAAGTTCACGTTAAGATGGGTTTTTAGATAAAGTGGGATTGATACTTAAGGCAAATCGAATTTGCATGTGACTGAGAAACCACCTTCCACAACTCGATGGATCGTGCTAACCCTTTTGAGGGAGGGGAGCGGGGAGAGGGATGCTTTGTCTACCCCCAGGCTGTGTGCAGGGGCAGGCATGGGCTTGGAGTCAGAAACAAACCAGACTGGAGTCCAGGCTACCTCCCTTGCTGGCTGTGTGACTTGGGGCAGGTTACTTAACCTCTCTGTGCACAGCTTCCTTACCTGGAAAAGGAGGGTGATAACAGCCTCACAGGGTTGTTGTGAGATAATGATTATGAAGCACAGTCCTGGGCACAGAGAAAGAGGTCAATACAGGTTAGCTATTATCATGAGGTCATTTCCTTAATCCATTTAAGCCACGGAGCCAACGGCTTTGCTGTTGTTTGATACAGGGCATAATTGACAAGTGGCCAGTGTCCCATGCAGAGAGGCCACCACCCAGGAAATAAGTGGAGGGACCAAGAATCAGACCCCGGGCTGTGATCCATTCCCACCTGATGCTACGTCCCAGTGGTCCAGGTACTTGCCGGCTAAGGATGTTGGGGATGACGGAGTGCTAAGCGACACCAAATAAGAAATTACATTGTGCACAATGCATGATCCCTGCATTTGGGGGGTTGGAGGCATTTCTATACGGGGGCCACAAATGCCACGGGTGCAGGTGTGTCCCCTTTCCACAGTGGGATGGGACAACATGCTCCGTCTGTAGTGAATATGCCCTTTTATTTACCTGGCGATGTCAGTTCCAGGCAGCCTGGGCCTGGCTGCTGATCTGAATAGTAATCAGCTTCTCATGTCTCCCTGTCTTTATGAGAAGTCAGGACACTAATAGCCTCCCCAGGGAGGGGCTGCAGCCTTGCCGAGTGAGCGTCTGCACCGATGCACAGCCTCATGCGTCCTCATAGGCGGCAGCCGGGAATGAAAAGGATTTTTCAGCTTGGTTGACAGTTTCATTTAAAAAGCAAAATAGAGTAAACACTTGTTTCTGTTGGCCACAGCAGAGTGACGTTTGTACTTTCGAACAATTACTCAAAAGTACTTTCTAATGGAGCCTCCATTTTATTTTGTTCGTTTTTAAAGTTTCAAGTCTCTTGATTTGCCATTCGGTACCCCAAGAAATCATGACCACAGCCCTATACCCCACTCGAGTCTTCTATACACAAATGGGGTTGCGTTGGAGGAGCCCCCTACGTGTGCAGGCACCCAGAGAAAGGACGTGGGCTGTTATAAGAATGGCTTTATTTTAATGTTCTTGAAACTGGAACCAGCCATTCTTTCATTTGGTATTTACTCGCTCTGTGCACGGTTGGATGGACTGAGGTCCTGCCCTTGGGGGCTTCCATTCAAGCAAGAGTCTGGAAGCTTCAGCCCAAGGATTGTTTTCGTCGTTCCTGCTGCCCAGACCCCGCTGTTCAGCCCTCCCTGTTGCCTCTGCAACGCCCCCTCCAGGTTGTGCTGGGGATGCAAGGCAGGAGAGAAGGTGCAATGCCCAGCGAGGAGCTGGTAGCGGGTAGGTACCCCCCCCCCACCCCCGTCCCCAACTCAGAAGCTTGGGCCTCCCTGTAGACGTCCAGCCTGCACCATGCCTGTCACCCAACCCCTGGGAGGACACAGATAATTGCTGGAGAGGTTTCCATTCCCACGACTAAATTTATTCCATCAGAGTTTTTTCTTTGCTTAAGTCTAATTGGTGCAGTCATTATGTCAGAGTGAATGTTGTTATTTTAGTCAAAAGCGGTCAACTAGAGAAGACATTCTGTATTACAGCTCTCCTCCCCGTCCTAGGGCTACGATCCTTAGGAAAGAGCCAGCGAGACCTATGTCCTGTTGCCACCAACCCAGACCTTCCAGGGCCCTCAGAGAACAAATAGAAGACTGGCCTGCTGGGTTTGACCCAAATAATCTTAAACAAGGTGGTGAATCTATATGTGTACAGACTACGTCTATGTAGATAGAAAAAAATAGCTCTGCACTGCTTTCCTTCTAGGATGTGTTATTCTATCCTGCGGAATTCCTCACCATCCAGGATGCTGGGCACAGTAACGGGGGAAGTGTGTATGTTTGTTGAATGAATGAATGAGCTATTGCAGAGTCCATGCGTGTGACACTGTGCCATGTTGCATGAGGCAAATTGAAAACCACCTCTACCTTTAGTGAGCTCGTGTCCTGTCTGTGGGTGTTGGGTGACAGTTACCAGTGATGAGGAAAAAACCCAAAACGGAATTCATGTTTATGCTTTCACCCAGCAAAATGCATATCAGATGACAGAAAAATCAGAATGTCTGTAGGTAAAATTACAGTGCAAAGTTTTATAAAGTCATCAAGGTAAATCCTATTTTGCAGAATTGCCACAAAATTGTGAATGTTCTCATGGCCCTAATTCAGAACACGTTCCTTAAACAAAGAACATCTTGGTTGGATTCCATTTGTTTTGAAGCCCATATTGTATGGATTTTTTCTTCAGTGTGTTACAAATATGTAAGGATAATAAGTGAAAACTTACATCATTTTTCAGATGCACAGATTTCCAGTCAACAATTATACAGAGGACTAAAACACGTAATCAACATGCATATAATCTAATTCTCATCTAATATTTAGGACTTTCTGCTTAGGGTATCCGCTCTCTGTTTTTGTGTGTGTGTGCATATTTACAAATCTGTCAATTAAGACACAGATATCTCCTGCAGGTGACACAGCACTGCCCTTGATATGTAGATGGTTCTTGGAAGGTTTCCTGAGAAGTGAGGGAAATGTCACGGAGAGTCCATCATCCTATTTTAGGCTGGAAGCATGTAACTCTGACTTTGCTGTATTTTAATGTGTAACCTTACACTGAGAACTGTTGTAAACAGTCCAGGTTTCTCTTTGTAGAATGTTGAAAATGAGCTGTTGTATTTGTTTGCTAGGACTGCCGGAACAAAGTACCACAAACAGGGTGGCTTAAACAACAGAAATGTGTTATCTCCCAGTCTGGAGGCTGGAGGTCCGAGATCAAGGTGTTCGCAGGGTTGCTTCCTTCTGGGGGGTGTGAGGGAAGGATCTGCTCCAGGCCTCTCTGCTTGGCTTGAAGATGGCCATCTTCATGTTCACATGGCCTTCCCCTTGTACCTGCGTCTGTGTCCAAATTCCCCCTTTTATAAGGACACCAGCCACCTTGGATTAAGGTGCGCTCTATCCCACTATGACATCTTAACGAGTCGCATCAGCGATGATCATATTTCCAAATGAGCTCACGTTCTGGGGTACTGGTGGTTAGGACTTTAACCTGTAAATGTGAGGGGGATACACTTCAACCTGTAACAGCTATGGAGGGGTCTGCCCCACCCCCATCCTCCTTCTCCCTGTTCCCCCCTCTGCCTCTTCCCAAGCCTGTCCCCAGGGGCGACTGAAACACCCTTAGAGACCTGTCCTTCTGCATCTTGGAGATGACTTGGTTTTCAGGGATCTCACCTGATGGCAGTCATGCCCAGGAGGGGTAGTGACATACCGATTTCAGTTCACTGTCTAGCGCCGTGGACCTCCACCCGTGTGCCCCAAATCTGCTCTGCAAATTCCGATCAGGGCGTGAATCGTTACAGAACTGTGCCTTCGGCCGGTCACCCTCCCGTGCTCAGAGACGTTGGATATGAGGGACCACAGATGGGGTGAGAGCCGGTGTACCTTGCAGCGAGTCAGAGACGAGAGGCAGGGGGTCGGGTCAGGCTGGCACGCTCTAGTGCCAAGTGCGTGACAGCAGCAGTCGGAGCTTGGAGCAGGGACGGTCCGCTCACACAGGGATGCAGGGCCGAGACCTGAACGACCACAGATGCTTTTAGGCAACATGACATTGTAGGCGTGATGGCTTTGCAATTATTGCTGAGGTTTCTTATTGATTTTGGAATATCTTTTGAGGTTAACCTTCTAATGTATTCAAAAGGGCATCACAAACAGAGACAGAAGACAGCCTGCTTTCGGCATGTCAGGCTTTCGGTCTGGAAGGGACAGGAGACATCCCTGGAAAGAACCAAAGGCAAAAATGCAAGGCAGCGATATCAGAGGGAGGGGAGTTGGGCAGAGCTGGGTTTGAACCCTGCCCCCGTCTCTTTCTGGCTGGGTGACTTTGAACAAGCTGTCTGACCTTTCTGACCACCTGCTGGCCCCTCATGTGTTCAATGCACATCACAGTGCCTGCCTTGGGGAGCTCTCATGAGGGTCAGGGTGCCCACAAGATGCACTGTAGTGGCTCCAGTATCGTTGGTGACTTTACCTTTCTTCCTGGGCCCAACCCCGCCCGGCAGGAAAGGCATAAGCCCTGAAAGACTGTCTCAAGTTAACACGATGGCTTGTCTTTGCCACAAAAGCTGCTCTCAGGGTGAGAATGGGCCTGGAACTGTCCCCCACCTGCCCCCTCTTTGCTCCCTGGGCTCCTGACCAGCTGCTGAGTTCTGCACGCATAGCTGGGACCTCGCAGCTTCCTGAGCAGCGGGGAGGCCTCGGGCAGGAAGGGAAAATGAGGGTGGCCAAGGCTGCGCACACCTGGGCTGGATCAATGGCCACGCTGTGGAGAAGTCCCCCCGGGGCTCTGTGGCTGGGTGTCCGTCATCGCCTGTTGGGGCCCGGGTTTGTGTTTCAAACACTTGTTCATGTGATTTGCACGTCCAGTAACTCATCTGTAACTTCCCTCCCTCCCAACAGTCCCCGTCACCACTCGTATTTTCTTCTTCCTAATACATTTCTCCCTGTCTGTGTGTCTGTCTCTCTTTTCCTGATATTCTTCAGTCAAGTATAGATGGGGAAGTGGAGGCCTGGAATGAATGAAATTACTGGAGTGGGAAAGGCTACCTAGGTTATTCTAGGCTAACTCAGTGTTGGGTGGCCAGCTCTCACTGCCCCAGTCCTAGCAGATGTGACGGTGCCTGCCATGGCCAGCAATCACTCACCTGTACTCCGCTGACCTGCCCGCTGAGCCCAACTCAACCAGTCCTTAAAAAGGACACTTCACCCAACTGCAAGTTACAGATAAGAAAACCGAGACTTCAAGAGACTTAAAAATTCCTCGTTCAAAACCCACAACCAACTGCAACTCTTGGATGCGATGTGGGGCTGTAAATGAACCTGCCACATGGCCTTGGCCATACCTCCCCTTGTTTATTCACACAGGAGATCCGTGTCCTGACGCCTCTGTGAAGTATCTCCTCATCCGCTCAGGTGTTTACGAACATCATGAATAACTCCTGCGAATATTCACTGGATAGAAATGTGTTTCAGAACTACGCTAGGGTGGGTCCTACCTTTGTTTTCTTTTCATTTCTTTTTTAAAAAAGTTTATTGAAGTATAGTTGATTTATAATGTTGTGTTAATTTCTGCTGTACAGCAAAGCATGTCAATTATACATATATATTCTTCTTCATATTCTTTTCTATTATGAGGTGTTTTTTTTGTGTGTGTTTTTTTTTTTTGCGGTACGCGGGCCTCTCACTGTTGTGGCCTCTCCCATTGCGGAGCACAGGCTCTGGACGCGCAGGCTCAGTGGCCATGGCTCACGGGCCCAGCCGCTCTGCGGCATGTGGGATCTTCCCAGACCGGGGCACGAACCCGTGTCCCCTGCATTGGCGGGCGGACTCTCAACCACTGCGCCACCAGGGAAGCCCTCCATTATGGTTTATCACAGGATATCGAATATAGTTCCCTGTGCTGTACGGTAGGACCTTGTTGTTTATTTTTTTTTCTGATTAAATGATGCAGTTACTTAAGTTCGAAAGTTACTTAAAATTCCAAACTTTCCGGGAATGTACATCATTTCTCTTCTAGCGATGCACTGCCAAATATTGGTGCCTGATTCTCCACCTTCTTCTTCTGCACTGATTTAACTCTACTATTGTTGCTATTGATTATTTCGGATGTGGACTCATACCATCGAAGCTGCTCTGAGCTTTTGCATTTTTCACTTTCCACATCAGGACAAACAGGTCTAACTCATTCTTAAGACATGTGTAGTATTCCACATGTGAAGATCCCAACATTTATTTAATCTTCAGAGTTCATCTGGGTTACTTCTATATTACAAAGCCACAAGGAACATTCTTGAGTCTTTGAGCACTTATAGAAGAGTTTTGGAGCCTTAAATCTTAAAAGTAGAAATACCAGATCAAAAGGTATGACCTTGAAACATTTCAGTAGATACTGCAGGTCAAAAAGGTCTACTGATTTACATGCTCACCAGCCATGGACCTGAGCATCCATTTATTTCTTACACCCTCACCAATGCTGATTCTCAGTGGCCCATTTTTGGCTTCACCAATCTGATCAGTGAAACAATATGTCATTGTAGTTTAATGTGCATGTTTTATCTCCTGAGGAAAGCTGTGCCAGTGGCTTCCCAGGCTTGGGCTGGTTCCTCCTCCTGGCCAGTCTGCTTCTCGATTCTTTTCTCACCCCTTCATGTTTATGTGATTGGGAAATGCCCATGAATTTTAGTGGGCACCTCAGCAGAGCCTAACCAGAAAGACAAACCAGCTTCAAATTCATGCCCTAAGTTCAGAGCAGAGATTGTGACGTTTAGACCTGAGGTAACAGCACACGATTCCAGCAAAGAGTCAGTGCACCGTTGTCAAATCTCATCACCAAGACACTTTCTGGCTGTCTTGATATAACAGAATGATGGCAAAGGGGATGCCAGCATTCAAGGGTGGTTCTGTTTCATAGGAAGGTGGCTTTTCTCCACTCAGGCAACCTTCTCGACAAGCTTTCAGAGGGTGATGTCCCACTGAAAGTCAGCTTTGGGGGACAAAGGTGTGGCCATGGAGCCTCAGCCCTGCTACCTGCTGCCATCTCCATCCTTTCCAACCTGTTTCCACTGTTTCCAGCAATTTCTCATCTCAGCACAAGGCATGTGCTGGTTGATTGTTTCCTTTGTCCCTTACCTCCCCACTAAGATTGTAAAATTCTTGGGGGCAGAGACCAGATCTTATCCTCCTTTGCTGCGCACCCAACTCCAACAAGACTCACCCGGGGCGGGCATGGATGTGTCTGGTGCTGCCCTGGGTCTGAAGGGCTCCGGCGAGTACTGTACAGACTCCCCAGGGGGTTGGACCCCTCCCCGTACCCCTCCTCCCTGCCCTGGCTCCAGTCTAACTTCACCTAATGAGGCCTGGAAGTGAGCCAGTCCCAGAAGTAGCCAGAAACCTGACTTGTCCAGGTGGCCCTCAGACCACCGCCAAAGCCAGCCTGAACCTCTGTCCCCAAGTGAAACTTCTCACGAAACATGTGCTATGTTTCTCCTCTCAGACACACGCTGCTGAAATTAACGCGTCACCACCGTCCTCAGCAGGGTCCCTGCCTGATGGAAGGCAAAGCTATACCCACTCATGTACCCACAGCTGACTTTTTCAAAAAGAAAAATGCTTCCGTTTGCAGCGCTATGTATATTTCTTTAATTTCTGAAGATTGGTGTTTGAGTACCATGTTGCTTTCATGGTACTTGGCCTAAACGTCATCAAGCTTGCTTTAGGTAAGCTTCACACCTCCCAAGTGTGAACAATATAACTCATTCAACCCCACTTCTAAAAAGAGGAAACATGCAAAGCTCATTAGAGGTTCTCGGGCATTCTTTCAGGAGTTAATTGCCACATTTTAAACCGCATTAGAGCCTTTTCAGCTCTCTTTAGGAGCCATTCCTAAAATCGAGACTTTATTGACACTTTTGGACACATTTGCTCTCTGACACCTTCTATGAAAGGAAAAATTCCTTTCCTTAAATTTTCCTACCTGCAGAATAATATGGTGGATATAATATGAATGAAAATTTGCAGAGGGCTGTGATCTGGGAGGAGAGATTGCGTTACAAATGACCAAAAAATGATTGAGGGGTCAGGAAATGGAATGGTCAGGCACACTGGAATAACTCAGCCTGGGGAAGAAAGACACTGATGAGTGACTTAGACAAAGAGACCTAAGTTCTCTTCATTGTAAACCTTTCAAACTTTTAAAAATTGGTGAGCATTTCCATGCAGTTCTATGTATATTTTAAATTTCCCTTTGAAACTTCCTTTCTGACCAATGGATGTTTTAGAAGTATCTTGTTTAATTTCCAAGTGTTTAGAGATTTTCCTGCATCCTTTTTTTTTAATAAAGTTAACCATTTTTAAAAATTTATTTTTGCTGCGTTGTGTCTTCGTTGCTGCGCGCAGGCTTTCTCTAGTTGCGGTGTGCGGGCTTCTCATTGTGGTGCCTTCTCTTGTTGCGGAGCACGGGCTCTAGGCACGTGGGTTTCAGCTGTTGTGGCACGTGGGCTCAGTAGTTGTGGCTTGCAGTCTCTAGAGCGCAGGCTCAGTAGTTGTGGCGCACGGACTTAGTTGCTCCGCGGCATGTAGGATCTTCCCAGACCAGGGATCTAACCTGTGTCCCCTGCTTTGGCAGGTGGACTCTCGACCACTGTGCCACCAGGGAAGTCCCTCCTGCATTCTTCATCTTACTGAGGTCGAAAAATTGATTCCATTATGGGCAGAGAACATAATCTTTATGATTTCAATGCCTTTACATTTTTTGAGATTGTTTTATGGCCTAGGATATGGTAGGTCTTGATGAATGTGTCATGAGCACTTACAAAAAAATGTATTCTGCCCTTGTGGGGTGAAGTAATCTGTATGTGTCAATTAGATCGTGTTGGTGGACTGCATTGTTTAGATCTTATCTATTCTTGCTGATTTTTTTTCTAGAAATTCTCTCAGGTGCTGAGAGGAGGGTGTGGAAGTCCCCGGTCAGAACTGTGGATTTGTCTCTTTTCCCTTCCAACTCTATTGTTTTGTTTCATGGATTTTTAGGCTCTGTTATTTTGTGTGTACCTACTTAGGAACATTATTTTTTCCTGGTGGATTGATCCTTTTATTATTATGTAATTCCCTCTTGAACCCTGGTGAAGTTCTTTGCTCTAAAATCTACTTTATCAGATATTAATATAGCTACTTCTGCTTATGTATTATTAATGTTTGCATGTTATATCTCTCTCAGTACTTTTGCTTTCAACCTATGTCACTGAATTTAGTGAGTTTCTTGTAAGTAGCATATAGTTGAAATTTTTTTATATTGAAGTATAGTTGATTTACAATGTTGTGTTAATTTCTGCTGTACAGCAAAGTGATTCAGCTATGTATACATACACTGATTTTTTAAAAAATTATTTTCCATTATGGTTTATCACAGGATATTAAATACAGTTCCCTGTGAGTTGAAACTTTTTAAAAATCCCCTAAAGCAATCTCTGCCTTTTTAAAAATTGAAGTATATTTGACTTACAATATTATGTTTTAGGTGTACAACATAGTGATTCAGTATTCTTATAGATTATACTCCATTTAAAGTTATTATAAAATATTGGCTATACTCCCTATGCTGTATAACATATCTTTGTAGCTTATTTATTTTATACACAGTAGCTTTTACCTCTTAATCCTCTACCCCTATCCTGCCCATCCCCCCTTCCCTCTCCCCGCTGATAACCACTAGTTAGTGTGTTCTCTGTGTCTGTTTCTGTTTTGTTATATTCATTCATTTGTTTTACTTTTTAGATTCCACTTATAAGTGATAACATACAGTATTTGTCTTTCTCTGACATTTCACTAAGCATAATACCCTCTAGGTCCATCCATGTTGTTGCAAGTAGCAGAATTTAATTCTTTTTCATGGCTAAGTAATATTCCATTGTGTGTGTGTGTGTGTGTGTGCATGTGTGTATATACACACACATCTTTTTTATCCATTCGTCTATCGATGGACACTTAGGTTGCTTCTATATCTTGCCTGTTGTAAATAGTGCTGCTAAGAACATTGGGGTCCATGTATCTTTTTGAATTAGTGTTTTCGTTTTCTTCAGATATGTACCCAGAGGTGGCATTGCTGGATCATATGATAGTTCTATTTTTAGTTTTTTAAGGAAACTTGATACTGTTTTTGGAATAGAATAGCGGTTGTACCAATTTCCATTCACACCAGCAGTGTACCAGGGTTTCTTTTTCTCCATATCCTCACCAACGTTTGTTATTTGCAGACTTTTTGATGATGGCCATTCTGACGGGTGTGAGGTGGTGTCTCACTGTGGTTTTGATTTGCATTTCCCTGATGATTAGCAATGCTGAACATCTTTTCACGTGCCTATTGGCCATCTGTATGTCTTATTTGGAAAGATAATTATTCAGCTCTTTTGCCCTTTTTTTTTTAAAATAGGGAACATTTTTATTTATATATTTTTACTTATTTTTTAAAACCTTGGTTTTATGTATTTATTTTTTATTAATTTATTTTATTTATTTATGTTTGGCTGTGCTGCGTCTTCGTTGCTGCATGCAGGCTTTCTCTAGTTGTGGCGAGCGGGGGCTGCTCTTCGTTGAGGTGTGTGGGCCTCTCATCGTGGTGGCTTCTCTTGTTGCGGAGCACGGGCTCTAGGCACGCGGGCTTCAGTAGTTGTGGCTCGTGGGCTCTAGAGCGCAGGCTCAGTAGTTGTGGTGCACGGGCTTAGCTGCTCCATGGCATGTGGGACCTTCCGGGACCGGGGCTCGAACCCGTGTCCCCTTCATTGACAGGCAGATTCTTAACCACTGTGCTACAGGAAGCCCTACCTGGGCTATTTTCTATTGCAAAGTTGGGGGTTGGAAAATAAGGGGACTGTGTCACTTTCATCTCGTGGTGGAGGGTTGGAAAAAACAACACAGTCATGATGCCTTGTTGTTTCTCCAGTTTCAGCCTCTTTGTTTTCCTCTTTCCAGCTCTCAGAGCTCTCCTTGGTTGCCTCTTACATTAAAGCAAAAATATTTGGGACTTAGTGCCAGACAAAGAGTTCTTAGACTTGACACCCAAAACACTATCCAGTTGGTAATTTGGGCCTCATCAAAATTAAAAGCATTTGTTCTATGAAAGACCCTGTGAAGAGGATGAAAAGACAAGCTACAGACTGTAAGAAAAGTAAGATTCTAAACCACATATCTGATGAAGCAATAGTATCTCAAAACTCAATAGTATCAACATTGTGAGAAGACAAGCCACAGCCTGGGAGAAAACATTTGCAAAAGTCACATCTGAGAAAGGACTGTTATTCAAAATATACAAATAACTCTTAAAACTCAACAAACAACCCAAATAAAAATTGGCAAAGACATGAACAGACACCTCACCAAAGAACACATACAGATGGCACAAAAGCATACTAAGAGATGCTCCACATCGTACGTCATTTGGGAATTGCAAATTAAAACACCAATGAGACACCACTGCATACCTATCAGAATGGCCAAAATCCAAATCACTGTCAACACCAAATTCTGGTGAAAAGGTGGGATGACAGAATTCATGCATTGCTGGTGGGAATGCAAATGGTACAGCCACCTTGGAAGACAGTTTGAAAAAACTAAACATACTTTTACCCTGTATTCCAGCGATCTTGCTCCTTGGGATTTACTCACATGAATTGGAAACTTATGTCTGCACAAAAACCTGCACGTGGATGTTTATAGCAGCTTGATTCATAATCACACAGACTTGGAAGCAACCAAGATATACTTCAATAGGTGAATGGATAAATAAACTCTGATACAGCCAGACGATGGAATGTTTTTCAGTGCAAAAAAGAACTGAGCTCCCAAGTCATGAAAAGACGTGAAGGATCCTTAATGCATATTACTAAGTGAAAGAAACCAATCTGAAAAGGCTACATGTGTGATTCCAATTACATGACATTCTGGAAAAGGTAAAACTGTGGAGACACTAAAATGATTAGTAATTGCCAGGGGTCAAGGGGGAGATAAGGATCAATAAACAGAACATAGAGAATTTTTAGGGCAGTAAAATTCTTCTCTATTATACTACAGTGGTGGATACATGTCATTATACGTGTGCCCAAACCTATAGAATATACAACACTGAGCGTGAACCCTAATGTGAACTATGGGCTTTGGCTGGTGATGTATCAGTGTAGGTTCATGGGTGGTAGTAAATGTACCACTCTGGCGGGGCGAGTTAATGGTGGGGAGGCTGTGCATGCGTGGGGACATGTACTTTCTGCTCAGTTTTGCTGTGAACCTAAAACTGCTCTGAAAATAAAGGCTATTTGGAGAATAACCTCAACAGTAAAACAAGAGCAACAACTCAATCAGAAAATCAGAAAATGGGCAAAAGACACGAACAGACGTTTCACCGAAAGGTATACAAATGGCAGCTAAACACATGGAAAGATGTTTGACATCATTGACTTTCGGGAAAATGCAAATTAAAATGATCACAAACTGATCAGAATCGCTAAAATGAAAAACTAGTGACAGTACCCATTGCTGGTTTGGATGTGGAGAAACTAGATCACTCACACATTGCTGGTGAGGACGTAAACTGGTCCAGCCATTCTGGAACATAGTTTAGCAGTTTCTTATAAGACTAAACACGCAATTACCATACGACCAAGCAGTTGTGCTCTTGGGCATTTGTCCCAGATAAATGAAAACTGAAGTTCAGAGAAGAAACTGCATGGATGTTTGTAGCGGCTTTATTTGTAACAGCCAAGAACTGGAAACAACCCAAATGTCCTTCAATGGTTAAACTGTGGTGCATCCACGCCATTGGAATACTAGTCAGCAATAAATAGGATCCAGGAATTGACACATGCAGCTATATGGATGAATCCCTTGGATGGATGGGTCTGGAGGGAATTATGCTGAGTGGGAAAAAAAAGCCAGTCCCCAAAGCTTACATTCTATATAATTCCATTTATATAATTTTGTTGACATGAAAAATATAGAAACAGAAAACAGGTTAGTGGTTGCTAGAGGTTAGGGACAGACGGGGTCAGGAGAAGGAGGTGGGTGTCTATAAAAGGTGAACAGAGGGATCCTTGTGAGGGAACCTTTCTGTGTCTTGATTGCGGTGGTGAAAGCATGAACCTACCCAGGCAGTAAAATTGCACAGAACTCAACACCCACACCCACACACACAAGTGCAAGTAAAACTGGGGTGACCTGAATAAGATCAGTGGATTGTGTCAACCTCGGTCGATATGCCGGTTGTGCAGTTGTACTATAGTACTGCAAAACGTTACCGCCGGGGGACACTGGGTGAAGCTGTCTCTCTGAGTTATTCTGAATCTACAGCTCTTTCAGAAGTTTCAAATTGTTTTTAAAAAGGGCCAGGGAGCCATTCACTTCTTTGGATGAACTGAAACTCGGCTCTGCGTGTGCAGAGCCCGTGTGTGCAACCGAGTATAAAGCCTCTGGTTTAGTGTTTATGGTTTGGGAATTCCATGCGCCTAACCGGCAGCTCTGCTGTACCTCTTGAATCCTCCTGGGCTCCGAGTGGTAGGTGATGAGCTCAGTAGATGGAGCCCCTCTTGGCCACTCTTCCTCCTCCAAGTACCACTGATTCCAGCTCTCCGCACGCCCAGCTATGGTGCTAGTGAGGCTTTCCCCAAAAGAGAGAACTTGTTAAAGGTGAGGTTTTCCTATAGGTAATACTTCCCTCTTGTTGTTTGTTTTGATGAGAAAAACAGATGCATTGTGGTAAAAAATAGTTTCTATATTGATATTCGTTAATAGATGTGAAATGTTATGACTTATTAAAAATGCTAACAATTCTTTATGGTTAAAAATTAAACATAAAACCTCTAACATGATAAACTTGAATAATTATGTGTGGTAATAATGGAGGTTAGCAGTAGGGAAGGCATAGTGAAATCTTTATGGTAAGTCCCCTACATACGAACCTTCAAGTTGCGAGCTTTCAAAGATGTGAACGTGTGTTCGCGTGTCTAATCACGACGTAAGTTAGTTCACGTGTCTGGCGTACATTGTCACGTGCGTGCATCCTCTACAAGTGGTTGTGCTTATGTTTACTTTACTGTACAGGACTGTATAGAGGACAGCAGTACAGTGTCTGTATTTCAAGCCCAGGATGTCCAGAAGCAAGTGTAAAAACAGCAGTGAGGTAGCTGGTACTACTGTATTTTTCAAGGTGCTGTACTGTCAGATTAAAGATGTTTTCTTTATTTTTTGTGTTTGTTTGCTTTATATATATTATTTGTGTGAGAAGTCTTATAAACCTATTACAGTACAGTACTGTATAGCTGATTGTGTTAGTTGGGTACCTAGGCTAACTTGGTTGGACTTACGAACAAATAGGACTTACAGATGCGCTCTCGGAACGGAACTCGTTCGTACGTAGGGGACTTACTGTATTGTTATTTGTAACTTAAAAGAGCTCAGCCAAAGCAGTATCTGATGAGAAGCTTAATTAAACCTTTGGAAACACAAATAGAAAATATCAAGTCAGTAATTCTGTGCAGAAGTCAAAGTTCTCCCAGCTCCCAAAGGAACTCTGTGGACCTCTTGCACTCTTTATGTAGATAACCTGGTGTCTTCCTCAGGGCTGATTTTTTTAAAAGAATTAGTATCATGTTATGTTAGAAACATTTCTCCAAGACAGTAAAACCCTTAACATCATTTTAGTAACTTTATAATGTTCGGTGGGGTAGATATATCATCATTTTCTTAACCATGAGACATGTAAATTATCTGATGTATATATATACACGCATCATGGTACATATATATATACACATATCTCCATGGTATTTATTATTGTCTTATGTGATATTCCCAGCAGAATTACCAGATGAAAAAGAATGAACATCTTGATGTAATATGATGCCTTTTGGTCCAAAAAATTTTTTTTCCAAAGGTGTTGTGTAAATTTACATCCCCTAGAAGAGAGTTCACCACCAGAAAGCCTTTCTAGAATCTGGTGATGTACATTTAAAGAGAAACATGTGCTAATTTAATAACGGGAAAATGGTATCCCGTAGTTCTTTTAAATTGCTTTTTCTTGGTTGCTAGGTGGTAATACTTTTCCCCTGTGGGTCTGTTAACAATTTGAAGTCCTTTTTGGAAATTGTTCATGTCCTTTGAGTAATACCTATGAGTGATTCCATCAATTTTACTGACTATGTCAAATTCCATTGAGAAGTATAACTGTAATTTACTTAAATCATTTTTTTTGCTATTGGACACATTGCTTCTGAATTCTACTCTTGAATGATACTAATTCTTTTTTTCACATAGAAGATGTTAAAATGCGTTATTTGTGTCAATTACTGTCTATATAGCAGTGAACCAGTCAGACAAAGGAATTTGCTTCCAAAGGGATTTGCTTTCCCCTGTAGGTAGGGGAGACAGACTCTAAACAGATAAGCATATGATATGTTAGTAGGACTGAAGCGCTAGGAAGGGTGAGGGGAGTAGAGGGGGTGGGTCTCTGGAGTCTATGCTATTTGACAGAGAGTGTTCAGAGAGGGTCAGACCAATAAAAGGGCAGGAAGAAGTAGGGGAGCAAGCCAGGCAGATATCTGGCAGAAAGTATTCTGGGCAGAGGGTAGAGCAAGTGCAAAGGCCCTGAGGCCTGTATTAGAGAAAGGACCAGGAGGCCAGCATGGCTGGTATGCAGTGACTTAGGAGGAAATGAGGGGATGTGAGGTCGCAGCGATTGCCAGCAACCAGATGCTACTGTACGTGAGATGGAAAGTTAGTGCGAGACCTGGGGCGTGTAAGTGGAATGATACAGATGATTGTGGCTTATATTTTTTTAAAGGACCACTCTGGCTACTGCATAGAGGATAGATTATAGAGGGGCACAAAGGGAAACAGGGAGAGACCAGTTGGGCCATTTAAATATTGCTGGTAAGGTTATAGTGTAGGTAGTAAAAAAAAAAAAAAAGGTTGGATTTTAGACATAGTCTGAAGAATTGGGTGGTGGGTTGACTGTGCACGTGAGAGAAAGGGAGCCAAGGATGACTCAGAGGTTGTTTGGCTTAAAGTACCGCTCATTTAGAATGGAAAACTGTCTGTCTGCCCCAGGGTTCTGTTTGGATGTAGTGAGTTTGAGATCATGCTTAATCTGTGGGCCGTTGACTATGGATCTGCCTCTCCTGGGAGAGGCCTGGGCTGGAGGTATGAATTCCACGGTCATGAGCAATTAGGAGTAGTGAAACCTCATAGGGAGTGGGTGTAGAGAGAGAGGACCAGAGATCTGAGAACTGAGCTCTGGGCACTCCAGGTTGGGTTGGTAAAGAGGAACCAGCCAAAGAATCTGAAGAGGCGCCTTGAGGTAGGAGGAGAGAGGAGAGAGGATGGGTCCTGGAAACAAGGTAAAGAAAGAGTTTCAAGAAAGACGAGGCGAGTAAGAAGAGGGCTGGGAACTGAGAGCTGGGTTTGGTGTGGGGACGTCAGCAGAGACCTTAACTAGAGCTCTCAGTGGAGTGGTTAGAATGAAGTTCAGGATGGAGTGAACTGATCTTTTTAAAAGGAAAGGTAATCATTCTCTGGACATTGAATTTTGTTTATTTCTCTACTTGGGAAAAGAAGGAGAAAAAGTTTCCCTTGAAGCTGCCTGATGAACATGGTGGCCTTGGCTTCACTCAGCCAGTTAAATTGATCCAGAAGAAACTCTGTTACAGGGTCAACCAGGTCTTTAGGTACAAGTGGTAGCTGCTTGGGTGATGGGATGTCAAGCAGTGTAAAAAGTGTCCTTACTCAACCCCAGTCCCTTCAGTGAACAAATAGAAAACTTCTGCCTTTGTGTAGCTTACAGTCTAGCAGAGAGAAAGACACTAACGGAATTGACACATAAAATGCAAAGAAAATAGAGGTTTTAGGGGGTAGGGATGGAGATTAAATTTTAAAGAGTAGTCAAGAACAACCTCATTTCTTGGTTTTTTTTAAACTGAAGTATAGTTGATTTACAGTGTGTTAATTTCTGCTGTACAGCTAAGTGATTCACTTATACATATACACATACTTTTTCATATTCTTTTCCATTATGGTTTATCCAGGATATTGAATAGAGTTCCCTGCGCTCTACAGTAGGACCTTGTTGTTTATCCATCCCATATATACTAGATTGCATCTGCTAATTCCAGACTCCCCATCCATCCCTCCCCCACCCGCCCTCCCCCCTGGCAACCACAGGTCTGAAGAGCAACCTCACTTTGAATGTGAACCTGTGACTCTCTAGGGGAAGACCATTCCAGGCACAGAGGGAAGAGCAAATGCACGGGCGTGTTTAAGGAGACTACTGACACGGAAGCAGGTGGACAGGCAGACAGAGTACAGATATGAGAGCAGAAAGACAGGTGAGAAGCCACATCAGAGGGGGCCTTGTAGGTCACAGTAGAGACTGGCTTCTATTCTGAGTGAGACTGGAAGCTATTGGACTAATTTTAGCAGAGAAGTGACATGATCTGACTCATGTGTTAACAAGAACACTCTGGCCCTGGGGTGAGGGTAGACCATGGTGGGTGAGGTGGAAGCTGAAAGCGCAGCTGGAGGTCGTGGAGCTACCTAGGCGAGAGGTGATGGTGGCCTGGCCCAGGAAGGAAGCTCCATAGCCGTTCACTCCCCTTGTGGGGTTCTCATTCAACCCTTGCAGACTCCATGGGGGAGGAGACCTCGAACATACCTTAGAGACAAGGGGAGTCTAATTAATGGGAGCAGTTTGACAAGCTCTCCTCTCAGAAATAAGAGAACAAATGAAAAATAAAAGCCTATGGGTTCCATGCAGGAAGGAAGCCAATAACTATGGTCCAGGAATGACTGTGAGAACTCGGTTGGACTTCTTGAGTCCATCCAGTTCTCCATATGTATTACTTTTGCACATTAATTCCATTTCTAGGTAAATGATAATCAATAACAATGAAAATGCCTCTCAGATACACCAAGAAATGAAGTCTGGGAAACTAAACTTCCTTGTAGCCAGGCGGAAGTGGAAAAGAAATCACAGGAAACTGGGTCCATAGTGGCAACTCTGAAGGGCTCTGGTCCTATGGGGTGAGGGAGGTTGTTGTTGATAATAACTCTCCAGAGGCCTCTGAGCTATCCAAGAGATAGGGGAAGAGAAAACAAGAGCAGTTGTTGTTGTTGTTTTTTGTATGCATTTCCTGGGGGCTGACTCTAAGAAGCCATGTAATGTGAGCCAGCCTTCTCTAGCTTTAGAGGAGAGCTACAGGCATCTCGGTTAACACCTGCCACATCTGGTGCTGGACTGCAGAATGATGGAGATTTACTTCCATCATGCTTTTGCTCACTCACAAGCCTGTATTTTGGACCAAACGGCTCAGGAAATTAAACTGGCTCAAGAAAAGTTTCTAGATGCTGCGGCCACCATCTCCTTGCTTGGAAGAAGAAAAAGGACTCAGCTCCAAGTGTCAACTCTGTAACGTTTCTGAGATTGTTCGCTTTATGGTGACTTGATTCTGTTAAGAGCTCCCTGTCGTGATCTGAACACGGGTTGGAAAAGAATTTCCAGACACAAGGCAGAATGAAAAGAAGATAGAATTTATTAAAGGGAAGGGTCGCTGCCAGAACAGTGGGCCGACTTCCTGATAGCCAGGGAGAGTCGACCCTGAGCAAGGGTTACTGGTCTGTTTTTATAGCCAGGGAACAAAGGAACCTGCGAGTCATCTACTGATCGGGCAGGGAATGTATACTTGCAGTGTGCAGAGCGTGAGAAGAATGGGACAAATACCTTCCTTGGTATGGGACGGGAAAGGGACAGGGCATGCTGCTTGGGAGGGCTCTGGGACATTGTAATGGTCGCAGTGTGACAGAGTGATAGGAGTCCTGTAACTCTTTTTTCCGGCAGTGTTGGCCCTTTGAGTTTTTCTTGTTCTTTGTCCTTGGAGCACCACATTCCCCAGTTGAGACAGAGAGAAAAAAAAAAATAGAAAATCTGAATAGACCTATAACAAGTAGAGAGATTGAATTAGTAATAATAATAATAAACACTGAGAAAAGCCCAGTCCCAAACGGCTTCACTGGTGAATTCTACCAAACACTTGAAGAATTACAAACTCTTTTAAAAAGCAGAAAAGGAGGGCTTCTCGGCGTTTGGGTGTTAACATCAACGTGAGGAGCCTGGGTCAGGACCATCGCTGCAAGTGGGCCCGGGAAGGTGATTGTTCCTGACAGGTCTGTGGAGGCGCAGGTTCAGAGATTGGTGAAAGTTACCTTGGGTTCTTGTGGAAAACGACTCATTTCAGAGCACACCCCTGCCACACATGGGGTGTCCTTAACTATCCACAAGCAGACAGTCTCTGGAGTCCCCAAAACCAGTATTTCTAATGACAAATAGGATTCCCTGTTGGTGGAATTTGGGGAATCCAGTATACCTCCCTATCCCCAAATTAGCCCCTCACTTCCTCACTCAAAGAACTTTGCAATTCAGATTAAAGTCTTGGTTCCTGCAAGAGACATTTACACTTTAGTATGAATGAATTAAAATCCATTTCGTGCCATATGTGGAGATAAAAACAGAGACTGGATACCTCTGAGGACCAGAATATAAACTGGGAAGCCAATCATAAAAAAAAAAAAAAGAACCTTACTTTTTTTTTTTAAGTTTTTTGGCCGCACGCATGTGGGATCTCAGCTCCGTGACCAGAGATTGAACCTGCACCCCCTGCATTGAAGGCAAGGTCTTAACCACTGGACCGCCAGAGAAGTCCCAAAAAGAACTTTTCTTGATTCTCAGTGTGGACTTTCCCCCTTCTACTATGAAGCAAAAGTAGAGGAAGATGCCTTATCCTTGGATGAAGTTTTATAGTTGATAAAGCACGTGCATGATCTTATTTGGTCTTTATAGTAAATAACTCATGAAGTAAGCATGAATGTGATGCCCATTTTTCAAGAGAAGCAAGTAGAACCTAAAGATAAGGACCCCCCCAGGCCACCCTGCTATTAGACGGCAGAGCCAGAATTCCCGCCTAGGTCTCTGAACTCCAAATCATGTGTTCTTTCAACTATGCTAATGTGGACGGAGCCTCTTCTGTCCCCTTTTCCACAGACAGAGAGTTTAAATCTCAGCTAGTACCCTTTAAAGCGACACGATAATTCTTTACAAATAATTTCAAAAGAGTTTCTTAGATCAACTGAAAAATGAAGGGAAGGAAAATGACAAGCACTCTTTTTATAAATTCATCACTACAATACTTCAGCTCATTTTTTGCCCCCAAACACCCCATCCTGTAAAGGATACATAGAAGTGCTGGGCCGTGAGCCTGTGTTTGAGAATTTACTGTTTTAATTCAGGCCCTTGATGCAGCAGCCGTGTTCTGACAAATAAATCAAGGCACGTTTCAGAATTGGCCCTTGCTGGGTGGGGGGAGGGAAGCCTTGATTGAATTACTATAAACCCTAGGAGAAATGCTAATGATGTTAGCATCCATGAGGCTAGGAGTCAACAGGAATCTGCCTTGCCCAGGAGTACCTGTGTCAGTGGCCTGAAAGTGGGTCAGGGTTTTTTTTGAAGATAAACATTCTTATATTTCCACATTAAACGCTATGTAGGTCACTGCCTACCTAAGGGCTCTCCGTTGATATTGAAGCTGTGAGAATCAGAGTTTCTGTCACACAGGGGTTTGGTGGCTGACAAGTGGCTGCATTTGTTGCAGGGGGAGGGGGGCAGGATGGGAGAGAAAGAAAGTAAGGGAAAACCTGTCCCAGGTCCTCCCCTGGGGGAGTGGAAGTCTTGGGAGATGCTCAGAGAAGTACAGACGCCCCCGCCAACCCAAAGTGGGGCACTTTGATAAAACAGGGACCTCCCAGGACTCTAGGAGGAAACACGAACCACACCCCCGTGTCAAGAGGCCTTGGTCACATCCATCCTTTTCCTCTGGCTGGTAGGGGGCCTCCTGGGGCCAGGAGCAGGCCCCCAGGGAGCCTAGAGAGGTGTCTGCGGAGTTTGGGGGTGCTGCTGAGGGGTGACCCAGCACCGTGTTTGTTCAGCAATGTGATTTGGCATCTCTGCACCTCGGAGCCCTGAGGCGAAACCTGGAATCCTCCAACCTAGGTAGGACTCTGGCAATGAGGACTCCGGAGTGGGGCTGAAGGATGTCAACCCTACGCCTGCTAACTGGTCTTTCTGTGACCTTGGGGTTTCCCGCCTGCTTCCATTAAAACATTCAAGTTAGAGAAAAGCCTTTCTGGGAAAGAAAGGAATGTGTGTGTGTTACATTTTCACTGAAGCATCTGGATGGTTTTTAAAGGTACACCTTAAAGGAGTCAGACTGCCAAGGAGTGGAAAAGAACAATCGTATAAAGTGATTTTGGCCACGTGATGTCATTTCCCTGGGCCTCAGTTTCTTCACCAGTAAAAGGAAGAGGGTTTAGGCTGGTTGATGGAACGTCTGGGGGATTCCCTGAAGACCCTCTTCTGTGTAGGAAAGCCTGGGGCGTGAGGAGGTCGCAGGGAGAACGGCCAGGACCTTGGCTGATGCTGTGTGCATGATCACAGAGAGGGCTCTGCATCCAAGTGGGGCATCTGGACTCCCAGCTGCCAGGAGGTGTTTCACTAACACCGTCTCCAAAAGGAGTGCTTGGTTCTCTGCACTGATTCCCCTTCCCAGCTAGTACCCGGGACCCAGCTTTCAAAATGAATATATCTAACACTGGTGAGCAGCGGGTCAGGGGGACCTGAGTTTGCATTCAGGCTCACCCACCGGCTGTATGGGGACATCGGGGCAACTCACTTAATTTCTCTGAGCATCTCAAAATCTCTTTATCAGTAAAACGGGAACAATGATTTTCTAGATCCTACTTTATGGGTTTGTTGTGATGGTTAAATTCATGGGAACTTTCTAAGCAGCAGGCCTGGTGTACAGAAATTTTTGCAATGAATGATGATCACAACGGGGACAGGACTACATCTGGCCCATCTTGACTTTGGCCCTGTATGAAGGTCGCTCCTTCACGTATCTGCATGCCCGTTACATGGGAGAACCGTGCAAGCCCACCTGTATGCCTTCAGAGAAAGGATATGATCCCGGGCTGTAGAATTCCTCAGCTGAGTGTTCGCTCAGCACGGGGAAGAAGTTGTATCAACAGTATTTAGTTGTGGAAAGTCTGGGAGGAGGAGACCTCGTAGTCGGGAGAGCCATGGTGGACAGTGGGGGACCAACCAGATCCCCATCGAGACTTGCGCCCCCAGATGCTGGAGTACTGCTGAAGACGGCCCCTAGCTATCAGCCCTCTTCCGGAATAACTGCTCAGTGCGGGGGTAAAAAGGCCCAGGTCTGTCCCCTCACCTGGCTTGGGACACCTCTGAATGGTCCTGCCTGCTGCAGGGCCCCCGTGGCATTGGCCAAGGCCTTCACCGAGTCTGCAGTGCAGCCCGGCTTCTCACCTGGCTCAGTCCTGCTTCCTTCCACAGAGGAGCACAGGGGACCCCTGATTGAGGGGGTGGGATGAGAGGGAGTCAGACAGAAAGAGGAGGTTGGACTGCATGATCTTTGAGGCGTCGTGGGTCTGTGATGTTAAGCCTGCACCTCACAGCCCCAGGGAGTCTGGGATGCTCACTAATATGGCAGGTTCCTGAGCTCTCCCTTGGCCCCAGCTGGACCCACCAAACTGGACCCGCTGGACTTCATTTAGAACAAGCTCCAGAATGATCCTGCTAACCACTGAGGGAGAACAGCATCCTTAGAAGGTGGGCCTTGTCCTCTTGGCTCCAGCAACAGGTACAATAAGGCAAAAAAGTTCCAAGTCATCTGAGGCCAGCGTGGGATTTGGTGGATGCTTTTCTGCATAAAGGAAGAGGACACAGACCAGCCTGGACATAGTAAGTCTTTCACAGGTGCACCTACCGCCTGTCTGCTCTCAGGCAAGCATGCTGTCCTCACACCCTCATAATGAAATGACCTCCAAGTTAGAACGGTTTCGCTTTTCATATTTCCCTCCAGGCCTTTTACTCCAAATAGATTTTTTTTTCGAAGAGGTAATTTACATAGGTTCTACCAAACAGCATGGGCTTCAGAGATTATTTGCAACTGTCAAATGCAATTAGCAAAGGATGTTGATTCCCATCCAAAAAAGGAAGAACTTCTAATCAACGATTAAATGTTTATAGGTCACCTTATTATTAATTTATTTCCTCAGGAAGTCAGGAAAGCACCCAGATTTTATAGCCGAGTTAGTCATTCGGTTCTCAGCCTGGCCACACAGAGTAAGTATGAATCATATCAGTAATGTGTGCAGTGAAATTGGAATCTCGGTTTTACTGTTCCCTTAGTCTCCACTTGGGCTGGCCTCCAGCCTTGTACCCAAACACTTTCTCTCTGACCAGCCTTTGCATTCAACGGGACCATAGTCGGGGCAGCCTCAGAGAAAAGAGCGTGCTTTGGAGCACACCGAGCATTGTGAACGTCCCAGCTCCAGCACTGGGTAGCTCTGTGACCTCGGGCAAGCCGCTGTACCTCTCTGAGCCTCACCTCCCTCACCTGTAAAATACGGGTAAACCAACTCCTTCTCTGGCAGACGTCTTAACATCTTAACAGGGCTTCTAGCATGGAAGCTCCTAGCACATAAAGGGCTGCACAAATGGAGGTTATTTTCCTATCTTCCAGTGGGATTAGCTGTCCCTGGGTGCACAGCAGGCAGCTGGCTACATCTCCTGCTCACAACTGGAGGTATATTTAAACACCAAGAGCAGGCGGGTAGAAGGGCAGGGGGAGGATGCAGAGGATGTGAAGATACTCACCACTTAGCCTGGGAGGCAGAAAGAAAATGACAAATGACAGTACAAGGAAGCAAATGCTAAGCACCAAATGAATGGCAAAGATGAGTATTCCAGGATCAAGTTTCCAAAAGTACAAGACCTGGGAGTCGCAGTATGGCTTTCCAAGATGGTGGTACCCAACCTCGGCTACACAGCAGCAGCATCTGAGGAACTGGAACCAAGTGCCCATGCCTGAGTCCCGCTCCCAGGGCCTCTGATTTAATTGGCTTGGTATAGAATCCAGACATCTGTACTTGCCGAGATTTTCGCCTTGATTCCAATGTGGGCCAGGTGGGGATTCTCTGTGCCAGGGAACAAGGCCTGAAAAGGGCAGGACATGTTTACCCCAGACATGTGAACAGCGCTTTTTTGTTCTAGGCGCTTTCACCTACATGGTTTCAAGAGACCCAGGCAGGTGTGGGGAAGGGAGTGAGTCAGAGCCAAGGCCAGAAGGACAGTGATGTTTCCATCCCAAAGAATACTGGGGCTGCACTTGGGCTCCATGCTCTGAACGCTGTCATTTCCCCCCATAGCACTTATTCCTTGAAGAGAAAAAATTGTCCCTTCAAACACATAAGTGGCCCATAGTAATGGCAGAAGTGCAGCCAAGTCTTTGGAGCTTGTGCAGTGCTGTTACCAAGTCCAGGCTTGTGCTGCTCGCTGAATGACAGGCCAGTAAATTGAGAGACGACTTGTTGGGGCAAAGGAATAGTGCCTTTATTCGGAAAGCCAGCACGCTGAGAAGGTGGTGGACTCGTGTCCCAAAGAACCATCTTGACTGAGTTAGAATTCAGGCTTCTTTTGTGCTCAAAGGGGAGGGAGTAAACTCAAGCACTTCCTGGTTTTGGTCCGCCTCCGGAGGGGATGTGTTACTTTCTTCCTTCCTGCAGCCGTTCACAGGTGGACCTGGTCAGGATGTCTCCTGCAAGCTAAACAAGGGTATTTTAGCTTAATGCTCATTACCTGGGAGGCAGGCTTCCCAGAGATGGACCATTATGTGTAATTTAAGCTTATAGGCAACGTCCCTTTAGAGGTTAACTTAGAATACAAAGGTTCTTCCCTATTACAGTTTGAGGGTGCCCCCTCCCAAACAAATGATGCAAAACTACAACTACAAAAAAGTCTTATGCTTTGTTAACTTAGGCTAGATGGGCCACTGGGATGGGGTACGTGTGTAGTCTCTCATCTGGTTAAATAGCTGTGGCCAAGATCCCATGGCTAGTAACCCGTAGAACTGGCATTGGAATCCAGGTCTAACCCCATAACCTCTTAGCTACTATTGGAAACCCTGGTGTCTGCCCTATCTAGATTCATTAAAATGTTCTTATTTGAGGGTGGCGCAGTGTTAAGAATCTGCCTGCCAATGCAGAGGACACGGGTTCGAGCCCTGGACCGGGAAGATCCCACGTGCCGCGGAGCAACTAAGCCCGTGCACCACAACTACTGAGCCTGCACTCTAGAGCCCGTGAGCCACAACTACTGAGCCCATGTGCCGCAACTACTGAAGCCCACACGCTTAGAGCCCGTGCTCCCAATAAGAGAAGCCACCACAATAAGAAGCCTGCGCACCGCAACGAAGAGTAGCCCCTGCTCACTGCAACTAGAGGAAGCCTGCGTGCAGCAATGAGGACCCAACGCAGCCAAAAAAAAAAAAAAAAAGTTCTTATTTGAGTGTTGGTCCCGTGGTGGAAATTATTGCTCACAGTATTTCAGATGAAGCTCCCCGAGCAGAGTCCTGAGTAGTAGATTCTATTTCCATCCCAGGTTCTGTCCCAGGCAGAAGCGTTTCCCAGGACAGATGCCAGGAACCTTCCCCCACAGGGCAAAGCCCCATCTCCACACTGAAGCCCTCCCTTAGAGAGCGGTCCAGGAAAAGCTCCAAACTGTGAGAGGGAAACCTCAGTGTGGCTTACTGCTGCCTTCAGCCAAGCTGGGACATTTACGGGCTGGCCCTGCCAGATAATTTTCAGGGATTTAAAAAGCTGAGAACTGGAACTAAGTCCTTTTTGGGAGGCAAGAAGCCAATGAAGATGCTGCTGCTGGGGAGCCCGAGGCCCCGCCTGAAGAGCCCGCCCCGGGCTGGGGATGGGGAGAGAGGGAGTCCAGTGCAAGTAGTGGGGGGCAGGGCCAGGGGGACGCCCTCTCCTCAGAACACAGGCTGCCCAGCCCCGCACCTCAGCCTTTCAGCCTATGACACCCTTTGCGTCCCTATGGAGCAGAAGCTCCTGCTTCAGAGTCTGTGTGTCAGGAGGGCATCCCCCAGCCCTCTCATTTCCATACCCTTCATGTGACCTTCACCGATGCTGCTGAGCTCTTTTGCTCCAGGTTCTTCCACTGAAAAAATGGGAGCTGCTTATAGCTTCCTTGCAGGGTGTTTGTGATGATGACAGAGGAAGAATGCAAGACACCGGGCCTGGAGAAGGGCCTCAGGAACGCACAGCTACACTCGCAACTAGCTTTTTATCAGTAGAAAATTATAGGCATTTACTACTTTTTAATGAGTAAGGAGTAAGACGGCTTACTCTTGCAGTGAGATAGACACTGCGGACCTCAGGGCAGAGATGGGGACATTGCCCCTCCCTGAATCCCCGCAGCCCCTAGAGCAGAGTGCCCTGAAGGTGGTCTCAATGGTCAAGAAAGGTTTACAGACTGGCTTGGAGCCAGTAGTGCGCATGCTCAGAACCTGCAGTGCCTGGAGTGGGGGCTGACTTCACGAAGCACGTGTTGCTGGTGGCTTGTAGTGAAACCCGTGACCGTGATACCGGGAGTGGCCCCCAGCGTGGGCTTGGGCAGAAGGCAGGCCAAGTCACACTAGAGCAGTCACGGGTGAGGCTTGAGGAAACCTCTGTTGAAAGGATTCTTGGGGCTTCCCTGGGGGTGCAGTGGTTAAGAATCCACCTGCCAATGCAGGGGACACGGGTTCGAGCCCTGGTCCTGGAAGATCCCACGTGCCGTGGAGCAACTAAGCCCATGTGCCACAACTACTGAGCCCACGAGCCACAACTACTGAACCCAAGTGCTGCAACTAGTGAAACCCGTGCTCCTAGAGCCCGTGCTCCCCAACAAGAGAAGCCACCGCAATGAGAAGCCTGTGCACCGCAACAAAGAGTAGTCCCCACTTTCTGCAACTAGAGAAAGCCCGCGTGCAGCAACGAAGACCCAACACAGCCTAAATCAATCAATCAATTAATTAAAGAGGGAAAAAAATTTTTTTAAGAATTAAAAAAAAGAGGGAAAGGATTCTTTTTGGTACCTCATTACAGATGGTTCTGATGAGAGGTGTGTGACCTGCAGGGCTCGGAGCTGGGAGGGCTGGAGTTCAGGCCTGGCTCTGCTGGTGGCCAAGCGTGTGACCTGAAGATGGCATTCCCCTCACTGAGGTCCCAGAGGCCTCGTTAACTGAATGGAGGGGAGGCCTGGATGATCTCCAAGCTGCTCACGCACTGGATTTTACCTATTGCAAAAGTCCAGGAAAATGCATCTAATGAACTAACCAGCAATAAATATAGTCAATGGATGGATAAATCAATCAACCAGGTATTTACAGAAGACCCATTAAGGGTCTAGTGTGGCTCTAAACACTTCAGGGCAAGAGATAGGCTGCCTGCAGTGGGGCTCTTGGCCTCTAACCCTACAGCACCTCTAACCCTACAGTGGACATTGTTCCACCCACTGCAGTGGCCTCTCCAAGTTCTATTGCCCATATCTTTATTTGAAAGCCTGTCACGCACACTGATCTTGGTTTCTAAATGCCATTCTCCAATACAAGGAACCAGGGCTCCCGGGAAAAATGCCTGATTCCAGGTCTGAGGCAGGAAAGCACAAGATGGGCCTGGATCTCTTTGTTATGCCAGAAAGCAAGGAAGCGCATAAAGAATGATGGGGACATGTTAAAAAGGACTCAGAAGTTAGGAGCCAGCATGAAAGTGTTCCCACTGACCAAGCCTGGGACAATTTGAACATCAAAATAAATAAGGACAGTCATAGATCTTAAACCACTAAAATAATAGGAATCCATGAGTCCATACTGACATACAAACCCACACACAAACATACTTAGATACCCACATGCATGCAGGAAGAGGGGCAGAAGAATGCCAGCTAATAAAAGTAAAAAGAATGATGGGATTGACAGAGCCACCAATTTGCAAAAGTCCTGGTAACAGCTGAATCAGGCAAAATCATCAATTTTTCTAAAATTATTGGGTGAAGATTTGGTGAAGAACAGGTTATAACAATAATTACAAAGGGAAAATTGGTAAATTTACTACAGATGAGAAACCTAGTAGACTCTACCTTCACCCTTCATCAATAAAGGGACAAACTGACATCAGGCACTGGTCCCCTGAGAAGAGCAGCATCAATGTTAACACCTTATTGACCTGAGACGTATTAATAGGTCTTTTGTTACCTGAACGTTATGGATCGGAGACGTATCACTACATTTTTAGAGACTGATACAATTAACATCACCGTGTGAAGTTGTTAGAGCTTAAAATTGATCACGGGTTCATTATACAACTTATGATTGTCGTTATCATTCACATTTTGCTCCGTTAGGTTTTTGTTCCAACCTTGTGTATATGTAAAATTTTCAGAAATGATGCATCATAACATTTTGAGTGGAGAATTTTCTGGTGAATTTTATGCAGATACTCTCTATGGTTGTCCGAGCGACGTATATACTAGTGTCTCAGAAGATGATAGCTCTTCAGAATATAGTTCTGATTCAGACGATGTGAATATTAGAGCAACAAAAAGACGAAAAAACCTTAGTGATTGATTCTGCTATGGAAAGTGAAAATGAAACTCATGATGCTGGAGAATGCTCCTTTGCTTCTACAGAAGAGTGAAGACAACATTTCATGAAAATTAGAAGACTTTATAGGTGTGTCAGGTGTAACTATTGAATGTAATAACCCACAAAGTGTTAGTGAAATAACAGAATTAATTTTTGGTAATGACTTTCTCAAGTTGGTCACTTCTCAAACAAACTTGTATCACCATAGAATGAAAAGTCATAAAAAGTATGATAAGGCTTTAAAATGGACTGAGGTAACCAATAGTGACATGAGAAGTTTCTTGGATTAATAATTTTGATGGGACAAATAAAGTCACACTGGAGGGACTTCCCTGGTGGTGCAGTGGTTGAGAGTCTGCCTGCCAATGCAGGGGACACAGGTTAGATCCCTGGTCTGGAAAGATCCCACATGACGTGGAGCAGCTAAGCCTGTGCGCCACAACTACTGAGCCTGCATTCTAGAGACCGCGAGCCACAACTACTGAGCCCACGTGCTGCAGCTACTGAAGCCTGCGTGCTCTAGAGCCCGTGCTCCGCAACAAGAGAAGCCACCGCAATGAGAAGCCCGTGCACCACAACGAAGAGTAGCCCCCGCTCACCGCAACTAGAGAAAGCCCACACGCAGCAACGAAGACCCAACGCAGCCAAAAGTAAATAAATAAATAAATGTATTAAAAGAAAGAAAGTCTCACTGGAAAGAATATTGGTCGACTGATCCCTGACTTGAAACCCCTGTCTTTCCAAAGATTATGACAAGAAGGTTCGAACAAATAATGACATTCCTTCACTTTAAAGGTAACTCCGAAACCCCACTTCCTGCAGACAGATTTCAAAAGTTAAACCTTTTTTGGATTATTTTCTACCAAAATTTCAGTTGATCTATATACCCAAACAAGAGCTATCACTTGATGAGGCAATGATAAAGTGGAGAGGACGACTCAGACTCAAAATCTACAATCCCAGAAAACTTACAAAGTATGGAATTTTGGTCAGCATGGTTAGCAAAAGTGAAACTGGAGATCTATGCAACCTTGAGATTTACACAGATGAAGGAAAGAAACTGCAAGAAACAATATTATTGGTCCTACAACCTTATCTTGGTTCATGGCACCATATTTACCAAGACAATTATTACAACAGCGTGTCCACATCTGAAATATTGTTGAAAAATAAAACCAGAGTTTGTGGGACTCTAAGAGAGATCGTGGTCTACCAAACCAATTGAAGGAGAAATCTAAAAACCTACAGAGGGGAAAAATGACATTCTTACGGAAGGGAGAAGTGATTCTTCTTATATGGAAAGACAAGAGGCTAGTCCGCGTGGTGACAGCTATTCATGACGCCTCCATAACATCTACAGGAAAGGAAGACAGGAGGACTGGTCATCAGATAACGAAGCCCACATGTATATTAGAGCGTAACAAACATATGAAAGGAGTTGATCAATGAGATCAATATCTGGCAAACTTCAATATCCTCTGGAAAACTCGAAAATGGTATAAGAAAGTGGGTTTCTATATGAGTAATTGCAGTTTATTCAATGGGTTTAAAATTTATTATAGCCTTAATGCACAGAATAAAATGACTCACAAGCAATTTTTGCTAGCAGTAGCTAGAGAATGGGTAACGGACCATCCTGGGGTATGTAGTGGTAGTACTGCACCTGGTCCTTCTTGTGGAGTTTCTAAAAGAGCCTCCCCACAAAGATCCACCTTGTCGATTATCAGGTAAAATAAAAGAACATATTCGAGAGGAAATAATACCCACAGGACTAAAAAACGTGCTGCCAGAAAGTGTCGAGTCTGCTCTTTTCAGGGGAAAGCACAGTGAAATACGGTATATTTGTAATGGATGCTCTGTTCCCCTGCACAGAGGTGTCTGCTATACTGCCTATCACACTCTAACGAAATATTAGAATGCTTTAATAAGACATGTACAAAGTTTCAAATAAATACATTAAGTGCAAAAGCTGATATTTACTCAAAAATATTCACTTTCATAACAAATTGCCGGCCACAGGCATTAGTTTCTGCAGAAATCCCCCCGGTCAGTTATGTGTTAAGTTTCCTGATTTTGGTAACTGTGTGTTATGGCAGGAAGGCACGTAAGGTGTCCCCCATGAACCCCACACCCCCTTGGGGTTCTTGCGTTATATGATCCTCTCCCTCTGAGACTGGGCAGGACCAGTGACCTTTTTCTTTCTTTTTTTTTAAAATTGAGGTATAGCTGGTTTACAATTTCAATTCACTCACCCTGGGACCCAGCTTTGTCCATCAGTGAGCCAGCACTAGCCCCTGGGTCCCCGGGGGCTCTGCAGCCAGCCACCTGGCTCCACCCACCAGCAGCCGCATCCCTCCTACAAGGCAGAGCCTGGCAATGACAAACTGGACCTGGGTGCCAGCCACACCTAACAGACCACACGTAGTAGTCAGCCCGCCGCAACAGAAGGACCCACGCGGCCCACATAGGAGGTACCCCTAGAGCATATAGCTCTAGTGACCAGAGGGGAGTGTGCTACTGGGACACATAGGACATCTCCTACAAAAGGCCGCTTCTCCAAGGTCAGGAAATGTAACCAACCTACCAGATACCTAGAAATAAAAACAGTTAATTAGGTAAAATGAGGCGACAGAGGAACATGCTCCAAACGAAGGTACGAGATAAAACCCCAGAAGAAGAACTGAGTGAAGTGGAGATAAGCAATCTACCCAAGAAGTTCAAATAACAGTCGCAAAGATGATCAAAGAACTTGGGAGAAGAATGGATGCCCAGAGTGAGAAGTTAGAAGTTTTTAACAAAGAGTTAGAAAATATAAAGACCTATGGCCTTTTTCTAACCCACAGAATATGGTAAAGTGGCTGGAAGGGCTTGATTACACATCCACCATGATGCGATTGCATCATGTAAAATTGTAGTCCCACCTCACTGGAGTCTCTCAGGCTCTTGTTGGGTTTTTCTGTGTGTGTGTGGTATGCGGGCCTCTCACTGTTGTGGCCTCTCCCGTTGCGGAGCACAGGCTCCAGACGCGCAAGCTTATCGGCCATGGCTCACGGGCCCAGCCGCTCCGCGGCATGTGGAATCTTCCCAGACCGGGGCACGAACCCGTGTCCCCTACACTGGCAGGTAGGCTCTCAACCACTGCGCCACCAGGGAAGCCCTCTTGTTGGTTTTGAAGAAGCAAGCTGCTATGGTTTTGAAAAACATGCTTTTGACTTAATCATTTCCTATCCTTTCCTGCAGTTGAGGGAAGTTACTCTTATCCTGATCTCCTATTTTCTGACATTTTGAACTTGGATTTGCCTTGACTCTCCATTTGTGTTCATGTGGGTCGTGGGTTGAAAAGTTCATCCGAGGCATCATGGTGAAACTGGGACACATCACTGTTTGCAGCACCCCCAATTCATTGTTTTTAAACGCATGATTTCTGTAAAGAGTCAGTTGGATTTTGCAGGGATTGGGCTACTTAGTGCCGTGACCTGTAATTGTGGTGATGCATCAGGCCACCTACTGGCTCAGGTCTCCTGGGGGGAAGCCGTCCTCTGCCAGACTTGGTCTGGATGGCCCCCAACCCCAATCAGAGTATTCTGGATCATCTGTTCATGCAAATTTTGCTCTTGCCAGCTTCTAATATGAAAGCCAAGTTGGGGAATTCTCTGGCGGTCCAGTGGTTAGGACCTGGCACTTTCACTGCCGTGGGCCTGGGTTCAGTCCCTGGTTGGGGAACTAAGATCCTGCAAGACACGCAGCATGGCAAAAAAAAAAAAAAAAAAAAAAAGCCGTATTGGTAAGGTGACGACAATAACAGCAGAGGTCTTTTGAAACAGCTGCGAAGTGAAAGTATAAAGAGGAACCTTGTTATCATTGGAATTGAGGCAGAAGGGGCTGGAGCCCAGCCTGGAGTTTCCTGACCAGTGAACAGAAGGTCATAGGCACACATCTGCCTCTCAGTACGACATGGTATAGTCAAATAACTTCGTGAAGGTGGCAGCTGGGGAAGGAGGGACTCTGGAGAGCCAGAGGAGCCAGGATTTGTGGTAAATTAGCTCCCCCAGGATTACCTGTGCCTTGGCGTGTCCATCTGTAAATGGGCCCCTTTCCTAGAAAGGGAATAAAGACGGACCGAGGCGTTTGCGCTGTTCCCAGGTCATTCAGAGCAGAGACAGCCGGGCGACATGGCCCAGCCTCACCCCTGCTCTTCGATCGGTGCCATGTCCCCTCAGCTGCAGCTGTGGGTGCAGAACAGCAGGCCTTCAGGGTCCCCGAGAAAGGGTCGTTGCCCTTTTAGCCCATTGTGAGCCTATGGCTGGTCGTGCTTTTCTCATGGAAAGAATTCCTTTATTCCCGATGCTCCAGTGTTCTGATAACTTTCAGTATGTGGTCCTTTCTTTTCCTGGACAGACGATGGCATCATAACACTTCTGTAGGAAACAAAGCCCCAGCAGCATCTTCCCTTGTTTAATTGAATCCAACATTCTGGAAGAGCCCGAGGTTTTGCCTTTGAGTCCTGGGGGAAGCGGATGAATGCCATCCTTTCTGTGTTTTCTAAAAGAGAGACAGGAAAATCTTGCATTTGTGCTAAAAAGTATTCCCACCTTATTGAAATTCAGGCTTGAACTATCCACCCTGAACACGTCCAGAAACCCTTTCTCTAATTTTGGAAGCAGTGATCTCGGGAGAGGAGTTTTCCATCTGTCTCCTTATGATGCTAAGTTGTTAGTGCTGTTTATTATTTATTACATTTTCCACTTTATGTGAAACTCTGATTTTCTTTTTTGCCGGGTATTAAGAATTCAATCGGGTTGGTACAAAAATAGGGTTGGCATCCGCTCCTGCAGACTGATTTTTCGAACGGCACATTTCAGGGGAGGTTTGTGTTTATTTACTCCCGAGCTGCTTTCGTTCTCAGCTGGTACTTGATGACTCTGGTTGTCTACACTCGTGCTGTGTCGTGTCAGAGACGTCTGAGTGACGAACGTGCTCAGTCAGCAGTAAAGAGATAGGTCTTCCAAGGCTCTGCACACGTGGCTGGGGGGCTGGGCTCTCTGCCCCCAGAGGGGAGAAGATGACCTGGGCGCTTGGCCACATACAGATGAGTGGCAGCGCGGGGGTCTCACGTTCACAGCAAACGCACGGCCTCAAAGGAGGCAGTCTGTGGCATGTGCTTTTAAAAACAAGCACATTGGGACTTACCTCGCAGTCCAGTAGTTAAGACTTCGCTTTCCAATGCAGGGGGTACAGGTTTGATCCCTGGGCAGGGAGTTAAGATCTCACATGCCTAGAGTCCAAAGAAAACAAAAAAACCCCACCAAAACATAAAACAGAAGCAATATTGTAACAAATTCCATAAAGATTTTTTAAATGGTCCACACCAAAAAAAATCTAAACAAACAAACAAACAAACACATTAACAGGCTAAACAACTGACTTTCAAGACGTCTCCTGGTCCTCCAGGGCCGCCAGGGCTGTGGCAATGATGTGAGTTATCAGGTGAGGCTGCCCAGGCCAAGGTGGAGAAGGGAGATGTGTTTCTCAGACATGCGGCCTCCAGCTGGCCAGCGCCCCAGAGGGGATCCTGCCCCTCCGGCCTGGTGGGGACACAGCTGAGAGCCTCCAGGGGTCCTGCACACCTCAGTCACACACTGACAGGTAGCTCAGGAGCCGGAGGAAGGAACGGGAACCATGGTGCCAGCATTCTTGCAGTTAAAGCTTTATTATTCACTCCCACAAACGAAGGAGTCCTCTCCGTGGCAATCCCTGGCCGCCCATCTCATGCTAGCAGAGGCTCAGGGGCGGTGAAATAGTTGTGAAGAAGGCTTATTTCATTGCTGCCGAGTTGAACCATTTTCCACCCAGCATCTTGTTTATAGAAATATCCTATCAGACATGTAAAGGAAAAGATTGGTATCTTATGCATCGTAATTAAAGTATCGCTTTTCTCCATAAAACATTATCTAGATTATTCCCCAAAAAAGTGTCATTTACAATAGTGAGTATAAATGTAACATTACCAGCTAAAATAGTATAGAAAACATTACTTACTGGACCATCTCCCCACAGTTCTTTTGATGTCCTAGTTGGAAATAAACAGACTTATCTTTGCTGTCGTCCAATGCTGTCTTTAATTTAATAGAGATGTTTTAAGATAAAAATCTCTATCCAATTCCATATTGTATCATATTAACACACACAATTAGTAATGTTTTATTCGTTATGAAGAAAAAAGATGACTGCTTTTAAGCTAAATTACCTTTATTATGGTAGCACAGGCTGGAAACCACAAAATATTTACCCAGTGTATGTACATTCTTATTTAATTTTAACACTGCTTTTATCAACCAAATTAACCAATGAATTTTATTAAAGGGAACGTTATCATAGAAGAGCTTCCCATACTGCATTCCATCTGCTTTAATTTATGTAATTTTGATAGTTTCTTCATTTCATTTTTAATTAAGAGGAACACGTGGAAAATTGAACATTTGGGTCTAATTTTAGAATTTGGAATCGTTAGACCTATGCTCTTGTTAATATAAAGATTGTCAGCGTTGGGACTGCAGGGCCTGAGTCTGTTCACTTGAACCCTCACAAAGGATGTTCAGTAAAAACGATGATGTGGGGCTTCTCTGGTGGCGCAGTGGTTGAGAGTCCGCCTGCCGATGCAGGGGACGCAGGTCTGTGCCCCGGTCCGGGAAGATCCCACATGCCGCGGAGCTGGCTGGGCCCGTGAGCCATGGCCGCTGAGCCTGCGCGTCCGGAGCCTGTGCTCCGCAACGGGAGAGGCCACAACAGTGAGAGGCCCATGTACCGCAAAAACAAAAACAAAAACAAAAACAACGATGATGTGGTGATGGTGGACACATTGCTACAACCTTGAAACTCCAGAAGACAACCCACTCACCATGGTGATTTTACACTGAAGGAAGCCAAGCAGTTCCTTTCTATACTTGCAGTATAAAGGAGGAGAATGTTACGGTGTGAAGCACCATACAGTTCAGGTTGGGAGTGTGCATCCCAGCAATATGTAAACAAACCTTGCTTCCTTTGGCTCTGGAACTGCCCTGGGACCCAGGCTTCTCTGATTCTCATTGTGGGTGTGTAGACAGATGGGAGAGATGGCAAGAAAAGAAGAGCTTGTATTGAGGAGTTTCTTGACCTTCTTGAGCTAGGATTTTTTCTTTCTTTCTTTCTTTTTTTTGTAAACATTCTTTAAATTGAAGTATGGTTAATTTATAATGTGTTAGTTTCAGGTGTACAGCGAAGTGATCCAGTTTTATATATATATATATACACACACACGCACACACACACAGACACACACACGTATATATTCTTTTTCATATTCTTTTCCATTATAGGTTATTACAAGGTATCTAATATAGTTCCCTGCACTATATAGTAGGTGCTTGTTGTTTACCTATTTTATGTACACTAGTGTGTATATGTTAATCCCAAGCTCCTGATTTATCTCCCCTCCCACTCCCACTACCCCCTCTGGTAACCATAAATTTGTCTTCTATGTCTGTCTGTTTCTTTTACATTTAGTTTACTGAAGTCTAGTTGATTTACAATGTTGTGTTAATTTCTGCTGCACAGCCAAGCAGTTATACAGTATATGTACAGTTATACATATATATATATTCTTTTTCATATTCTTTTCCATTATGGTTTATTACAGGATGTTGAATATAGCTCCCTGTGCTCTACAGTGCTAGGATCTTCTTAATCTAAACTTTCCTGACCATTCCCCCACCCCCCAAAAATATCAAGTGTAGTAGCAGCGTGTCAGTGGGAGTCAGTACATCCTGGGGGTAGCAGTTTACAATTTGGAAGATACAAGCTCAAATCTTGGCGGACTTGAGAATTTGAATTATGCTAAATTTTTAATTTTCTCTTTGGAAACCTCCTGGGAGACAGAACTTATGCCCACTTTAATTGCTTTCTTGGGGGGGAAATCAGAGTGATTGATGTTTGAGAGGTGCATCTTGGTGCAGAGTCAGTGAGCAGAGAGGTGGTGCCACTGGTGTCGTCGCAGCCACTTCACGTGTGCCCCAGTCCACAGGTGCTGGGGCAGGGCAGCTGGCTGTCTCAAAACTGCTTCAGGTGGATCTCATGGTAACTGTGCAAAAAAATAGGCCCCATACGATGGGCCAGGCCCTTGGCATTGGCCCTGACTGGCAAGTTCTACCACGAAAGTTTGTGGGTTTATGTAAGAATCACGTTCAGGGAGATTGTGATAAAAGTACATTAAAAAGAGTGTGTGTGCATTTCCCATCATTGGCATCTCATGTCCTATGGCTGAAAGGCTATTGATCAGGACATGTGGCTCCTTCTGTTCTCAATGTGGACATTTACTCGTGTGACCTGAAGCAAGTCACTTGATTTCTCTAAGCCTTGGTTTCTTATCTATAAAACAGGGAAATACCTGCCTAATCCGTAAAGTGTAATAAATAACATGTGTTCAACTAATGCTCAGGATCTTCTAAAGAGAGTGAGAGAAGAACATTGTTTTTAAATAGTTAAAGACATTACACAGGCAAACTGTCACTGTAATTATTTTCTTTCTACTGAAATCTGTGTTACTTTTTATTCCCACTAAGCCAAAAAAATCTGAACATATTACTGAAAAATAGGTTAGAAAATGTCCATGGATGAAAGGAAATGATTTCCAATTGCAAAAAACCCAAAAGGATGTCTCTGACAACCCAGGTCTAGATGGGACGCTCAGGGCATGACTGATCTTATAAACATGAAAATAACCAAAGGATATTCTATCAAATTGGAAACAAATAATTTGAATCTATGTTCTTGCCAATATTCGAGTAGCAATTTGCCAGTAGTAGTAGCAATAGTAGTATCATTATTTCCATTGAGTTATGATAGCCACCTGAAAGCCAGGGTTGTAATGAACAGCCTTACAAAACTTTAGAGCAGGCTTAAATAAAAGTATAATGTATCAAAAGCGTCTTTACACCTCACTTGAACGAGTACTTCCCAGCTATGGAAGTCTCATAAAATTCAGAACCTGGTAATTTATACTTAATCTCTATAAAGACCATGTGTTGGGGAGACCCACGCCCCCACCCCTGTGAGATGGCAACTAGACATCAATATTTTCTGCTGTATAAAATGGCTTGTCAGGAGTACACATATTAATTTGACCCCAAGGGAGAGAAGGTGAGAGCAAATCAACTGGAGTGAGCCATTTACATTCTTTATTTCTAAGGATGAATTCTCCATTTATTTTCATCTTCTAATCGGGCACTTGCCAAATATATATAAATCGAATTTTCTGTCTCTGTAGCCTATGTGTCTCCTTACTTGGATAGGCCTTGTTTTTAGGAAGTAACAGTGTTTTAAAATTACATATTAAACAGGAAAACAATATCAGTCTGCATATAATTAGTGAACATAAGCAGATTATTTGCAATCAACATCTACTTAATGCCTTATTACCCTAATGGAAGTTATTGTAAGTGATGATAAAATCGTCAGAAAGAAGTTATGCTAAATGATGATAAAATTGGCATTATTAAGTAGTAAAAACCTTTTACCTTCTGCTTGGATTAAAAAAAAAAAATCTCTACGCAAATTCATCCCTAATGAGAGACTCTGAAGGGCCCATTGATGGCCTTTGGGCCAATGAAGGTACTGTGGATTGAATGATTGTGTCCCCACCCCTGCCCAAATTCATACATTGAAGCCCTAATCCTCAATGTGATGGTATGTAGAAGTGGGGCCTTTGGTAGGGAATTGGGACATGAGGATGGAGACTTTGTGATGGGATTGGTGCCCTTGTAAGGAGAGACAGGAGAAAGATGATATCCTTCTCTTTTGCCATTGTGAGGACACAGCAAGAAGGTGGCCATCTGCAAGCCAGAGAAAGAGCCCTCACCAGGAAATGAATTGGCCGGCACCTTTATGGTGGACTTCCAGCCTCCAGAACTGTGAAAAATAATTGTCTGTTGTTTAAGCTGCTATTTGTTACAGTTGCCTGAGCTAAGACAGAAGGAAAGACAGCAGCTCTTACCCACAGCCAGAGGAGATGTCGGCGGGCAGAGGTGAGACGGACAGGTGGAAAAGCTCTCATCCTGTTGTTGGGACACTTTGCTTGGCTTTGCCCACCTGGTGCCTTTCTCTCTGTTCCTAATCTGTGGGTTTTGTTGAATCCGTGACTCCCAGGCTTGGTGCTGGGAAGGAATCTGACATGAAATGATCTTTCTACAGGCAGAAGTTAGACAAAAGCAATGGTGGGTGTGCACACTGGGAAGGAGTGAGAGTCCTGGCCAGGAGAGAGGGCTTCCCTGCCTCCAGAGAGGAACCAGGAGTGGGCAACAACGAGGAATTGCCCTTTCTGGGCCGGGTGACTCACTCACACCCATCTGGTACCCACGTGACTCCTTCGTCTCTTTGATTAGCACTTACTGGATACACCGAAGGGGAAAATAAATAAATATGGATTTCTAAGTTAATGTAAGTGACTCTGGCTTCTCCCCTAAAAGCCCTGATGCTATCTTCATGTCAGCAGGAATGAGGTTGATGAGGCAGATGTGAATGTGTTTTCAAGGATGAAAAGAACAGCAAGTCACTGGAGAAGGGCATGCGGGTGAGTCTTTGGCTGGCAGCTCCTGGCTTATGAGGCTCCTTAAAGAAGGAGCAGTGGGCTTCCCTGGTGGCGCAGTGGTTGGGAGTCCGCCTGCCGATGCAGGGGACACGGGTTCGTGCCCTGGTCCGGGAATATCCCACATACCGCGGAGCAGCTGGGCCCGTGAGCCGTGGCGGCTGAGACTGTGCGTCTGGAGCCTGTGCTCCGCAACGGGAGAGGCCACAGCAGTGAGAGGCCCACGTACCGCAAAAAAAATAAATAAATAAAAAGAAGGAGCAATATGTTTTGAAACATCTTCTGCACTAGGATATAAGCTCTGGGGCCTGGGAGGTGCTCGGCACGTCAGTACTAGTGGGATAAAGGCATATATGATGATCACTAGCACCCTGACTTGAAAAGAAGTGAGGAAACCAATTATCCCCCTACTTCCAAACTTCTCCTCTTTATATCACGCTTATTCCTGCCTCTGTCTTTGGAGAGGCTGGTGTTTGGAAGCTCTGGTCATTTTCATTCTTTTTCCCCTGCCCATCCCATTCCATTGGTTGGCAGATCTGGCCCTTTCTGATCTACAGTGCTCTTTTTATTTCCTCCCTGCGTCTGGCCCTCTGGCCTCATTAGCTACTCCAGCCTCCTTACAGGCCTCCCTGCCTCCACAGTGTACCCCACAGTCCAGGCCAGATCCACCTCCCTCCAGTACAGCTGCGATCACTTCCTCTCTGCTCAGGAGGTAGCAGAGGTTCCCTGATGTCTGCAGAATAAAGTCCAGGTTGCTCGTGCGGGCACAGTCTGAAGCTCAGACTCACTTCCTCAGCCTGGACTTTTCTGGGTACATGACATTTTGGTGGGGCTTCTTTGAAGCCAGGGATATTTGGCATGGCTGTTTTAAAATATAGGTTTTATTACTATTCAGGTATGGGAGGCCCCATTGAAAAGATAGTTTGTGACTCACGGTTCCCAAGAGGAGGGGGCACGCCATGCCAGGCAGGGGCACAGGGGAAGCACCAGCGTGGGTCAGGAGGCAGAGGGAGGGAGGGGAGGATGTGGGCTGGGCAGGTAACAGTCTCTACTGTGGTTCCTGCAGAAAGGAACAGACCAGGCAGGGAAAGCTTGGGAAGCGAGTTTAGGATTGATGAGCTTGAATAATTCCAGCAGGCTCTGGGACTTAGGCGCTGTCCCTAGTTGTCTGGTACCCTGCCGTGGGGTGATTAGGGCAGGGGAGTAGTGGCCCTCAGGGTAAGAGCCTGAAGCGGAGGCGGTTGGAGTGTGGGATCTGGATAGGTTGGTTTGCATATGAAAGGCGAGCTCACAGGCCTTAGGAATTGGCAAACCCGTGGGAGGGGCCTTCTCTCTAAATTTATCCACTCCCCAAGGTGTCAGAGCATCAGGAACACAGAAAATTAAAAAACATAATTAATACAATGGTCTAACAAAGAACCCCCAATTATTATTTATTTATTTATTTATTTATTTTTGGCTGTGTTGGGTCCTCGTTTCTGCGCGAGGGCTTTCTCTAGTTGCTGCGAGCGGGGGCCACTCTTCATCGCGGTGCAAGGGCCTCTCATTGTCGCGGCCTCTCTTGTTGCGGAGCACAGGCTCCAGACAAGCAGGCTCAGTAGTTGTGGCTCATGGGCCCAGCTGCTCCGCGGCATGTGGGATCTTCCCGGACCAGGGCTCGAACCCATGTCCCCTGCATGGGCAGGCAGACTCTCAACCACTGTGCCACCAGGGAAGCCCCGCAAATTATTAAACTACTGCATAATGCCTAGAATTGTCAGCCTCCCCCTGTTACTGGGTGGTTCCCGTTCCTAAGACCCACTCCAATGCAGAACTCCCCTCCATCCATTTCTACCCCCAGTTCCAGACTTACTCGTAATTTGCAGAACTCCCCTCCAATGCAGAACTCCCCTCCATCCATTTCTACCCCCAGTTCCAGACTTAATTTGCTAGAAAATGCTCAGCAACTGATGGGACGTTAGACTTGGCTTTTCCTGTTTGCTGCACAGGGAATCGCTCATCCTCACGTCGGGATACCCCACACCTCCATCTCTGCGCCGGCAGCCACTTCTGTGTCTGAAAGCCTGTCGTGGTCCATTTCCTTCACAACTGGCTATTAACAATCCAAACCAGTCATCTGTTCAGCTAGGTATTTGCCATTTGCCAATTCACAATGCTTAAAATAGTCTTCCAAACTATTTTGTTAATTTTTAATGGGTTCTGTCTGTGCGCCCAGACGCCAGTTCCTGAGAGCAGCCACTCTCCTCAGCCTCCTGATTATTGAAGAGCTTGGCTGAGCCCCCAAAGGCTTTTTTTTCCATCCCATAGACTTTTATTCCAGCTTTAAAATAACATAAATTCCACCTGATTACTCACTTCCCTACTTTGTTCACACTTAGTCATTAATCAGTTTTATTAAAAATGATGATGGACCCAAGTTGCCATCACATGTGAGAATAGTTACCCTCAGGATTGGCTTGAGAAAATCCTCTTTTGAATATCTTAAAAAACATTTTTTTAATGAACAAAATGATGAGAGTGGGAGATTACCATTTCCCTTAAATTTTTCAAAATCTTTCTTAAGAGGGACGTATCATTCCATCTTCTTAATCTATTCTACTGTATTTTAGTAGCTTTTACAAAACTTCCTAAACATGTATATGAAACAGAGGTCAAGCATACTTATTACAAACTTTAATTAAAGTCTATTCTCTAATCTGACATTTAAGTGAATTAGTAGATATAAAAAATGTCTTTACGATTGAGTGTTCTCCCCAAAATCTCTCTTGTGACTCAGGTTGTAAAACACTCTCAAACTATAATTTTGCTCCCTGCCATTCATCGTGATGACACTTTTACTGCTCTCTGGATTTCTAGGCTGTGTATAGAAGCATATGTAGGAATAAAGGACATCCAACTTGGAGTAATTAATTGCAGTTAGTCCCATAGGACCCAATCATTGCACAAGACGTGGCATCAGCCAATGTCGAACTTGCTTATTACTGAAGCTAGTGTGGAACAGAGCTTGCTTGACTGAATGATATTGATAATTTTGGACACGTGCTAAGTATCTTACATAGATCTTCTCATTTAATTTTCAGAATGACCCTATGAGGTAGCTACTCTAATGATCCCCTTTTGACAAATAAAAAGCTGAGCCAAGGCTAGGCGAGCCTGGGCACCTTGCCCAGCAACAGACTGACTCTGCCTCGGGCTGAGGGTCCCCTGACTCTGCCTCGGGCTGAGGGTCCCCTCCACTGCACCACCTCCCTCGTCACGTAGAGACTCAGCCACACTCCTTTCCTCACTGCAGCCACATGCACGCTGGCCAGAGGGCACAGCTCACCATCACGATATGCCCTTGAAGAAAATAAAAGAATTCCTTACAAGACGCCCTGGAGATTTGAGGAATACATGTTGGCAACCCTATGGACCAGGGACTGCAGGACTTCAACTGTCTCCGTGTAGACTGGAAGCTCCCTGGGGGCAGGACCTGCGTGACTTTTCCGTTCATTATGCCCACCAGCCGTCAGCCTGGTGCTGGCTACATGGCAGCGCTCAGCTGAGGAAGACGCCAGCTTTGGGGACAGAGCTCCCGCCTGGGAGTTCACACGGGAGTCAGGACGTCCAGTTTTGACCCTTGGATACCTTTGCCGGGTGACGTTAGCCAAGTCCCCTAACCTCTTTGAATCTTAGCTTTCTCGTCTCTAAAGATAGGGATAAAATCTGCTCCCTGTGGCAGTTGTGACAACAAGTGAGAAAATTATTGTGAAGGTGTTTTGTAAACTGTAATTACTACAAACATAAGCACTTTAGCAAGTTCCAGTTGAATTGTGACACACTTATGCCTTGGCTTTCCAGGCATCTTTGCCGCCCCAGGGACCCCAGTTTCTGAGTCCATGTTGGACAGGTGCCCTGGGAAGGGTAAGCATAAAGGTGGGTATAGCTGGAATATAGGAAGTTCACCCCAAAGCCCCTCACAACCAAGTCATTCTGCCGGCCGTGCTCCAAGGTGGCTGGAACCACAAACTCTTAACGTTAACTGTCATTGCCACGCAGCCCGTGCTGTCCACTTCTCATGACCAGATGATGCAAGTCCTGCTATCATCCCCATGTAGTGGTGCAAGGACCAAAGCGCACAGAGGCTGGAGGGTCCCTCAAGGTCAAGGAGCAAGGAAGAGGCAGAGGCAGGCTGTTGACCAGTGCGTCTGACCACCCAGCTGTGGATGGCCTGTCTCTACTCTCTGAGAGCTTGAGAAGTTCTGTAGGGCTAGAAGAGCTGTGCATCCTGCCCATGGGGCCCAGGTACGTGGGGGGTTTGGAATGTCACAGATGCAACTGGTCATTAAAAAGCAAATCTTCCTCTGCACTCATGGGTTCCTCCCAAGCCCTCACTTAAGTCAGCGGAACAGAGAGAAATGTCACTCTTTTCCTCTGACTGACCTTTCTGGAAGATGGATGGGTCCAGGCCAGGCCCTGGAAAGCTGATACGCTGGAGGTATTTGCGAGGGCAAGTGTCAGTGCCCTGGTGGACAGGGAAGGCTGGCCTGGCCCGAGAGAGGGGAGGGGAGGGAAGAGGGGGCTGGAGGGGGCAGTGTTTGGTTTGGGGATTTTTTGGGGTTTTTTTTCCTTTATTTATTTATTTTTAAATTGAAGTATAGTTGATTTACAATGTTTCAGGTATAGAGCAAAGTGATTCAGATATATATATATTCTTTTTCAGATTCTTTCCATTATAGGTTATTACAAGATATTGACTCTGTTTCCCTGTGCTAAACAATAGGTCTTTGCTGATTATTTATTTTATATATGGTCGTGTGTATATGTTAATCCCAAGCTCCTAATTTATCCCTCCCCACCTTTCCCGTTTGGTAACTGTAAGTTTGTTTTCGAAGTCCGTGAGTTCGTTTCTGTTTTGTAAATAAGGTCACTGGTATCATTTTTTAAGATTCCACATGTAAATGATATCCTATGATATGTGTCTTTCTCTGTCCGACTTACTTCACTAGTGTGATCATCTCTAGGTCCGTGCACGTTGCTGCAGGTGGTTTTTGTTTTTTATTGAGGTGAAATTCACAGAACAGAAGATGATCTACTTCAGAGGGGCATTGAGCACATTCACAGTGGTGTGCAACCATCGCCACCCTCTACTTCCAAAGCGTCTTCATCACCCCCAAGGGAGACCTTGTGGAGGAAGGTTTTGATGTTGTGAGCAGGGAAGTACATGATAGAACTCCCCAAACGCGTCCCAACCTCAACCTCCAGGCGGGTTGGATTACCATGCTTTTGTGTAAGTGGATTCCAATGGGGGACCCAAGAGGAGTCTGTGTCTGACCCCCCATCAGGGCAGAGGACGTGGGAGACACAGAGGGTGGGGTCCAGAGTGAGAGTGAATCTGGGGGTGTTCAGGACTCAGCTGAGGACTTGGGAAGCCAAAGTTCCCTCAACTCCAAGGTTAACGAGGCCCCAGCTGACATCTGGGTTACATCAGCGATTTGCCGAAAAGGCAGTGCCCCAAACAGGCACAGAACATCTCTAGGACATAAAATGCCTTCCTCGGAGCTGTACCCACTGTACCTTGCATCACAGAAGCCACTGTGCTTCAGACAGCCGCCGTAAATTGTCCATGAAGCAGAGGCTTCTTTCCTATTGGCTCTGGAATCCTCTCCAAGGCGTGGCCCCATCTCTGGCTGTTTCTGCCTTGGCCTGATAATCGTGCAAAGCAGGCCAGAAGGGAAGAGGTGAGGGGAGCCTGGAGCTCCTGGCCCTGCTGGCAGTGGCCCCCTTGGGAAGCCAGGGTCTCCGGCTTCGTGGAGCCACAGACAGTACCAGCGACAGAGCAGCAGGCCTCCTTCCCCAGCCGGGCTGAGGCTGAGCCCCTGAGCCCCTCCCCCACTGCTCCTGCTGCCGGCCCCCCTCCCTCCTGTCTGGAGTCTCAGCCACATTTTTCATTTCCCTTCTGGTGCATTTCTGGTATTTCTTAGTTGCTTTACCGAAAAATCACTTTGAAGAACATCTCTATTCTTGAAAGCAAAGCATACCTCTGTCCTCCTGAGCTCAAATTGTATTTTATTGAGGATTCCCTTATATTGTGATTATTTAATGGACAATCTGCCCTGCTGGGAACGGCAGCAAATATAACTATTGACAGGAAAAAAAAAAAAAAAAGATGCACTTTCTGAGACACATTTGGCAAAGTAAACCCAGCTTCTTACAAGAAAAGAATGTAATGAATTTTTCTCTATTTTTAGTCATGCATAAATCCCTTTAATACGGTTGAGCTCAAAATTCCATATTTGTCTTGGTCTGAAGTGAAATCTACAGGATAAGTTTAAAGGACAGCATATTTGTCCACCACTGTGTATTGAGGCTCCCCAAGTGGAGCAGAAGTTTCCTGGGCCCTGGGTGTCATGGTGATGCTGAAAACTCGTCCTCTTGTGTACCGGTGCCGAACTGAACCTCGGAGACAGAGTTTTGGGTGAAGTAGAAAAGAAGAGCTTTATTGCTTTGCCAGGCAAAGGGGGCCACAGCGGACTCGTGCCTCTCAAAACTGTGTGTTCCAACCCGTGAGGATTTGGTGAGGAGTTTTATAGCAATGGTTCAAGGGTGGACGGGGTTGCTGATAAGGATCAGGGTGTGTGCAGGGCCTGACCTCCTTTTATCTGGACTCAGGTGGTCTCTTGAAGAACTTCCCTCTGGAACATCTTCCATTTGTTGGGGGTTTTAGTTCTGCAGAAGGGCTTAAAGATACTGTTATGCGTACCCCTTTAAGGGGAACCAGGACCCTGCCGCAAGTCTGCACTGTTGTCTCTTGGCTTCTCCTCCCTTGTCTCTGCATCCCCTCCCTTCCTGGATGAGCAGCTGTTTGAAAGACTTCCTTGCCCAGGAGCCCCACAGGGTTCTGCTCGGTTTCACTCGCAACCCTAGAACTGGGGCCCTCAAACTCAGGTGGGATGGGAAAGAAAGGGCTTTCCCTCAGCTTTCCTGGGAGCACACTGGATGGGGACAGAGTGCCCACTGAGGGCCTGGGAACACCAGTTTTGATGTCCAGTCAGCATAGATGGGAGGGGATGCCTTTGAACTTGGCCCCTAGGGCATTTAAATGAAGGCCCAAGCGGCAGGGGAGAGGAGGTGACTACTGAAATAAAAAATGAAGAGAAATAAAAGCTGTAGTACTAGGGTCACTGTAAAGCTCTAAGTCTCCTTATTTAAGGATTTAAATTTTTTTTGTTAGTCACAGTTAGATGGCGAGTACCTGCCCAACCCAAGGGGTATGGCCAGGCTTACGTGGAGGGAAGGAGTGAGGCCTGACACTGATAGTCAAAGGCGACTGAGTGGACTTCACTAACAAGGGAAGTCAAGACCACGAAACCTAGAGCCGTGCAAGGGACACACGCTATCACTGGTCCCACGGGGACAGAGGCACTGGGGCGGGGACAACTGAACAAGGAAGCGTAGTGCTCCTGACTCTGGAGGTAGAAGTCCCCAGAGGACACACATGTGAGGGAGCACACCCCTGGCAGGACTCTGAAGGGACTGTGCATGTGCATTGGGGGGAGGCGGGAGTGGCCGGCTAAGGACCCAGTGGGCCGCAGCCCCTCAACCATGCCTTCCTGGGGGCTGTGGTTTCAGACCCTCACCCACACCTTACATCAGGCAATCCCACTGGAATGGAAGCACAGCATTCCAGCACAGGTTCCTGTAGTCCAGAGGACTCACCCGTCCTTACCACATGCCAGCTTTAGTGGGTAACACGTTCAGAACATCTCAGACCCTGGAGGTACAGGCATCACTGTCTAGGGAGTGTGCCCACAGCTCACCTCCTCTGACACCCACCAAACCCAAACCTGCTGCCGTCACTGCAGTGAATGCGCTGCTGCTGAACGGCCGCACCGTCTCCCCTCCCCTCCCTTCCCCTCCCCTCCCCTCCCTTCCCCTCCCCTCCCCTCCCTTCCCCTCCCCTCCCCTCCCCTCCCTTCCCCTCCCCTCCCCTCCCCTCCCCTCCCCTCCCCTCCCCTCCCCTCCCTTCCCCTCCCCTCCCCTCCCCTCCCCTCCCCTCCCCTCCCCTCCCCTCCCCTCCCTTCCCCTCCCTTCCCCTCCCCTCCCCTCCCCCTCCCCTCCCCTCCCCTCCCCTCCCCTCCCCTCCCCTCCCCTCCCCTCCCCTCCCCTCCCCTCCCCTCCCCTCCCCTCCCCTCCCCTCCCTTCCCCTCCCCTCCCCTCCCTTCCCCTCCCCTCCCCTCCAAGGACCAAACCAGACTGTAGCCCTGAGTGCTTGGCAAAGAGCCAGAAAGGCAGGCGAGTGGTACTGTGCTTTTGTATGATGGTCTGTGCGTCCTCATGCACCAGAACAAGTTCTCATTTGTTCCCTGTCGACCTTCAACGAGGCAATGAGGCAGAGGTGTTCATCTTTGTTTACTCACTGAGAGATCAAGCCACAAGAGGCTCAGCCACTTGCCGGGGATCAAATGCCCTGAACTAGAGAACAGGCCCCCAACTCCCCTTCTGTCCACCCTAACCATTGGGATGTAGACGTCCTGTTGGAATGATTTTAAAAATATCCTTTTGAAATGGACACATAACTCATTTTTTTTAAATCTCCATAAAGTTTAAGGTTACAACATACAGAGGACATTTTCCATGAGGCTGCCGGGTATTGACAGCACCAATCAGTGGAGGGCTGGATATCGATCAGCTTTCTGGGTCAAAACACTTTGTATAAGTTCCCATTAAAGCCTTTTGAAGAGGACCTTTGCTACCTTCCAGATCTTTAACTGCCTTTTGTCTTCTCCTTGAGCTTTAAGGTATAAGCAGCCCTACCCTGAGCTCCCTCCACTTGGTCGCCAGGTGTGTCTGCGATGGAGCCATTGTTGGGAACCTATACGACCTCTGGCCTCTGGGTCTTCCTTAGGGAGGCAACAAAATGCACAACTCTGTCTCGGTCTCATTTCTCAGCCAGATGTTTTGGTCCATGTAGAGCAGACATGGAGTTTGAGAAATTTCTAACTGGATCACAGGGAAGAGTCTGCTCCAAAGATTTCATCCTAAACTTGCACAATCCACGCCATTTTTATTCCCTCAAGGGCAGAAATTGATTGCCTGCGCTTCCTGTAATAGATGGAGGAACCTAATCCTTCACAAATGTTCCTTCTTTTATATGAGCAAAGAGAAGGACCGAACAGAGCCAGATCTCACTTTTTAAGGGAATTAAAATTGGAGATGAGGACACTAAGGCAAGTTTTCTGTTTAATTCAGAGCTACAGGGAAATCTAGATTGATCACAGAAGTAGTTTCCAACCTTCCCTATTATACTGAAAACAAAACGTGCTACAGACGCCATTGCCAACGCCTGAACTCCAGCTGTGTTTGGTAATTGAAGAAACAAAACAAAACCCCCCAAACTCCTAAGTATTTTTGTTTATAGATTTTTATTCCCAGGGATTTAAGTGGAGAACTTCTGCCTTAGTGAAGGACTGGGGTTTACGAAGGGTCGCTGACTCAGCAAACACATTTACCTGTGATAATAACTGCAAACAAGGCAGAAACATCCATACGTATAAAAATAATCAACAAATAAACCAAACCAAAGAGACCAAGAACAACAATAACAAAAAACTAAAATAAATGAAACAAAATATTATGAAAACAATATTTTCCCTCCTGACTGTATCCTCAGCTCACAAGGGACCTCTTCTTGGAAAATCTCTGCACCAGGTGTTTTCTGTTTGCCCCTCATCCAGGTCCCTTCTCTCTCCTCCTCTGCCCTGTACTGTGCCCTGGGAGGCTGACCTCTGCAGAACATGTCACCTAGCACCCTGCCCATGCAATTCCTGGTGGGATTCAGCCAATGAGAGAGACTGGCAGGAGGTTGGAGGGCAGGAGGAAGGAGAGAGAGGTTGGGGTATTTCGTCCTTACTTGCTCCATATAATGGTGTTTCCTGAAAACTGGGTTCACCTCTTGGTGGGTGTCGAGCCAATAGACACAACCAAGCCAAAGATGGGGAGAAGGAAGCATTTATTACTTGTGACAAGTAAGGAGAACACCGGGGATCTTTCCCCAAGCAGTGTCTCCCCTCACAGCAAAAATGGCAAAGTTTTAAGCTAAGGTACATGCATATTCATGAAGGGGCTTGAGCAGAGGAGAACTCAGCATAGAATTAGGGCAAAGGCCGACAGAGTCCAGGCTTTAGTTGGTTGAAGTCAAGAGGGTCAACGTCATTCTTACATCCTCCACCAGGGGATGGAGGGGGGCTTAGTTCCTGCAGAACTCAGAGACTGTATCAGATTGTTATGTATATTCCTTGAGGAGGAACTAGGACTCAGTTTTATCGCTGAACTATCGTTTCTTGACTGCTTTCCCTCTGTCCCTGTGTTCCCTCTCTTCCCTTAAGATCATTGATTACTGAGTCCTGTCCAAGGGCAAGCATTGTAGTCAGGCTTAGGTCACAAAATGGCTTAGGTCAAAATGGCTTCTCTTATGTCAAGAAAGCCGTGCCTGGTTCTTTTTCTCTGGGGACCCCCTGCCCTATCTGCTTACATTGGTGCCAGGTTTCTCCTTTTGAACAGGCCGCCAGAACTCCAGCTCTTCTTTGCTCCAATGGCACCATTTCCTCTTCTTGCCCCTCAGCCCTTGGAGAACAATGGCTTCCAGTGTTGCAACAACAGTGTTCCTGAACTCAGGTCCGGCTGCTCACTGCTCGAAAGCCAATACTCGAGAGACCGTGTTGGTTGGAAAGGAAAGGCTGCTTTATTCAGGAGGATGGCAACCTGGGGAGAAGGTGGACTCCTATCCAAAAACCAACTCAGGATTCTGCTCGACCATGAAAGTTTTTAAAGAGAGAATCATTTGGGGAGGGGCTCAGAGTCTTCGTTCTCTTCCGCTGTGTGCAGACTTTCTTCTGATTGGCTGGTGGTGAGGTGACAGGGCAGTGCTCCAGGAATCTGGTGCTCAGCCAGAAGTTACCATCCTCCACCTGGGTGGGGGTCTTAGTTCCTGCAGAAGAACTCAAAGGTATTGTTACATATGTTCCTTGAGGAGGACCCAGGACCCTGCCCCATCACTGCACTGTTGTCCTTTGGCAGCTTTTCCCTTGCTTCTGTATTCCCCCCCTTCCCTGGTTAAGCAACTTTTGAATCTGTCCTTTGGAATTCAGGAAAGGTCAAGGAAGCTGAATAAAGCCTATTTCCTACAAACAAGAAAAGAGGGACACAGAATGGATTTGTACTAGGAGGGCCCCACAGGGTCCTGCTTTGTTTCAACAGACCCGTGTTTGTTCCTTACCCTGCCCACAGCTCTGTGACTGGTCCCTTCACTAAACTCTTCAGTTGAACCGTCTGGCATGATTTCTGTTTCCTGCTGGGACCCAGACATAGATTCTCTTGACCACTGAAGATTAATTAGTCAACTACACGCCAGGGCCCCTCTACCTTCTCCTCTGATACAATTTATCACCTCCACTGTTATCTCATATTTCTGTTGGTTTCCCTGTTAGACTGTGAGCTCACTGACGTTCAAGGCTGACTCCTTTACCTCCCACCCCCAGCCCTGAGCGCACCATCAGCCCTAAAATGGGCAGTCAGTTGATACTGCTTGAATGAACATGTAATTGCAGGTTAAACAAATAGGGTCTACATGCTCTTCTGAGGCAAACACTAGACTCTTTACTTTTCACTTTCATCTGTACGTTCATTAAGCACCTGCTGCTTGCCAGGCCCTGGGCCAGGTGATGGGGCCAGAACCATGAACAAGGCAGACACACTCATGGCCTTTAAGGCAGTTCTAATCTAAGGGAGTATTGAGGGAGCCGACAAGAAGATGGGTGGTTACAATAGTGTGTGATAGTGCTTTGACTAGGGCGGGGAAGAGGGCTTTGTAAACATCCCCCCCCAAATCAATCCAAATTAGGAGTGGGCTGGCAGGGGAAGTCTAAGCCAAGACTGTCAACCTCAAATGCCTGCAGGGCCAAGCAGGCTAGAAAAATGAGTCAATCCAGCCAGGTGGGGGCTGAGTGAACTGGAGAGAACATGCCTTATTTACCTACAGTGGGCCACTGCCCTCGGCTTAAGTGAATGGTGTCCTGCGACCACGGGAGACCAGTGTCCCCAGTTTTGAAGAAATATTAAAAAGCTGGGTTTTTATTTTTAAATGTCCAGAACTAATCCAAAAATATAAAAACACTAAGGGAAACAAACAAAATGTATCAGTAAACCAGATGCTGCCTGCTTCCCACTCCTGGCCTAAACTACTGCTCAAAAGAATGAGCCAGAGTTAGCCAGCTAAAGTCTGTGTGTGTGTGTGTGTGTGTGTGTGCGCGCACGCACGCACGCACATATTGGGACCTGGGGGTAGGTGCTTCAATGGAAAAAGGGTTCCAGGTAAAAAGAACAGCATGAGAAAATACCCAAAACATAGGCAGAGTCTGGCAGGCTGAGAAATTTAGTGCAGCTGAAGAAGAGAATGGGAGAGAGACATGGCAATGGATGAGGCTGGGTAGGCAGGGCCAGACGATGGAGGGTCTCACGGGCTTGGGGTGGTGGGCACTGCTGATTACCTTGCCACTAGCCATCCTTCTTTACTACTGGAATCTCTATGTTGTTTAGCTGCTAGGCAACATGTGGTTGAGAGGAGAGATGCCCCTCCTTTCCTGCATATATCTCCTCTGCTCGTGTGTATACTCCATTGGGCTTTGCTTGTAAAACACGAGTTCAAAGAATTACTAAGAATTTAAAGATGGTGAGAGCAGAGCATTAAATCCCAAGCCTGGGATCCATTTGAGATTAGGGTTCCAAGAGACCTCGCTGCTGGCACCCATGAAGCAGCACTGCCTGGAGCCCAGGGCCTCAGGCTGAGGTTCACAGCAAGGTGAGCTGGGTGCTAATGGGGAGTGAAGCCCAGGGGTAGGTCTCTAGGGGGCTACCTAGATTCTAATTATTGACTTAAACAACTTTATAATTACATTTGCAGCAAATTTATGTTTTTATGTACTTCTACCAATCTATATGTATTCTATTTTCCAATTATAAAAATTTAAGTAAATGATGAAGATAAATTCACTGTGAGTCTAATGAATTTTCTAAATTTCCCTCTTCTGGGAACTTTCTCTTTGCTTCCATGATTGTTTTGGGTGTTTCTACCTTATCATTCCCTTCTCACTTCTCAGGAGTAATTCAGACTTTTAAGTCCCAGATGGCATACTTCTTCATGATCCTGCCCACAATAAGGAAACCCAGAGTAGTATTCAGGGATGAATTAAAGGGTTAACCTTTTCCAAAAGTGTTATGTCAAGACCAAGGATGAACCGTATCACACATCAGAGAGCACAACCAAATCTCTTCAGCATACAAGCAATGTCCATTCTGCCCCCTCATGGCCAAAAATGACCCTCAGGGTTTCTTCCATAGAGGCCTTTTTTTTTTTCAGTGAAAGACCAGAAGAACTCCCTCTCCTGGAATAACAGGATCCGCAGACATCTTAACCACAGGTTTGCGCATCCCCACCTCCCTCCCGCTGGTGTGAACCCGTTGTGCCTCCTCCAGCTGTTGGGACAGTACTATTATTTGTGCCCTGAGGGTCTAGGATGAAAAGGGCTCTAGTCTCATTGGATGGGTAGGCTGTGTATTCCTTGCCCACCTAACTGAGTTGTGAAATGGTAATTTCCAAACGAGGGGGCTAGACTACAGCAGAGTCTTCATATCAAACGGTCCATGTGCAAAACATAACATCGTTATTCACAAAAGCCAAAAAGCAACCAAAGGGTCCTTCCAAAGAGGAATGACTGCACAAAATGTGGTTTATACATGCGATGGACTGTTATTAAGCCCTAAACAGTAATGAAATTCTGACACATGCTACAATGTGGGTGAACCTTGAAGACGTTACACTAAGTGAAATAAGTCAGTCACAAAAGGACAAACACCGTACGAATCCACTTATACATGATCCTAGAGTAGTCAAGCTCAGAGAGACAGGAAGTTGAATAATGGGAGCTGTGGTTGGGCGGAAGTGGGGAGTTACTGTTTAATAGGTACAGAGGTTCAGGTTGGCAAGAAGAAAAAGTTCTGGAGGTGGATGGTTGTGATCACTGCACAACGGTGTGAATGTATACTTAAAAATGGTTAAAGTGGGGGCTTCACTAGTGGCGCAGTAGTTGAGAGCCCACCTGCCGATGCAGGGGACACGGGTTCGTGCCCTGGTCCGGGAGGATTCCACGTGCCATGGAGCGGCTGGGCCCGTGAGCCATGGCCGCTGAGCCTGCGCGTCCGGAGCCTGTGCTCCGCAACGGGAGAGGCCGCAGCAGTGAGAGGCCCACGTACCACAAAAACAAAAAACGGTTAAAGTGGTAACATTCATTTATATTTACCATGATAAAAATCTGTATCTCATTAAACCTATTTAAACTCTATTAATAATTATAAAATAATTTTAGATCAGAGGAGAGATTGGCTGAAGGCACAGACAAAATGGGAAAGGGTGACATTCCAGCCCTGGCAGGAGCATTAAGGACTCAGAATTTGGAGCTTTGGATGTAGTTTGTTCTCAGAGCTGGAGAGGAATGGTCGATGTTATAATCCACCTCCATGTCTTACTGTGCCAACACAGCCCCAAAGACCTCCATCATCCAATAGTATCACCAGAAAATATGCAAATGACTCAATGGATCTGGCAACATGGTAACAAATCACCTTAAAGAAGCCAAGGCCATGCACAGCCTGGGTGTATTCACTTTGCAGGAGTTAACAGCGCTCACCTGAGATCAATCTTCAATAATACAAGCCCGCAAACCCAGCCCTAGAAGAGGCAAAGCCGACGAGGGTGGATGGCGTCTCAGAGGTGCGTCTTGCAGGGTCCCCCCAGGAAGGAGGTGAGGACGAACTCGTGGCTTTGCAGTTAATAGGTCACATTAGTGCCGGGGAGGGGAAGCCACACCCACCAAGCCCTGCTGAGAGGTCCTACCCCCCCAAAGCTGGGTCCCTGGGTTCATCCCGGGGCACTAGGTAGGATGTGGGTGAGGAGACAGAGAGGGAGGGAGGCAGGAGGAGAGGGAGGGAAAGCTAGTCAAGAAGAATTGACCTGACTTGGTAGAGGGAAACGTGTTAAGAATCCTAGGGGCAAAATCTCCCTAAGGGTTCAGAAGAAAATATCCAACAGGTCAGCTGACCTCTTCCCTCTGACTAACTGAGCTCCTTGCATGAATAAAAAGGGTCAACATTCAGCCAGAAAGCAAAACGGGTTTGTTCCCCTTAATCCTACATACAAGCCTCTGAATTCCTGCAGCCTCTGCGAGGGATTTCAGCTACAGAAGCAAGGCTTTTCGAGCACTTTATTGTAACCTCACCCCCAGAGACGACGGTGAGAAGGAACAGCTCTTGCACAGGTGAGCAATGATTTGCAATGATTGGCGAGAGTGGAAAACGGAATGAGGGCGGTTGGGGCCAGGCTGTTGAACGGGGCTGGCAAACGGCTCCCTCGCTGGCTCCCAGCACAGGGCCTCTGCACTTGCCATTCCCTTTGCCTCGAATACTTTCCGCACACGTGTTTGAAGGAAGATTTTATTATTTTATTATTTTCCCTGTCTGATGTTAAATTATATACCTATTTCTCTCCTATGAGGGCATATCCTTTGTTGTGTTTTCTGCTGTGTCCCCAGGGCCCAGGAGAGGTACCTGGGACATGACAGGCTTCAGCAAATACTTACTTGCTGAGCAGTCTGGCTTGCTAACTCGCAGCAGTAGCTAGTGGCCGTTGGGAGGACTGTGTGGAGAAAGATTTGAGCATGAGTATACAGTAATCGACAGTGACTGGTGTTTTGCCCAGCGTGGGGAAGCAGAGCCAGAGGGGAGGTTGGCACCACTGACCAACCCCAAGTATTGGGGTTGAAAACGGTGCTGGGTTTGTGCTTTCCTAACATATTAGCCGATAAGTCAGTATTCTGGGTTGATGGGTGGAATGAATGTCACAGTGAAGATCTGGTGGGGGAAGAGATTCCAGCTGGCAAGGCACACAGGTCAGGGCAGAGCGGGGCTGTCATGGGATTTAGCCTGGAGCTGGAAGGCTGTGCTCGCAGGAAGCCAGAGATCTGGGGGAGGCCCTGGGCACGAGGAGGCTGCGTGGGGACGCGGGGCTTGTTTGAGAAACTGCCCAGGGTCAGGGAAGGAAGCCTGAGACACAGAGGGGCTGGTCTATCCGTTGCCACCCCCTGGTCTCCATGGCATCCTCATGTCACCCAGAGCTGTTTCACCACCTTGCTGGTTCAGAGCAGAGCTATGAAGAGTTCACAAAAGAGGAGTGAGCAGGGAAGAAATAAGCCCACAGATGAATGTCACTAGACTATATCCTTTTTTTTTTTCTTTTTTTTTGCGGTACGCGGGCCTCTCACTGTGGGATCTTCCCGGACCGGGTCACGAACCTGCGTCCCCTGCATCAGCAGGCGGACTCTCAATCAATGCGCCACCAGGGAAGCCCTAGACTATATCCTTTTAACACTCCTTAAATTTGGACTCCTTAAATACAGCGGGGCCACTGAGTATTCTTGTGTAGTCTCTCGGGTCCTTAAGCAAAACGACAAAAATGAAACCTCCATCTCCTTTTTGGGTTGGTGAATTGGTCAAGCAATGTCAGGACTCTTTTTCATTGTTTTTTTTTTGTTTGCTTTTTAATTTTTATTGGGGTAGAGTTGATTTACAATGTTGTTTTAGTTTCAGGTGTACAGCAAAGTGAATCAGTTATACATATACATATATCTGCTCTTTTTTAGATTCTATTCCCGTATAGGCCATTACAGAGTACTGAGTTCCCTGCGCTATACAGTAGGTCTTTATTAGTTATCCATTTTATATATAGTAGTGTGTGTATGCCATTCCCAATCTCCAAATTTATCCCTCGGCGCCCCCTTACCCCCTGGTAACCATAAGTTTGTTTTCTACATCTGTAACTCTATTTCTGTTTTGCAGGTAAGTTCATTTGTACCCTTTTTTTTTAGATTCCACATACAAGCAATACCATATTTCATCATATGTTTAATGCTGAGTTAACTGTGAGCTCTTAAGCAATTGTCCTCAGTGCCATGCCAGACCCAGTACAATACTGCTGGTTTCCCAGGGCCAAGCTGCTCCCTCTCTGTCTCTCTCTCCAAAGCAAAATAAAAGAACATCACTGAGCATCTTGGAACCACATTGCCCAGTTTCTGGGATAGGACACAGAATCGACGGGCCCATCTTTATTTTTCCCTACAAGATGTGTTCTTGTGTAATAATCTCCTTCCCATTTCCTAGAGTGTCTTCCAGCAAACGATGGCAAACATAATATAAACACCACTTGCGGAAGAGATGGTCTTTTATTAGTCCTTAGAAAGGCCTTCATTTCCTTCCAGGCTCATCCCTCTAACTAGGAACCCGCTGATGGTTGGGAGCGAAGCAAATAGATCAGAGCAGTAAACACCAGGTTTTCGAAACATGGTTATGCTTCTAATGGTAAAATAATTATAAGCTGGGACCTTAAAGCATGCTTCCGTTTACCCCCAGGAAGGATTGTACTATTACAGCGTGATGCTAGATTAAGACTGGAGTTTTAAATGATTGAATTGTGTCTCTCTTGAAGTGGTGCCGCTTTATCTCTAGAGATCGGGAGAAAATAAAATTTCATTTCATATTTAGAATATTTTTTACCTGAGGAGCTGTTTGGATTTCAGAACTGATTTCTCATGCAGAAGAGATGGTTAAATGTCAGGAAATTATGCAGAGTTCCGTGTTAGGGATCACCACTTGGGAGGATGTAGTCAGCCACAGCAACCAGTCTTGGTTCTGGTACACAGGTTCTTTTTATGCAAACGGAATTTTACACACATGATCTCAAATCCCAGGCTATTCATTTCTCGATTGTTTATCGGCTCACTCTTAAGCAAGAATTGAGTTCAAAAGCATCCTGGTTACAGACCATCCATACAGTCCTTGCCACCTGCATACCCCTTTCTGCCTGAGTGTGGCTTTGTTGATGCCACTTGAAATGATCACCCATTAGGATTTATTTTTGCCAATCTACATGCCTCAGCCCAGACTGGGCAGATCATTAGCGGGTGTGAAGGGAGGCTCAGGAAATGAGCGCCCCTCCAGCACTTGTCATGTCACTGTGTGACTGTTCCCTGGTCTGATACAGCAGAAAGAGCAAGCAAGGGGTGCTTTTCTCCTGCCCAGGACACTGAACTCACAGAAAATGAGACAGCACACGGGGCTGAGGCAGTCAGATCTCACCAGAGAGACTGGGATAAATGTGTTTCCCCAGTTGCTCAAGGAAAAGATTCCAGCGGATGGCAGGGGGCCAAGGGACAAAGAAAGCTAAAGGCATGATGGGAATGACCCTCTGAGGCCGCAAGGTGAAGAGGTGGGAGAGCCAATGGCAATCAACCAATTACTACGAAGACGTCAAAGGCACTGGCTGTGCATACTGAGTTTTCGAATCTCTTGCAGAATGAAAGGCTAGCCCAGTGTGTACCGTCTGACAGATGCAGGTGGTACATGTGGGCATCTTCTGGGCCTTGACTGATCTGTCCTCTCCCAGGCCTGCACCTGGAGAGCAACCCTGCAGGTCAGAAAGGTCGGACCTCCTGGAAGATTTCCACAATCCTGGAGGCCTGTCCCTTCCAGGGGGAGTTCTCCCTCCACCCAGCTGTGCCTGCATTTCCCCTCAGTGGGCTAGGGGATCCCTTCACCCCCTCTCCTCCACTCAACAACAAAGCAAGACCATCTCAGGATGCCTGGGAGGAAAGCTACAGCTTAATGAAAAAATTAGTGAGGGCCTATCTACCTATCAGTAACTTGTTTGATAGTTATTAATGGATGGCAGAGACAACATGTAAAAGTTATCCTGGTGACTGTGTTAAAACAAAGGAAAATTGGTCAAAGTCCATAGAGGTAAATTTATTCCTTTTAAATAGCATACTTTTAAGGATGACCAACCATCCTGGCTAGCTCCTGGACAGACTGGGGTTGTTGGTCACCCTACTTCTAGTTAATATCACAGTAGCTGGTTTAGGTTATTGAAAGATAAACTATTAAGTGTTTCAGACCTGGATAGCAAAAATCTAACAGGTGATTCACTCCCTTAGCTTTATCTACAGAAGTAAATGCATTAAGAAAACCCAATGACTCGGGAGTCAGGAGCTTGAATCCTGGCACCCCACCTACAGACTGTATGAACTTGGGCAAGTTGTCACTCCTTCCCTCTGCGCCTCAGTTACTTTATCTATAAAATGGAGATGTTAGAGCATATCTCGGCGGGTTGTTATCTGAATTCAGTGAGCTAATACATGTGTGATATTGTGATTTATAAGAAGAAATATATATTTGGTCATCGTCCTTTTTCTGGCACAGAGATCCTAAGACCTTTGGAATTTCTTGTGATGCGAGCAATAAAGGTGTCTATTGTTATGTTAATGAGGTGCAATTTGGACTGAACCTAAGGATGGGGGCTCATTGCCAGGGGAGCCAACCCTGTGCTTCGGGTGTTGGAACTTTCAGTCCACTCCCTGACCTCTGGGGAGGGGAGAGGGGCTGGAGGCTGAGTTCGGTCACCAATGGCCAGTGTGTTAATCAATCATGCTTGTGTAATGAAACCTCCATGAAAACCCACAAGGATGGGTTTAGAGAGCTTCTGGGTTGGTGAACACGTGGAGATGAGGGAGAGAGTGGTCCCAGAGAGGGCATGCGAGCTCCACACCCCTTCCCCATCCCTTGCCCTAGGGCATCTCTTCCCTCTGACTGTTCCGGAGTTACATCCTTTTATAATAAACTGGTGATCTAGTAAGTAAAATGGTTCTCTGAGTGCTGTGAGCTGCTCTAGCAAATTAATCAGTCCCGAGGAGGCATTTGTTGGAACCTCTGACTTGCAGCCAGTCGGTCAGAAGCACAAGTGACAGCCTGGGCCTGGGATGGGTGTCTGAAGTCGGGGTGGTCCTGTGAGACTGGGCCCTTAGCCTGTGGAACCTGAAGCCATCTCCACATAGATAGTGTCAGAATTGAGTTGAATTGAAGGATACCCAGCTGGTGTTCAGAGAATTGCTTGCTTGGCGGTGGTGGTGGGGAAACCCCACCACACACACACGTGCGTGCGCGCGCGCGCACACACACACACACACACACATACACATACACACACAATGTTATACACCACACTCCTAGTGAGCTGTGGTCTCCAGCTCATCCTGGGGAGCGTGGTGGAATGTTTCCACCATTTCCACATGGATTTAAAGGTAGGCTTTTTCCTAGTGAATCTTTAGGAAGGAAAAAAAATGACACTCATAAAAGGTAATTACATGTGGTTTTCTTCACTGTCACATTACAAATATTAATTATGTAGAAGATTATTTCAAACATCAAAACTTTTACGTGCACGCTGGTCAGTTAATTTATTCAACAAATAATCAAAATTGCATTTTGTCTCTGAGAATTTACAGTTTACAGAATGCTTCCTGACAGATCATTTTATTTATTGAGGAACTTCTATGTGCAATTTGGTGCTGTGAAATTGTCAGTCCTTGGAGAGAGAGCGAGAGTCGGGGGGTGGGGGTGGGGGTGTGTGCTGAGGGGCAAGCTCCAACGTGAAATATTTGAGGCCAGGCAGAGGTCAAGACATAGCGGCCGGAAGTGGAAGGGACAGAGGCTGACCTGGCTCAGGAAGTACAGCTGGTGGTTGGGCATCGTGGTGGACTAGGTACAGTGGTTCTAGTTTTAGAAACAATTAGCTCTAAGTGACCAATCAGGCAGCCGAGGGGAAGCAGAGGGAGGCTGAGTCCTAGTTCCCAGACATCTGCCCGCGGCATCTAGAGCGGGAGATGTGGGCCTCTGGAGCCAAGGACCTGGAGACGGAGGTGGTGAGAGGCAGGCAGAGTCTAAGAGCCAGGGGGGCTGCATCTCAGGGAAGGACACTAGTCATAAAGGGAAACCAAGGATGGATAGGACCACAGAAAGACGCTCTATGCCAGATAGGAGGTAGGGGATGTGCAGGTTGGGTGGAGACGTCTGGTTCTTCAGGTCCTTGTCTGATTGGAAGGAAGGGAGACGCAAACGACGGCAATGGCATTGGGGCTGCAGTCCCATCTACCTTACCTGAGACCCAAGCATCCCCAGATTGGGGCAGGAAACTGTCAATCTATACGTCAGTTAGGAACCTGTCAGGACATGGAGAGCACGTGCAAACTGGGTAGCTGGATGACTTAATAAAGGAACTATTTATAAAGATCTGTGCAGAGTATAGGGAAATCAACAGAAGCCAGAGCAGAAGTACTAGAAATAGTCAGTTCCACCCTCAAGCCTGAGCAGAACCCAGGGAAAGCAGTGTTACATGGGAAGGGCTGCCTGATAGAATATGTGGCCTTCCATGGAGGGGTACACCCAAGCCAAGGCAACGCGGTACGCAGGGGGATGGCAGGAAAATACCTCCACCTCGCCTTTCTCCCACCTCCGATACCTTTTTGGTACCTCTCACTGGCCACATCAGCCAGAAGGGAGAAGGCAGGTACGGCTGTTAGTGTAGAGTCCGTGCAGGCCAGCCTCACCGGGCACAGAGTGGGCAGAAGAAGGGTGCAGAGTAGATCTGGAGGGACCATGGGAGGTAACCAGAAGACTTCACCCTCTTTGTGTCTTAGGTTCCTCACTGTTTTTTATTTGAGAAATAATTGGTATCCTCAACCAAGGGCACATATAGTCCTCTTGGTGATGGTATCAGGGCCAGCTTAGCCATAGTCCCTCCAGAATCAAAAGCATTAGCACAGCTAGTAAATTTCATATGAGGACAGAAAACAAGGGTGACAGCAATTCATCGACAGATGCACAGATGCTACAGTCCCCGTTTTCGTAGCTGGTCACAGGCCTAAGTTGTAACATAGCTTTCTCCCCACACCATGCATTCCATGTGCCCCCTTCCCTCTGCCAGTGTCTTGGCTGGACAGCGGAGGGGGGCAGCATCAACAAGATCTTCATTTCTGCAAAATCGGATGCATTGGGGGCCTTGCCTTGATCAGTTGACAGTTTCTCTTTTGTCCAGAACTACTGGGCAAGTGAGGATGACAAGGCACCACAGGGCGTCTCCTGGATCGCAGACATAATTCTTCTTGCTCCCGTTCTGTAGCGGTCACCCAAGCTCCCTTCTGGTGATCAGAACCCCAGACAACACAGTGACCCCTTTCTTCTAGTGGGTCAATGACAAGAGGAGGCCAAAACGACCAGAAGACCTTCCAACAGAGCAGAACCATGACTGTGGCCCCAGGTGAAGTCTTCCTCCCTTGGATACTGTTAACTCTAAACCGTCTGGAACCAAAATTGTGGGAACAGAAAGTACAAATTCCTTCAGGTGTTGTCTGGTGTATCAGTGAGAGAAGCCACTTCTACCTCCAATCCTTGGTTCCCCAAATTCTGGAGGTGATGGTACCATATACTAGCAGCTGGCTTAAGGCTTATACTTCATCCTGAACGTGTCTGGGCCTTCAGAGGGCCGTTGCACCATTCTATCAAGACAGCTCTAGCTAGCTAATGGGACAAAGGGGAGACCAGTGAATTCTGGGCCGTGATCCCATAGTCCCAGTTTCTTTGCTCTGAAATGTGTCCTCTAGTTGTAGGACATCTTGTATGGGATACCACAGCGGCAGATAAAATATTCTCTAGGGCCACAGATGGTGAAGTGCTCCAGGTGAGGAAGGTAAATATTTCCCTAGAACTACAAATGCCCGCCACTTCATGATATAGGTGGTTTAACACAATCAGTTTGCCGCCAAGGCTGATCTACTCTTAATACCCCACAGTCATTCCCTTTTTTCTTAAAGCCTCATTTTTTTCCTAAGAAACCCAACTTTACTGCATATCAGCTCAACTACAAATTGAGAGCAAAGTCAGTACATATTACTTTTTCAAACCAGACTTGAGACAGTGGAAGATAACATTGACCATTCTTGTATTTCTGCTGGTGTCCGGACGCTGGGGCTTTTGCCCTCACATCCCCATCCTGGTGGAACACTGAAACAGGCATGAGGACTCCCCACTCGGACGAGTCACCTTCTTGTGTGTCCTTCTGTGGTGCATGATCTTAAGGTTTCCCCAAGCCACCTGAGAGACTGAAGTAACTTGGCTCTGTGGAAGCCTGGAAATAAAAACGTCCTTGAGAAGCGTTTGTGAAATCTCTCTTACTGGAATGTGGATTAAAAAGGCTTGCTGGGGTACGCTGCTAAATCTTTACAAATGTTTAAGATAAAGCGCAAATGAGAAAAACATGTTCAGTGAGTCTTTTTGGTTTGGGCTAAACTGCGTTCATGATTCTCTTCTACTGAAATGTGTTATGATCAGGGAGGATGACCGCAGGCCAGATGGTGAAACCGTTGTCCTTTTGTAGTTGGGGTGACTTCCCCTCGAAGCGCTATGCTGCTTCTTTCTGACTCGGTCTCATTTTCTCTCTCTCTCTCCCACCTCACTCATGACACAGAAGGCAATATTTGGGGTACTTTTATTTAGTAACATTACAGTGACCATGAGTCACTAACACAGTGTTCTGGACCACTGGCAAGCTTTTTAGATGGAAGTGGAAACTTGAGTGGGCTAAGGTTCTTACTAATTAAGATCGCTGAAAAGAAACTGATAAAAAATGGCAATGAGAAGAAAGTAGATTGTGTGGGGAAAAAACTGGACTTCTATGATTTTGTAGTGTTTTTAAGTAAAATTATTTTGGAAGTATAACATACATACAGAAAATGATACAGATCATAAGTAGCTCAAGGAATTTTCCCCAAATGAATCACGTGTAACCACTACCCGGATCAAGAAACAATATTGCCGCCCCCTCGGAAGCCCTATTTGTGTCTGCTTTCATCATTTTATTACTGTTACCCCTAAGGGTAACCACTATCAAGACTTTTGTCCACAGCAGTTTGTCTAGAATTATACGTATGCACACGTTTGTGAATTGGTTCTCTCACGCAAAATTGTGTTTGTGCAATGTATTCATGTTATTGCATGCAGAGTAACACATTCACTGCTAGTGGTCTGGAGCAGGGACAGGCAAGTTACCCCAGCCTGTCCTTGTACGGCCCACCAGCTAAGAATGGCTTTTGCATTTGTAAAGAGTCATAAAAAAAAATACACGATATGCAGCTGAGACAACATGTGGCCTGTAAAACCTGAAATATTTACTCACTACCCCTTGACGGAGAAAGTTTGCTGAACCCTGCTGTAGAGAATTGTGTTGTGTGACTATACCACAGTTTATTGCTCTATTCTACTGCCGAGGGATATTTGGTGGTTTTCAGTTTTTATCTATCATGAAGCGTGCAGTGCTTGCATGTGCGTTTTGGTGTCTATGAGTACACATTTCTGTTGGGGATATACCCAGAGGCGGAATTATTGGAGTATAAGGTATGAAGATATTCAGTATTAGTGAATACTGCCAAACAGTCATACAAATTGACACACTTATCAACAGTGATTGGGAATTCTAGTTGTTCCACATCCTTGCCAATACTTGGTGTCACCCATCTTTTTAATTTTGGTCATTTCAGTGTATGTGTAGTGGTATCTCCTTGTGGTTTTGCTTTGTATTCACCTGATGCCTCATGGCATACATACTTTTTCATGTGTTTATTGAACATTTGCGTATTCCTTTTGTGACATAGCTGCTCACATGTTTTGTCCAAGGTTTGTCTGTATTTGCCTTACTGATTGGTAAGAGTATAAAATTATTTGTTAGATAGGATTGCAAATACCTTGTTCTACTCAGTGATTTGTACCTTAACTCCCCAATGGTATCCTTCGATGAACAGAAATTCTTGATTTTAATAGTCTAACTTACCAGTTTTCCTTTTTGGTCGATGCTTTTTATATCCTATTTAAGAAGTCTTGGCCTACCCTCATGTCACACAGGTATTCTCCAGTGTTTTCTTCTAGAAGTGTTATTGTTTACCTTTCACATTTAGATCTACAGTTCATCTAGAATAGGTTTCTTTGTATGGTGTGAGGTAGATATCAAGATTCATTTTTGTCTCCTATAGTATCTAATTGGTCCAGCACTGCTTTTGGGAAAAAAAAGGATGATTTCTCTACTCTACTACAGTGTCACCTTCATCATGAATCAGTTGCAGTATATGTGCAGATCTGCTTTGGACTTATGAAGGTGTTTTGTAGGAATTCATCTACGGATGAGTAAGAACTTCAGCTTCCTCCTGTAAGAGTGTCTTGACACTTCTTGGCCCTTTCCGTTCCCATATAAATTCATTGAATTGAAGAGGAAAAATGAGATTTTTATAGTATAAAAAGCAAATATGATATATCCCTCCATTTATTTAGGTCCTCTTTAACTTCTCTGTATGCTGTGTTGTAATCTTCAATGCAGAAGAATTACAGTTGACCTTTGAACTGCATGGGTCTACTTATTTGCAGATTCTTTTCAAAAGTAAATAATACAGTGCTGCTTGGTCTGTGGTTGGTTGAATCCTCTCATGCAGAACCACAGATTTGGAGGAACTGCTGATATAGGGGGTCGACTATATGTTATATGCAGATTTTGCACTGTTGAAATGACAAAATTATACAGTAGAAGAGAATAGCTGTCGCCGGAGGTTAGAGATAGGAGCAGGGGTTAGTAGTAAGGAGGAGGCAGCTGTGGGTGTATGGGTAGCATGAGGGCTCTTTGCAATTGAACTGTTCTGTATCTTGATTGTGGTGGTGGTCATGGAAATCCACCCATGTGATGAAATCCCATAGAACTAAACACACACACACGCACACATATACACAAACGAGTGCCTGTAAAACTTAAGAAATCTTAATAAGATCAGTAGATTGTATCAGTGTCAATTTCTCAGCTGTGATCTTTACAAAACACTAGTTAAGCTTTTTTAATAAAGACATTGAGAATTTGGACAAAAATGAGGACAGTAGAGTGAGAAAGGAAGCACTGTATGTTAACACGCACATAATAAAGGATGATAACCTGGGAAAATTTTTTCTTAAAAATTTAACTAGAAAAAAAAAATTTAACTAGAACCTCATCAGTTTTATTGATGTTCTCAAAAAACTAGTTTTTTGTTTCATTAATATTTCCCTACTGTTTTTCTATTTCACTGATTTCTGCTTTGATCTTTATTATTTCCTTTCTTCTGATTACTTTAGGTTTCATTAGCTCCCCTTATTTTTGTTTCTTAAGGTTTAGTCTTTGAAAATTTTTTCTTTTCTAATATAGGTGTTCAGTGCTATAAATTTCCTTTTAAATATAGCTTTAGCTGCATCTCAAACATTTTTGATAGGTTATGTTTTCATTTTCATTCAGTGCAAAATACTTTCTCATTTTGTGTATTTTTTCTGAGATCCGTAGGTTATTTGGAAATCTCTTATTAATTTCCAAATACTTGAGGATTTCCTAAGGATTTTTATTATTTATTTCTAATTTAATGCCATTCTAGAGAGCATACTTTGGATGACTTCATCCCTCTTTACATTATTGAGAATACTTTCATGACCTGGAACCTGGCTTATCTTGGTAAACGTTCCATGTGCTCTTGAAGAAAATACGCATTCTTTTGTTTTTGGGTGGAGTGTTCTTTGATGTAAATTAGGTCAGCTACATTGATAGGGTTGTTCAAATCTTCTGTATTAGTTCTGATTCTCTGTATACTTGTTTTCTCAATTGTGGATAGATGGGTGGTGAAATCGTCTTCCATAATTGTGAATTTCTCTGTTTCTCCTTGCAGTTCTTTCAATTTTTACTTTATATATTTTGAAGGTCTGTTTCAGAAACATAAATATTAGAATTGTATGTCCTTTTGATTAATTTATCTGTTTATCATTATAAGTGACCTCTTGGTCCTTGGTAGCTTTTTTGCTCTGAAAGTGACTCCATCTGATTTTAATAGAACAATCCAAGCTTCTTTTGACTAGTGTTAGCATGGTGTATCTATTCCCGTTGTTTTACTTTTAACCTCTTTGTGTCTTTACATTTCAGTTGGATTCTTGTACGCAACATATACTTGGGTCTTGATTTTTTTTAATCCCATTTGACAATCTTTGCCTTTTTAATTGAGGTGTTTAGGTGGTCTACATACATCTTCTTTATCCATTCATCTGTTGGTGGACACTTGGGTTGCTTCCATACCTTGGCAGTTGTAAATAATGCTGCTAGGAACACTGGGTTCAAATTAATGGGGGCTTTTTTTGGATAAGTACCCAGAAGTGGAATTGATGGGTCACACGGTAGCTCTATTATTAGTTTTTTGAGAACCCTCCATACTGTTTTCCACAGTGGCTGCACCAATTTCCATTCCCACCAACAGTGTAGGAGGGTTCCCTTTTCTCCACATCCTCGCCAACATTTGTTGTTTGTTTTCTTTTTGTTGACAGATATTCTATCACAGATGTGAGGCGATATCTCATTGTGGTTTTGATTTGCATTTCCTTGCTGATTAGCTATGTTGGCCATCTGCCTTTCCTGGAAAAATGTCTGTTCTGATCTTCTGCCCATTTTTTAATTGAGTTCTTTGTTTTTTTGGTGCTGAGTTGTATGAGCTATTTATATATGTTGGATATTAATCCCTTATTGGTCATATCATTTGCAAATATTGATATTTTCTCCCATTCAGTAGGTTGTCTTTTCATTTTATTGATGATTTCCTTTGCTATGCAAAAGCTTTTTAGTTTAATTAGGTCCCATTTGTTTGGTTTTGCTTTTTTTTTCTTTTACTTTAGGAGACAGATTTTTTTTTAATTGCTGTTATTTTTGTCAAAGAGTGTTCTACCTAAAATTTCAGTTATATTTTTAGTTTCTAGAATTTCCCTTTAATATGTTAGAATTTTCTATTGAAATTCTTCACCATATCATCTACTCTTACAAACTCATTCATCCTATATGTGAATGTGTATAGTAACTGAAATATCTTGATCACCTTTGTTTCTATTATTATTGCCTATTTTCCTCTTGACCTTTTTTATATATACTTGATGTTTTAATTAAATGTCAAACATCATGTATGAAAACTGAGGAGACTGAGGATTTTTTTTTCTTCCTTCAGAGAGGATTAATGTTATCTCTGACAGATAGCTCAAATATGGACAGTTTACCTTAATCCTTGGTTCAAAGCTATGTTATAGACTTTGCAAGACTGAATCTATATTTAATTCAAGACTACATTTAGTATGTACTCCAGACCCTCAGCTGAGAGCATGGATGTTTATCTTCCCAGATATACAAGACCACTAAAACCTCTGCATAATTTTCCAGCTGGTTTTGTAGAGGTTTCTGAGCATTTTGTATTGCACAAATTAAGAATCAGGAAGTGCCTCAAGGGGAAAACTGCTATGGAGTGTCAGGCTCACTTTCCTGAACTTCTCTTCCTTCTACATCCTGGGCCCTTCAAGTCTTGGCCGCCTTGGCAACCCCACACTCCTCTTTTGCCTTTGCATCCCTGTGAGATTAACAAAAGCTCTTCTGGCTTATCTGATTCTTGATAACCTTCTTCTGCCCAGTTCAACCTTACTCTCTCTGTATCAGGTATCAGCAAATGTCCTAAGAGGAAGGATGGAATGAAAATGGTTGCGTTCTCAATGGGTTTCCATTTTCTTGACAGCTTTGGCCCCTCAGATGCTGGCATTTGTCCCAGCATCTCCCTAGTGCCCTCAAACAAATTTACTGTGTATTTACTTTTCTACTTCTTTTCAGCTGAAGCATTTGTCTACTACAAATCACTCCATCATAGCCTAGAGAGAAATACTCTCTAGGATTTTAATAAAAAACAAGTTTGAATTGTGCACATGCAGATGCCAAAGATTCTATACTATTTTTCATTTGACTCTAGTTGGTCACACTTACTAGTACTAGTGTTCATGAGTCTTCCCATGATATCTTCTGTTGTGCTCATAGTAATGAAGTAACTAACTGCGATGGTAGTAACAGTGGTGGTGTCTATGGAAGAGTAAAGTTTTGAGATGTTAAACTTTCCAATATTTTCACCTTGTGCTTTTACCACTTTTACAGAGAGTTTGTTCTGTGTCCATTGTCCCATGTGAAAATATGACAGAATGGAGAGTGAAGAGGTCTATGAGTCTCTGGCTTTGGTGTTCCAAAAGCCTAGGCCTTTAGGACAACTTAGAGAATGTGAGGCCTCAGCAAAACTCTTGAGAGAAACAGGTTGGAGAGAGTAGAGGTCTCGCTGCTCCAAGACAAGAACATAATTCCCCACAGTTGATGGTGATAGAAAGTGACGGGAGAGAGAGCTGCGGTATAGCAGATGCCATTAGTGCCCTGCCCCAACCCTCTGGCCCCAACTAACCACCTCAGAATATGCCCGTCTGACATCCAACTGCCACGGCCTACACCTCTATGCCTGAGGATTTTCTCTGGCTCCCAAATCTCTCTTTTTTTTTTTTTTTTTTTGCGGTACACGGACCTCTCACTGTTGTGGCCTCTCCCGTTGCGGAGCACAGGCTCCGGACGCGCAGGCTCAGTGGCCATGGCTCACGGGCCCAGCCGCTCCGCGGTATGTGGGATCTTCCCGGACCGGGGCACGAACCCACGTCCCCTGTATCGGCAGGCGGACTCTCAACCACTGCGCCACCAGGGAAGCCCCCAAATCTCATTTTGCCTTCATCTTTGACAGACTGAAAGTATCAGACGACTAGTCCCTCCAGCAAACAGCTTTCAACCAATGACAGATAGGAGTCGGTATATAAATACTCTAGTCCCCAACCCGACTTGTGTGTTCTACATGGGTTGCTATGTCATTTCCCCAGAAGGTTAAGTCCCAGTTAACCACAGCGGCTTGATAATTCCTTCTTCTTGCTGCTTCCCTTCCCTGTCTCTCTCCCCAATTCTCCTACCAGTGTTTTCTTCATCTCCCGAAGAAACCATTTGCACTAGAATCCTTATCTCGAGAGCCTACTTCTGGGGGACTCTAACTAAGGCAGGGCTTAGACTGGTGCAGATGCTCCAGGACCTGGTTCCCAGGCAGTAGCCAGAGGGGACAACAAGACTCCAGAGATGAAAGGCCAAGGATTCAGGGGGAGCTGTGGGCCATGAGGCATGGTCAGCCTCACAGAATGTTTGTTGAAGGAGCATTAAATTAAGAAGAATCTTCTGCACTAGTGAGTGGTCTGTTTCCTAGTTGGGTAGATAGTGGTAAGCTACATTTTGAAAGTAAGTAAATGACTCACCAGCTAAAAACAAGTACTTTTGCCTGCAAGGGTAGCCTGGACTAAGCTTTTTATCAGGATGAGGTGTTCTGTTCCTTTTGCCTTTATTTGCCCTGTATCAAGCATCAGAATGTTCAAAAACAGGGAAATTATTCTGAATGTATAGAAGCAAATGGATTTTAATGATTGTTTTAGATGCCATTCATCTCAGATCTTCTGAAAGTTTTCAAAAAGGAGCCAGAAGTAATTCTGTTTTTCAGATTTGTCTTAAGTCATTCAAAGTATGATACAAAACGGAGTGATTTCCCTCTCAATTCCCTTTCTAAAACTTCCATTTTGCTCATTAAACACTGTAAATCCAGTGAGATTATGAAACTGGTGATTCAGTTAAGGCTTGAAAACTTAGATATGGCCTCCTGGCTTCAAAATACCAGAAAACACTTCCTAGCAATTGAAATGTTCATGACTGCCAGCTGACTCAATACATTCACTCAGGCTGTATAGGTGGCATTTTTCTGCGTGTGCCTATGTATACACAAATTTGTCCCCAATACACACACGTGTTCAGTTTACTCCTCACTCCATTTCTTCTCTCTTCAAAGTAGAAGGAAACTTTCTTCTGCATGCCTTTAGAAGAGAAACGGCAGGAGATCACAGTAACCCAGTATTAATCACCCAGATCACTCCAGTTATGACGTAATATAGGAAACACGAGTTGTGAAACTAGAAGATCCATAACAAATTGAGCACCTTTAAAGCTTGTTATCAAACATTCCTCTTCACTTAACGTCAGAATCTACTGAGTCAAGAAATCGACATGTTTTCGGTCAGTATGACAGATATTTTTATTGGTCCCTCTTATGTCCAGTTTCTCTCTTCCCACTCTGTGTCCTGAGAAGCTGAACTCTATAAAGGTAATCAGTGGGCTCCCTTGCTCTCGGGATTCCATTTGGGTTTGGCCAATGGGTGTCACTGGTAGGAGACCAGAAGACAGTAGAAGGGTGATGTCAGGGTAATTAATCTCCAGGTCCCTCTCAGCTGGGTCACTGCAAATGGCTTGTGTCCTTCCACGTAAATCACCGCTCCTTCGAAGCATCCCTGCCTGCCAGCTACAGATATGCTCCCTGCGTCACAGGAGGCGGTTAGAGGAATGGAGGTGGCTGGTAATGGCTTCCTGATGTTGCTAACCCAGATATCCTTCAGCATCCTTTACTGGTTTCCCCTAACCCTGTCCAACAACATTTTAAAACTTTTTTTTTATTAAACTCTCCTCAATTATAGTGTCTGAGTGAGTATGCCATCTGTTTCCTGCAGGGACCAAGACTGATACAGTTTGTCCCTCCTCATTTGTCAGACGTTAAGCAGAGCAAGACAGTGCAATGCCGTGGATTTGCGATGCAAGTAAATTGCAAAGTGAAATTATACATTTTGCAAAAGCGGTAAGATTTCATGAAGCAGATAAAAATGGTGTTGGAGAGCTCTTCGAATCACATGTAAAACTATTATCTAAGGCAGTTTAGCAGAATTTCTCTAGTTAAAAATTGAAGAGAAAATCCACGCTTAGGCACTTCAAAAGAGAGTGATTTTCATGTCAAGGATTAAGAGAGGCATTAGGCAAACATATAAATCCTTTGCTGCTGCTGCTGCCGTTGCTCCTTTTTTTTTTTTTTTGAGACACTTTCTTTATGCTTGTGTCATAAAAGTATCTGAAGTGAAGGATGTCCTTATATGCCATCCTACTGTTTTTTTTAGGAATATTGCACCCAAAAGCCACCCAAAGAATACTCAGTTTATTTCTTGTTTGTCTTAAAAATTAACATGTAATGGCAATTATAACCTACACTTTAATAAATGTAAGATAAACTTACTTTCATAATTTTTCACTTTATTTTTAAAGATTAAGTCATAGTCAAACGTCTTATTTCTCTATTGAGTATCAAGTTTTCGTCCCCAGTTGCAGTGGATTCACTCAAAGTGGCTTTTTTCCAGCGACCTTTGGCTAAGAGGACCATCTGAACATCCTTGGAGGAGCTGCAGAGGCCACTGGGGGAGACTGTCTATTCCTTAGGAGAGAAGAGACTGTCTATTCCTTAGGAGAGAAGAGACTGTCTATTCCTTAGGAATAGAAGAGACTGTCTATTCCTTAGGAATAGAAGAGACTGTCTATTCCTTAGGAGATTTCAGAGGGCATCCCTTTGGATTTGGGGTTGGCCTCTGGAATCACACAGCCTGGGTTTCAGATTCCAGCTTCAACTCTGCTAGCCCTTTGGCCTTGGCCGGGCCCTCAGTCTTGGGAATCCCATCCCCAGTCACATTGTTGAAGCACTTAGCCCAGGTTTCTAGCACGGGGTAAACACTCAGTTACCATCAGCTGCCAGCAGAATTACTGAAATTATTGTGCAGTTAGTACTTCTATTTAATAGGCTTCTCTGTTAACATTATATCAGTTTACTAAAATTAAAACAGTAAATATTGTTTATGTTTCCACCAGTTTCAAAAAGACAAGGTTTAGAGAATAAAAGGCAATGGAATTGAAACAGGATCTCTACCTTTCAAAGAAAAGAATCCGTAAGTTATATAGAAATATCAAAACAAGAGAAGTAGCAAGAAATATCAAAAAAGAGAAGCCTGAAAAATAACAGAAGAAAAGGCAATTAGATTAATTAAGAGAATAAAAGTAAATAGGGAAAAATCCTTTTCTAAAGGGCAAATACCAGCTGAAACATAAACTCTAAGCTACTAGACTCTTAATAGAGAAATCAAAATGACAAAGAAATATAAAAATTAAAAGAATAAATAAAGACTCTCAGGAATATGCAAAACGTAAAGGATGCAGGGGAGACAGTACTTATACAAAGTTAAATTCAATGTAAAATGCATTGTAATTATAATGAGAAATGGAATAATTTAATAAATTAGTATAAAGTATAATTAATAACAAAATGAAAGCAAGCAGGAACATTTATGTGCCCCCAAACATACCGTCAAAATATAGAAAGCAAAATTTTAAGACCATTAAAGAGTAACTAACAAACCCCAAATGCAGGGATATAGCAACACACACGTATCAGCCAATGGCCTACTGAGTATGAAAATAATAACCCCCTCTTAGCTTCCATACCTTAGAGCAGAGTTTCCCAACCAAGCAATAAGCATTCTTGGGCCATAGGACCTCCTAAGTGCTTAAGTTGTGTAAGGAGCTTAGGGATGCTGAAAACTTCAGTTTGGTCACCCCCAGCCTTGAGCAGCTTTTCCTGGCACTTCTCAGAGAACTGATTAAACAGACTGTCTGACCGCATGGCCTGCAGTCCCTGAGACCAGAGAGAGACAGTAGGATAAGTGACATCCCTCTCTGCCGCTGCCGCCCAGTACACTGAGCTTGGCAAGGAAGTGTCTGCTACCTGGGCATCTGATTTGACAGCCACCTTCAGAGAAGTTCCTGTCCTGGGGCAGGTAAGTCCAGGTAGGGGGACAGAGGGGCAAGTTACACAGCAAGCACGTGGCTGGGAGTTAGGGAGGTGGAGCAGGTACCTGGCCAAGCCTCAGGCCTACATCTCTGTCGTGTGATTTGGGTGCTTTGTGGCAGGCGGCTGTGCCTTTCTTTTTTAAAATTTTTTCATTGGAGTATAGTTGATTTACAATGTTGTGTTAATTTCAGGTGTACAGCAAAGTGATTCAGTTATACTTACATATATATCTATATTTTTTCAGATTTTTTTCCCTTACAGGTTTTTACAAAATATTGAGTAGAGTTCCCTGTGCTCTACAGTAGGTCCTTGTTGGTTATGTATTTTGTATATAGTAGTGTGTTTATATCCCAAACTCCTAATTTATCCCTCTCCCCAACCCCTCGCCACCTTTTGGATATGCCTTTCAATGCTAGCAGAACTGTGACTCGTCTGACAATGTATGTGCAAACTGAAAATGAGAGTTTCCTCACTATTTAAAAATATTCCTGTAAAGCTTCATTTGATACAAAAATCCATTTGCATTTCACAATTTATTTCACCAATACAACTTTCAGATGTAAGGTGTCAGATGCTTTAAATACCATTTTCACTGTTGTAGAAGTTTTTGTGGTTATTTATAAAGTTTAAGTTTGTCTTACTATAAAGGAAGCTTGTGTCAATAGTAACAATGAAAGACAGAAATTATTCTTTAAGAGTCTTGTTTAGGAATTACATGCTGCATAGAACAAGAGAATAAAAAGGAGTGTTTCATGAAAGTTAAAAAAAAATGCAATGATTACACATAACCAGTGGGAGAACTGATACTTCAGTATTTATTCTAAAATATTTGTTCCTAAATTAATACTTCAAATATATGAGGCCAAGAATACATACACATATATATGTATACATATATATATACACACATATATATGTATGTATAACTGAATCACTGTGCCGTACACCTGAAACTGACATGACATTGTAAATCAACTATACTTCAATTTTAAAAATAAGTAAATAAATAAAATTGTTAAGAGAAAAAAGAATAAAATGAATGAGATAGACCTACACAGAACATCAGTTAGCATTCTGAATTGAAAGCCACATACCTGTTTTGAAGCCAAGGACACCATTTAAAATTTATTTTGGTCATGCAATGTAGTTAAACCTACATGGTATCAATTGAATGATTTTTTCTCCCACTGGCATGCTTTAATAACATGTATGAAGTCTTATCACTGTACCGTTCCTGTGCTTTCAGCATCTCATTTATATGCAAATTCTCGTGTATGCAACTTATTCTCTGGTAAACGGTGCCAGTGGATTGAGTGGCTCCGTAATTATGTTCCATCCCCATCTACCCTATTTGTTTCTTATTTTATCCCTGCCACAGTCCCTGCTTCGTGTTCCAGTCATGAATTACTGAGCAGCTCCCGCAGCAATTTTTCTTGTGTGTGATGGGATGCATACCTCCCTCCCCTTGATCTGTTCCCTATTTACCTGTACTTTCTAAACCCAGTGCATGAGACTTGTCCCTTCTTCCTTTTGATTGTTTCCTTTGTTATTTCCTTTTAATCTGGAAATCTTTGGTTCTAATAGAGATAAGTCGTTCCACTATCTTGGCCCCTTCCCTCTCCTCCCTCAGTGTGCTTTATGTGCTACTGAAATTTACTACTACCAGTAAAATGATTTTATATACGTGTGTGTGTTTGGGGCTGCTCAGGAGAATTTCATGTGGGATGGTCATGCCAGGAATAAACATTATGCTTACAGATTTACATATAAATATAAACACAATGTGTAGACTTGTTTTTACACATACGTACAAAGGTATGTGAATAAAGTGTGTACGTGTGTGTGTGGAGAGTCTACATGTGCCCTGGAACAGTAATACTTGTGTTTGAACCCTAGATCTATCATTGATTATTTGTGTGACCTTGGGCCATTTCTTAAACTTCTCTACTTCATGTGCCACACTGGTAAAATAAGGATAAGAATAGTATCTATTTCACAGGGTTTTTGGAGGATTAAATAAATAAATACATACAAAGTGCTTCTTGGGGCATTGTAAGCATAAATGCAATAAATGTCAGCTATTTTTCATTATCACACAGGACAAACAATAGACATAGACACACACAAAGAGGTCGCAATTAGATTAGATCCTTCTGTTCACGCAACCAAACTTCACAGCACCTGCTGAGGGCAAGAGCCCTCGCTAGAGTGCTCAGAGGGGTGTGGAGATGGGGAAACTCTCACCTGTGCATCTGTGAGCCTGCACAGTCCTACCGGGTGAGGACTGAGGCGAGCCCCCTCCCTCAGTAGCCAGTCTCCATACCTAATCTGGCAACCTGGCAAAGGAGGCTGCCCACACCCACTGTGTGGTTGGGAATGATGATGAAGCCCCAGCTGGCACTGACCAGCCCATCCTCACCCATTTACCACCTAAGCTGTTCCGTTTGCCCAGCAGGGAACTGCAGGATTCCCAGACACACCTTCCCATCCCACCTTCCTAGAGAGGCTTCCTCATGCAGCCCCCCTTGGTCCAGCGCGTGCTGCCCACGTGGGCTTGTTTCCTGGTCCCGGCAGACGGGACCAGCCGTGTTTCCTGTGCTCTCGTTCCCCACTGTGGGGCATGAGGATGTAGGATGCATCACTTCCCTGCAGGGAGGGCTCGAGAACTTTGCCAAGTAAACAGGCAATTGGCTCAGGGGAGCAACAGCTCCACAAACACAGCCCTTTCCCGGGGCAGAGGTAAAGCCCTAACTTTCTCCTGCTGGAGAAGCGGGGCGGGGGTGGGTGAGTGGGTGGGGTCGGGCATCCTGCCGCTGACCCGCTGGGTGCAGCGCATTTGCCCCAACTCTTCCGTCATCCTCGCTCATCACTTCCTGCTCCCAGCTCCAAACACACCCGGCAGTATCACTTTCACAAAGGGCTTTGCAGTTTGTAGCCTGCTTTGGAAACTGCCCCCGTACCTATGGGAGGATGTGTCCTGTGCTTCCCAATTTATAGATGAGGAAACTGCAGCTCTGAGATATTATAACTTGCTCCAGGTTGCACAGGAGGACAAGGTTAACACATGACAGAACTTGGGCTCGTAATTGGTTTCACCCAGCTGCAGTGTAATGACCTTTTCGTTCATGGACTCCCTCAACAAATCCTTATTGAGGACCTAGGTCACGCAGAGACAGGCGTGGACAGGGCTGGCGCCACCCCTACCTTGCAAAGCCTCCAGCCTCCAGGAGAAGATGCACAACGAAGTAACTGACTAAGTGTAATGGGTGTTGTAGCAGAGGAAGTACTTTTATTAAACATGGTGCCAGGGACCTCCCTGGCCGTCCAGCGATTAGGACTCTGCACTTTCACTGCTGACGGCCTGGGTTCAATCCCTGGTCGGGGAACTAAGATCCCGCAAGCCACACAGCACAGCTGGAAAAAACAAACAAACAAACATCGTGCCAGGTGTTTTACCAGAGGATGGAAATAAATCTGAATGAAGGAATCTGTGACTAGCCCCAACTCCAGGGACTTGTTTTCTGTGTTTTTAAAAAAATAATCATAATTATTATTGATAGTTATCAGTTTTTTATTATTTTTTCCTTCTAGTTAATTTACAATGCTGTGTTAGTTTCTGGTGTATGGCAAAGTGATTCATCTATACATATATGGGTATTCTTTTTCATATTCTTTTCCGTTATAGTTTATTACAAGACAGTGAGTATAGTTCCCTGTGCTCTACAGTAGGTCCTTGTTGTTGGTCTATTTTACATAGAGTAGTTTGGACTTGTTGCTGCTTACATCCCAGGCCCGGGATGGGGATGTCTGTACGGGGAGCACAGGGATGCTGGCCGAGAGGGGCAGGCAGTCTCCCCCGAGTGCTCCCTGCCAGGGCTGGCACTTGGGGAGCTCATACAAAAGCACGGTGACAAGATGCAGCCCAGAGCATTCAGCAACCTGCAGGTGGTGGGTTATTGCTGGGTGGGCGAGCAGTGGGAAGTGAACGGAAAAGGGAGTGAAGGAGGCCTGGCTGGGGATGTTCGCACAGACCCACCCTCGACAGCTGGCAGAAAATGCGTTCTCTGACCTGTTACAAGTGTACACTAAAGGATTAACCTGTTTTTTGTTTTTAATGAAGGGATTCTGCCTTATCAGGAGTAGGTCTCCTTGGTATGAAATTGATGCATTTTATAAAGAGTTTTCTGAATAGTAAGGTAAACAAAATAGCCATAACGATAACCCCCACCACTTACCGAATACTCTTTACATCCTGTTCAGACACGATGTGGTTGAATTTACACCATCACTCTGGGACGTGGGTGTTGCATAGATGAGGAAGCTGAAGCTAAGTTACGTGCCCAAGGGACCAGAGCCAGTAAATGCCAGAGGCAGGATTCGAACCCAAGTCCTTCTGATGTCAGATCCCACCCTCTTAACCACCAAATCGCCCATCGTACCATCCAGCACAGAGGCAAATGCTACAGTGGCAGTGCACAGGCATAATGAATTCTGCCACAGAGAGGAGTAACGAGGAAGGGTTTTCAGCATCCACGGGGTCTCGTCAGATAGCCATTGGAAAGAAAGACATCCCCCAAAGAGGAAATGACGTGGGAAAAGACAGAGTGGTCTAGCGTAGCCTGGGTGTTCAGAAAATCACCAGTGGTATGATGGTCTTGGGTAGTGAAGAAGGAGGTGAGTCATGAGAGTGGCAGAGATGCTGCCGGAAAGAGCAGAGGCTACTGTATCAAGCACCTTGCCCACCCAGCGATGGGACTTGGGGATTTTCCTGGAAGGAATGGGGAGCCCTTGAAGGGTGTGAGGTCTGGGAGGGCAGTGAGGAGAGTACCATGTTATCATTTTTGCAGTCTTGACAAAGAAAATGTGGAGGCAGTTGGGAATATACTCTGGAGCCTGTCCCCTGGGAGATGCGTCAGGCAGCCAGGTGTGTCCACCTGTCTGATCATACAGCTTCCTTGGTGAAGAAATCATCACAGCATATTCCCAGTAGGTGTGTGATTATTCACAAATGATCACAGTACAATGGTACTCATGCATTAAGTGCGTTAAAACGTGACTGTGGTCAGTGCCACTGGAACCCATCAAAATGGTTAATGGTAAATTTCATGCTGTGTGGGGCTTAACCTCATAAAAACAAACAAGTAAGTGTGAGTAGATATTCTATTCTTCCCCTTCCACACCGCAGCGATGGGGTGCACGTGTCCCTTTGATGTCGAGGTCTGGAGGAAGGGCATGGCTGTGGGAAAGGAAAAGAGAGAGAGGATTTGAGGTGTGGTTTAAGAGGTAGAATTGATAGAACTCGATGTTTGAAGGTCGAGGAGTGTGTGGGAAAGGGCAGAAGATGCCCCGTTTCTGGTTTGGATATAGGAAAAAAAAAGTTTTCCCTTTTTTGGGGACTTGGTGTGGCCAGTCCTGGGATCATTTCCCAGGGGTCGGCATAGGATTGGGTGGGGAGTTTCTAGGCATGTCCAGAAGTGAATCCAGCCTGAGGGTATGGATAGATGGTCCTGCTTAGATGAGGAAACTGAGAGTCTAGTCTGAAAAAGCCTTATTAGTCAAGGGCCAAACAAGAGGTCAGAAGGAGGCAAACTCAGGAGTGGGAATCCAGGGGCAAGCTGGGAACTAGGCAGGAAGGGTTTCACAGACCACATGGAAAGTGATGCAGGCCAGGGGAGGGGGGGTCTTCCTGACCAGGGTTTCATTCCGGACCATGGAACCTGATACCCAGGAGATGCCCAGGGGGAGCAGGAGACACTTGGGAAGAGATGGATGTGGGCTTGGGTAGCAGCATCTGGAGTGCAGAAGAGGCTGCTCGGGAGAACATGAGCCACTGGGCTGAGGACAGAGCCCTGGGGAAGATCAAAATTTAAGACGCCGGCAGAGGAATGGAAGCCTGACAATGAGAGAAATCACCCGACCAAAACCAGGAGAGTTCGGGGTCACAGGGCCAAGGGGAAATTTCCAGAAGGAAAGAAGTAGTCCCAGGTGTCAAACACTACAGGGGGACAAATAAGACAGGAACTGAGGGCTTCCCTGGTGGCGCAGTGGTTGAGAGTCCACCTGCCAATGCAGGGGACGCGGGTTCGTGCCCCGGTCCGGGAGGATCCCACATGCCGCGGAGCCTGCCCGTCCAGAGCCTGTGCTCTGCAACGGGAAAGGCCACAACAGTGAGAGGCCCGCATACCTCAAAAAAAAAAAAAAAAAAAAAAAAGACAGGAACTGAAAAAGTGTCCATTGGCTAAGCTCCCTGGTGATGTTAGCGAAAGTAATTCCAGAGATGAGTGGGGTGGGGCAGGGGGAGGCGAGGGCATGGAGCAGGGAGCCCTACTGGTGGATGGAGATGAGAAGGTAAAAACCCTTCAAGCAGAGCAGGCTTGGGTTGTCTGACTTCTCATCTAATGCTCTTTCTCCTCTCCCGATGCAGCTTGGCCCTAGAAAGTTCTAGAAGTCTTATTAGAGTCCAGAGGCAGGATGAGGCTTTTGGTTCTGATCTCTTGGATTTCCAGGCACTTTGGGAGAACCAGCAGAGTTTCGGACAAGTCAAGTACCCCATCAAAGTCAGTGTACCTGATGATAAGAATGTATTTAAGGGATTCAGAAACTTTCCTGGGATTCTTTTAAAGAGTTTGCATAGAGTTAGGGAGAAGAGTAGAGCAACAGAGAACTTCTCCTTGGCCTCCCTGACCACATTCTTCTGGTTTGTGTCAGGTGGTCCCCCAGAGTAGGGTGCAGGCTGCTGCTTCCAGCCTTCTGGTAGACCTTGCCCTGCTGTGGGTGAGAGGCGGCCAGCTGGGTGCCTGATGGGGAAACGCCATTGGCTGGGTTAGTCACTCGCCTCCACACTTTCACATCCTCTATCAACACCTGCACACTTCAGTGGTGACCACACGCACTCTTCCTGTTTATATGGAAAGTGCCATTCAGAAAGCTTGCCAGAGAGAAGAGAGCTGCACCCTCAGCCTCCGAAGAAAGACGTTGCACAACTTACTTGGGAGAAGGAGAAAAGGAGCCCGTGAGTTGAGAGGTAAGGTCAAGCCAAAGATCATCTGGGCCCTTCGGGCTGCCTTGGGTGGAAAAGAAGTGACCCTTCCTTTGTAGCCTTCAGGGGGTGACCCAGAGGAGCCTGACCCAAGCTCCCCAGGGCCAGGCAGCGGGGACTCTCAATCTGCTCCACAGAGAGAACCCAGGCTTGGGTGAGCGGCCGGACCAATTGGAGAGGCAGATTTGGAAGGTGGTCCCGAAAGGTCACAGCATTCACGTGGGGATAGCTTGTAAAGAATGCACAACCTGGGTCTGAGCACGGGCACGCACAGTTGTGATGGTGGCTGGCCCTGTAGGCTTCCGGAGGAGTGTGTCTGAACTCCGTTTAGGCCATTGGCTACACCGCACACAAAGAGCCCATGATATATATGGTCACAGACTGGACCCCAGTGCATGGCTCCACTGAGTGCACAGGAAGGAGAGAGTATGCAGGGCTCACCCTGAGGCCACCGCCGCTCCTGCAGAAGTGGCTCAGGACACACGGCCTCCTTGTCGGCAGGGGCTGACAGCACTGTTTGTATTCCTTGCACAGCACATAATGTCTGTATGTGTGTGTGCACGTGTGCACACATCATGCACATATACATGCTACGTTATGTGTATAGACAGGCATACACACGTGATACATAAAGACCCATGTATAATACAAAATAGCAATAGTGCCTGTATTTTTGAAACTAGAGAGTTAATGGTATGACAAGAGATTTCTTTTCCTAAAATGTGAATTCCTTGCTATTAAAGTTTTACAAATATAAAAGTGAAATCGTATTTGGATATGTGTTTTATAACCCCTTTTATTCAAAGGGGTGAAAATCCCAGGGGATGGGAACTGTTCAGGTAGTCTGGGACCTGATATTGCTGCAAGAATTAACTAAAGGCCAGATGTTAACTCACACCCACATCAGCAAAGAGGTAGCAGTACGCTCATTCTTTGAGTCCTGAGTGTACACACTGAATCCTCAATTAAAAAAAAAAAAATTATGGTCCCCGCTTTTGCCCAAAGTATTGGGCTCTTGGTGCAAAGTTAAGGAAGAGCGCCTTGCCTTACGTAAGGCTGTCAAGGTTTCCTGTCTCACTAAAGTGAGATTATTAGAGTAAAAGTAGCACAAAGACTCAACATTCTGAGGTTTTGGTTTTGTTTCTGTCACTGCTGTTCCCTTGCTCTGGGCATTATCTGTGCTTCGTGTTCAGATATGCCATGCATATTTTTATTTATTTTGCATTTGGAAAATGGAAAACACGTACATTGCTTATTGGCTAGACCTCTAGGTTCAAGTCCCAACTCTAACACTTCCTGTGACTTTGGGCAAGTCACTACACCTGCATCTGGGTTTCCGGCATCTGTAAAATGGGTACAACAACAGTCTCTACCTCTTAAATAAGGGTTAGATGAGCTAATACATGTAAAGTGCTCAGAAGAGTGATACATTGAAAGGGCCCCATAAGTGTTGGCGGCCATTATTATTGTTACTGCTGTCGTCGGTTTTTGTGCAATTAAGCTGTCAGATTTGAAGGGAAATGGTAGGAGGCAAAGATTAAAGGTGGGAAGTGAGGCTATGTAGATGGGTGTTGGGGAGACACATAAGAGGTCAGAGCCATGACACCAACATGCAGTCCTTTACCCTGCAGAGGTGTCGTGAACAGGAGGTGGGAAAGGAGCAGGGGTGCCCCTGAGCTCTCATACATGTTGTACGTCCATGTGCGCAGCAACCAAAGGCAGATACGTGTAACCGTGACATCCGAGTGATGCTAAATGGCCTGTATTTAGTGCCTCTCATGTGGAAAGCATGTGCTCGCGTGTTACATGCCTTCTCTCGTGTCTTGCATCAGAGCCCTTATGGGATGGTGCCTATTTTAGAAGAAAGCTGAGAGCTGGTCTAAGCGTGCAGAGCTGGGGTCTATCTCCAGACTCTGCTCCTAGCCCCTTGTGTCGCCTCTACAATGTGAGCTAAGTGGTAATGGAATGTGCCAGGTGAGGAAGCTGAGTTTCAGGAAATTAAGAAACAAGTTCAAAGTCACACTGAGGGTTAAAGGTGTGGCGGGGAGCTGGATGGCTGATCCCTGATTTCCAGACCCTCTAGTCTGCTCTGCAGTTCAGAGGAAGAACCCCTAGGCTTGCACCCTGCCTCCTGAGGTTGACAGCCGTGGGACTCCTTCAATAAGTCACTTTATCTTCCACGCTTTGGTTTCTTTATCTGTAAAGTGGGTAAAATAAACTGCCCTATGTAGTTTACAAGGTTTTATGAGATTTCAGTGAGGCTACATATGTAAAATGCTATTATATTGAAGTCCAATTGACTTACAATATTTCAGGTATACGGCAAAGTGATTCAGTTATCTGTCTATCTATCTATATTCTTTTTCGGATTCTTTTCTATTATAGATAATCACAAGATATTGAATATAGTTCACTGTGCTACTACTGTTCACAGTAGATCCTTGTTGTTTACCTGTTTTATATAGTGTAATGTGTATCTGTTAATCCCAAACTTCTAATTTATCCCTCCCCCCTTTCCTCTTTGGTAACCATAAGTGGTTTTCTATGTACGTGAGTCTGTTTCTGTTTTGGAAATAAGTTCATTTGTATCATTTTTTTAGATTCCACATATAAGTCTTATCATGATATCTGTCTTTCTCTGTCTGACTTACTTCACTTAGTATGATAACCTCTAGGTCCATCCACGTTGCTGCAAATGACATTATTTCATTTTCTTTATGGCTGAGTAATATCCCATTGTATATATGTACCACATCTTCTTTAACCATTCATCTGTCGATGGACACTTAAGTTGCTTCCATGTCTTGGCTATTGTAAATAGTGCAGCTATGAACATTGGGGTGCATGTATCTTTTCGAATTAGAGTTTTCATCTTTTCTGGATATATGCCCAGGAGTGGGGTTGCTGGATCATATGGTAATTCTATAGCTATTATATATTTCTGATTCATGTAAGAAAAAAATGTTGAAAGTGACTCTCAGTAAAGGCAAGTTAAAAAGGAAAGGAAAAGTAAAAATGATGTTGGTTCTTCATGGCATGTCATTAAGTATGACTTAACTTATTCCTTCAAATGACTGCTTTGCACTGCCTGGTACTGATATTCTATAATTCATTTAACCAGTCTCATATATGGAAAATTAATTTATTTCCATTTTTAAATAGTCGAAATTAAACTGCAGTGATTGTTCTACAAATCCTTTAGTGCCATCGTTTTGTCAGTTTTTTGGGTTTTTTTGTTTTTTTTTTTTGTTTTTGCGGTACGCGGGCCTCTCATTGTCGTGGCCTCTCCCGTTGCGGAGCACAGGCTCCGGACGCGCAGGCCCAGCCACTCCGCGGCATGCGGGATCTTCCCGGACCGGGGCACGAACCCGTGTCCTCTGCATCGGCAGGTGGACTCTCAACCACTGCGCCACCCGGGAAGCCCTAGTGATGTGTTTTAAGATTTCACCTTTCTCCCAAGCCCTGGATGTTGACCACAGTAAGAGAGAATGCTTGTGAAGGGAAGAATTGTTTTCTTATTTTTCTCTGGGAATTTGGCCTCCTCAGCCGTGCTCGTGTTGCAAGGGAAAGAAACCACGTGGAGCTGTGCTGAACAAAAAGACCATCTTTTGGAACAATCTGGGGGGATGACCAGGCTTAAAGAGCAACAAGCAAGGAGATATGAAGTCCAGGCAGCAGAACCAGTAAGAACACCATTAGGTACCACAGCAGTGGAAATGGGGGCACGGGCTGGGCCACGTAATGTGGCCACCACTGTAACAGATATGACCTCAACTGTTCCCACGTTGGGGGCATCACTTATGTAAAATACAGGATCCCAGAAGGAAGGGAGAGAGTGATGAGCTGCGTCTAGGTCACGTGCCTGTCCCCAGGGAAAGGTCAGATCCATCCATGTGACTTCAAGCTATGCATAGGGAGGCCTCCCCCAAAGGAAGACTGGAGCGGTAATAGGAAGGGGTGGACGGTTGGAAGGTGACAGCGAAAAGCGACGAGCGTCTTCCACATGGTTCCTGCCCAGCAGTCTCTAAGTGGTGGCTGGTTGGTTATCACTGGGAGAGATCAGCCTTTGATGGATGTTTGTATAGATAGGTGTACACAAGGGAGAATCAGGAAACTGAGCCCCCGCTGCTTCCTGAATCCTTGTCCTGGACGCTTTGCTTCTACAGCTGGCAGTAGAGTAGGAGACCGAGGGATTTTCCTAAGGACCTGAGCAAGAAGACAGACCGTCCTTGTAAATCAGAGGAATCGGTGCTGTCTCCGTAGCTCCTACCCCTGTCAAGCATTTCACGGTCAGTTTTTGAGTCCCCACAGATATTACACACTCCTTTTACATATGGAGGACAGAGACTCCAAGAGGTTAAGTTACCTGCTCACCTAGTCCATACAGTTAGACATGGGGCTCAAACCCAGGCTCCCCAGCTCTGAAACCTTCCACTCCAGCTGGCCTTAGGGCGACCCTGAGTCTAGGCTGCACAGAAGCAGGACATGTGCTAATATTTGAATGAAATCATTTTCTTCCAGGACACCAGTGTGTGTGTGTGTGTGTGTGTGTGTGTGTGTGTGTGCGCGCGCGCGCGCACACGCCCCCCCCCCACATAACCAGGAGGAATTCTAAGAGGAAAGTTAGGGGTTCAGAGGGAAAACATCCCATACGTTATAACTTTGCCTGGGCTGTCCCTGTTTCTAAAGACCGTGACAATATTTTTTGAAGCAAAGATCAAAGGACATATGGTCTGACTCAAGGGTTAACAAAGGGAAAAATATTTGAAATTGGGACTCTCTGGGACAATTTGAGATGTGTGGCTACAATCATTCCCAGAGCACCTGGGAATCATGGAGTTCTTTGGGAAACACTTTGTAATACTAAAACATTAAATCCCATTCTCCAAACTAGGGATGATTTTATCAGCAGAAATTGGGACAGTCTTATACATTGGCTCTATGATTCCAAAGCTGGGAGGCCTCATGCCCATGACAATAGCAAATGTCTTGAAATCTGCTTGCATCACCTGTAAAATCATTAGAAATAATAAGAGAATTCTTCATACAAAAATGAATAGAATTCTTACAGCAAAAATAGCCAGTAAGAAGGGATATAATTCACAAAAGCAACTGCAATGTAAATATCTAGAAAAGAACTTAAGAGGAAACACATGAGACCTTTACGGAAAAAAAAAAAAATCTACTTAGGGATGTAAAGCATGTAAATGGAAACACACCAAAAAAGAGGAGAAATATGTATATGTATAGCTGATTCATTTTGCTATATGGTAGAAACTAACACAACAATGTAAAGAAACTATACTCCCATAAAAATTAATTAAAAAATTTTTTTTGAAATGGAAACACATGGCATATGGAAACTAGATAAGTAAATATGAATTCTCACCAACCTGATTTGTATGCAAAAAGTGTGTAAAATAAAATTTCCAATGCATTGGGCGGAGGGGAACTTGATAAAATTCCAATCGAAACTTCTAAAGAATAACAAGGATATTTTTGAAGAAAAGGTGGAGGCAGACATGGTGCTTGCCTTTTCAACTATGAAAGTTTCAGTGGTCATATCGTTCCAGATGGATAAACAGATCAATGGGAGAGAAGAGAAAGTACATACACACGCATTCATGCACATGCAAATGTAGTGTGTGATAAAAGCACCTTTTGGAATCAGTAATAGCAAGAATGAGGGCACTCATATCGAGAATGAATGGTCAGTCCTCATTTAGCTTGATTCTTCAGCAGCTCTGACACAGTAAACTCTTCCTTCCTTCTTGAAATACCTTCTTTTCTGCCTCCAGAACATCCTTCTCTTCCCTCTCATCCTATCTCACTGGTCTTCTGTTCAGGTTCCTTTTCCAACTCTTTCCTGTGTCTAGACGCTAGAGTGCCCAGGGCTCAGTCCTCCAACATCTCTGCTCTATCTGCATTCACTGCCCAGGTGATCTGGTCCAATATGACCATTGAAACACTAACAATGTCCAAAATGACTTCTCCTAACCCAGACCTGTTTTCTGACCAGAAACCCCGCTGTCCAACACCACTCGGCATCTCCACTTGAATGTGTGTTCAGCTTCACGGTCTTAGCATGTCCAAAACAGAATTCCTGATTTCTCCAACCCCGGTCCTGCTCCTCCTGTGGTTTCCTCACACATCAGCAGAAGATCCCTTCATTCTTCCAGGGTCAGGCCAGCCCCCTGAAGCCATCCTTCACTTCTTTCTTTCACAGCCTACATCTAATCCATCAGTAGATCCCATTCACATGTCATTTGAAATATATCCAGAGTTGAATCCCTTCTCAGCACTCAACCTCCTGGGTCTCTCACCTGCTCTGCAAACTGGTCTCCTTCCCACATGCTCCTTCTTCATCCTGTTCTCGGCACAGACCCAGAGGCATTCTTGTAAAACTGAAATCAAATCATATGTTTGCTCAAAACCCTCCAATGGCCTCCTTACCTCAGTGTTCCAGTTATTTATTGCTGCATAACCAAGTACCCCAACATATGGTGGCTTAAAACAAACTTTCAGTTTTGCTCAAGATCCCATGGGTCAGCCATTGGGGCAGTTTAGTTTTGGTGGGGCTGGAGGACCCCTTCTAAGGTGGCTTCTTCCCTCACATCCTGGCACCTTGTGACTCCTCTTCTTCCAGGGCTCTCCATGTGGCTTGGACAGAATGCCGGTCTTGAGGTCTGTGCACTTCCTCCATTGTGATTGTCTCTAAGAGGCAGGAAGAGGAAGCTGCCACAAGAGGCAGGGGCTGGGACAGCATCCTTTCTGCCACATTTTGTTGGCCAAAGCAGTCAGCAGGCCTGCCCAGATTCGAAGAGGTTGAGAGTCTCCTGACGGGGGCAGGGCAATGTCATGATGCAGAAAAACACACGGGGTGTTCCTGTGGCCATCTTTGGGAAACGCAGTCCGCTACACTCAACCATTAGCCAAATCCAAAGTGCTTACCATGACCTGTCAGGTCCTACAGGGTCTGACTCCTGCCACCCCTCACTTCTAGTACCCTTTCCCCTCGTTAGTGGTACGACTTCACCTAGCATGGCCCCTTTGCTATGATGTGAACAAACCAAGTGTAATCCCACCTCATGGTCTAGTGCCTGTGGTTCCCTCTGCCTGGCGTGCCCTTCCCGGGGTGCACGGGTCACCTCTCACCTCCTTCAGGTCTCTACCCAAATGTTACCATTTCAGAGAGACCTTTCTTGACAACCCTTGACTAAGAAAGCCATTCCAAGCCCTTCTTGTCGGTTGTGTTTAGCACCATCTTACTATCAAATGTTTAGTTGTTATTATCTGCCTCTTCCCATTAGAATGTAATGTATCACGAGGACCTAGAAAATGTCTATTCATTGAAGGTTCCGGATAAATATTTGTTGAATAAATGAATGATTGGACAAGTAACTTTTCATTAAATGATATTGGGACACTGTCTAACAGCTGGGGTGGGGGGAGGAGAGGAAAGTTAGATGCATACCTAATACATTAAACCAAAATGAGTTCTAGAAAGATTTTAATGTATTATAATAAACATTGAAAATTCAGGTGAAGATTAAATAATCTTGGGGTGAGAAGAGTTTCTGTAAGCCTGATACTAAATAAATGAAGTAGAAATAAAAATACAGATTTGACTCTGTCAAAAACACCACACAATGAAAAGATGAATAGCAAACTTGGAAAGATACTTCAATATAAAATGAGCACAGGCAATCCTTAATATAGAGAGAACTCTGTCAAATAAATTCAGAAAAGGAAAATATATAAAAGCCTAATAAGCATTTCAGAATAAAAATTCCACCAGCTGTGTGGTTGCAGTCAAGCTACCCAGCTCTGTAAAAGGGGAAGCCATGTGGATTCAATGAGCAAATATATGTACCTTTCTTAGAAAAGTGTCTGGCATATAATGTTGCTTAATAAATATTAGCTTTTAATATTATTATCTCCAAATGCCATGCATGACACATACATGGGGTTTTAAATGTTTATTCATTATTTCATCCATCCATCCATTCATTCATCCATCCATCCATCCATCCATCCATTCATTCATTCATCCATCCATTCATCTACCCATTCATCCATTCATGCATTCATCCATTCATCCATTTGTTCATCTATCCATTCATCTATCCATCCATCCATCCATCCATCCATTCATTAATTCCCTGGGGTGCAAGTGTTGCACCACTTCACAGGCTGCACTCTGCCGTCTTCCCTCATTGACTCATAAATATAATGAAGAAAAGGTGCTGCAGGAGCCCTTGAATTCTTGAGAAATCTATTTAAAAAGCCAGCCTTTCCCAGAAAAACTGCTCTTACATCACATCAATAATACCAACCTCAAAATCATACTCATTTGAGTAGTTTAGGGGCTGAGAAAGCACTCAGGGACACACTGAAAGGGCGCCTCCTCAGTTTGGTGAACAGTGTAATGAAGTGTGGCCGTGGGGTCTGAGTTTCACAGGAGTGGTAGGCTGCCCTCTTCTTAAAGTAACAGGGATGTTGGGGAACAGAGTTGTTGAGTCCATCTTTTTGTTTTGTAAATAGCATGTTTACCATCTGGGGTCTGAGAAACTCTGGACTGAGAACGTTGCTGTGGAATGGCTGGCCATTGATGGTATGAGCCTGTTATTCGATCTTTATTGTTGTCTGGCCTGCAGTTATATTTTTGTACTTCAGGAGATGCCAGACAATCTTTGTTTGGCAATAAAGAGTAAGCGCTTAGCCTTCTTGACGGGCAGACGCCCTCCTGCCCTCTACACTTGACACTTCTGCGGTCCTGACGGCGCCTCGGTCAGGTTGTCCGATGGGGCAGCACACGCTTCAGGAAGCTGCAAGCAGCCCAGCAATCTCATCACCCCAATTGCATCAGTGATTTTGCTTACACGCCTCCTAAAAGAGCTCCAGAAAACGCTGTACTCTGAGGCTTCCTAGAAATCACTATTTGAAACTATTGATGGACAAGGCTTTTATTTCTGAGGCAATGAACACACCATGCACTGTAGGGAGGTTCGTGTGGGCAGCCACCTGCACAGGGGCACATAGCTGAGTGTGTGATTAGGGGCTAAAATCCAGCCTACGCTCCGTTCGCCTGGAGGAAGGGACACCTTTCCTTCAGTTCTCATAGTGGCACCAGCATCTCACCAAGCCCTGTGCCCATGGGGCTGGACCCTTAGGAGCAGGTGTCTCTCACGCATGTACCCAGGCCAGGCCTGGGTGAGGGGAGTGTTTGGTGTGGCAGCAATCGGTGGTGCCAGGGAGCTGGGAACAGAGAGCTGGCATGGAGCCTTGCCCACATAGCAGTCTTGGGCACATCAGTTTTAGCAAGGATGACATCTGCAAACTGAGGATCGGACCATGGATTCCATTAACACTGAATGTATCAGTGAGCTTCTAGAAACTTCTTTGTGCACCCTATCCAAGTTGGGAGACTACATCTTAATCATTCGTGCTACATGCTCTTAACTGACAGGGAGCTCCTGAAAGTGTAACGTCCACAATACGGCTCCCTTAGGACACAGATTCTGGCCAGTGACACATGGCCATGACCCACCTCCTCCTCACAGACAGCACAAGTCGTAAGAGGCAGAACCACAAAGAGGCCAAGTGTAAAGGCTTTGATGAGTGTACAACCTCGACTCAAATCCCAGCTGCACCTCCCAATATAAAAGGATATTAATGATCACTCATCTCACACTTTGCCGTATGACTGTGGGCAAATTACTTTCTTTTTTTTTTTCCTAATTTCATTGGAATATAGTTGATTTACAATGTTGTGTTAGTTTCAGGTGTAGAAAAAAAGTGATTCAGTTATACATGTATTCATTCGTTTTTATAGATTCTGTTCCCATAGAGGTCATTACAGAGTATTGAGTCGAGTTCCCTGTGCTATACAGCGGGTCCTTGTTGATTATCTATCTCATATATAGTAGTGTGTGCGTGTTCATCCCAAGCCCCTGATTTATCTCTCCCGCCCACATTTCCCCTTTGGTAACCATAAGTTTGTTTTCGACATCTGTAAGTCTGTTTCTGTTTTGTAAATAAGCTCATTTGTATCACTTAACAAAATTAGATTGTACATATGGGTGATATCATATATTTTTCTTCCTGACTTACTTCACCCTGTATGACAGTCTCTAGGTCCATCCATGTCTCTACAAATGACCCAATTTCGTTCCTTTTCATGGCTAAGTAATATTCCATTGTGTATATGTACCACATCTTCTTTATCCATTCCTCTGTCAATGGACATTTAGGTTGCTTCCATGTCTTGGCTATTGTAAGTAGTGCTGCAGTGAACATTGGGGTGCATGTATCTTTTCAGATTATGGTTTTCTCCAGATATATGTCCAGGAGTGGGATTGCTGGATCATGTGATAGTTCTGTTTTTAGTTTTTTAAGGAACCTCCACACTGTTCTCCATAGTGGTTGTACCAGTTGACATTCCCACCAACAGTGTAGGAGGGTTCCCTTTTCTCCACACCCTCTCCAGCATTAATTTTTTGTAGACTTTTTGATGGTGGCCATTCTGACCGGCAAATGACTTTCCTTTCTGAGCCTCAGTCTACTCTTCAGTTAAAATAGGGATGATAACACATCTGGGTTTTTGTGAGGACTTAATGAGGTTGTATGCAACACATCAAGCACTCAGTAAAAAGCAGCTTTTTTATTATTTAGACACTGGACCCACATCAGCTTTAACATGTCTATTACTTGAAGAACAAGTAAGCGAGACATGTTGGGAAGAGGGTTAATTCCTCAGACTGGTGGAGCATTTTGTGAATAACAATGGTAATTTTCTGAATGGCTCTGAGTAACCTGGAAAAGGGCGTGCATCTAGCACAGGCCTTGTTGGTTTCCCGGAGAGTAAATTGCCCATTGGAATGGCCTGACCATTACTTGCTCATAATGTCAACTGTTTTAATATACACATCCGCTTAGTGATAGCACATTGGCCAGGAAAACTACGAAGCTGATGTTTTTGCCTAAATAGCCAGTCTTTTTTGGTCTTGAATAAAGTGTCAAATATATGATTTAGATTTTATGTTCAACTGATTGCTGACATCAGAAAGCATCAATCCAGAGTAATTGGCAAGTGGGTACACATTCAAATGATATGATGATATCCCTGCCACATTTTCCTGTGATTCGAGGGGAGAAAATCATTAGGGATTCTTGTTTTAGAATCTCATCAAAATAGATCCTTTGAGTAGCCGCATAGCACAGGGAGATCAGCTCAGTGCTTTGTGACCACCTAGAGGGGTGGGATAGGGAGGGTGGGAGGGAGAGGCAAGAGGGAGGGAATATGGGGATGTATGTATGCATATAGCTGATTCACTTTGTTATACAGAAGAAACTAGCACACCATTGTAAAGCAATTATACTCCAATAAAGATGTTAACTAAACCAAAGGATCTATTATTTTTTTAAGTGGTTGCCACTGCTCAGTTTGACCATAGTGGCGCTGTAGCTGGAATCAGGGAGCTCTGACCCCTTAGCTTGTCTTCTGTTCAGCTGTTCTCTTTGCTGCCACAGCCCACACATTCCTAGCTGGACCAAGTGGACGAGCAGCTTGGGTTAGCCAAGGCGACAGATGGACTGGAGGTGCCTGACCATTGACCCCTGACCTCTGACCCAACTCCAGAAATGTGTCCATAGGAAGGATAAACAAATTAAATTTCTGTGTTGAGACCTTAGAGGTCATCTCTTCTAACCATACTCTCCTTTTCCAGTACATTTTGATAAGTAGCCATTCATTCTCTTTAACTACCTCTGACAATGTAAACCTCACAGCCCCTTGATACGGCCATTCCTTTTTTCCCAAAGTTTCAATTACTTGAAAATCCTTCCTTTCAAAGCAAAATCAGCCTCTTTGTGATTTTGGCCCTTGTTTCCCATTTTGCCTTCTGGTGTCACAGGGAATAGAGAAAAGAATATGAGATTGACTTAGGCAGACAGATCATAGCTCCCTGTATTCAAAGCATCCTTTGGGCCCAATAACAATAACCATCGTTTATTCATCTCCAGTGGTGTGGGTTGGAAGAGGCAGGCTCTGGAAAACTCATTGCTTGAACTCCGAAATGAACCTTTCATAAGTGGGTCACTCCGGCCGTCCTTAACCAACCACTAAAAACATCGGAAGCCTCTGGAGAGTTTTTCCCATGAGAGTGGGCAAGGGGAGGGGAGAGAGAGAGACAGAATGAGTGAGAGAGAGAACTAGGGGTGGTATTGTTCGTACCTGTGAGAAAGGAGTCCCCAGCTGAGAAAGTGAGCTAGCAAGAGAGGGTCAAAGATCTACCTGCTCCGTGACTGTTTGCTGACTAATGCTGACTCCTGCCTGAGCTGCACCCCATCCTGGAAGTTCTCTACACGTCTGGGTAACTCACCAGCATCAAGTTGGGAGCAGGGACCGCCTTGGGGCTGCTGCTGTCCGGCCTTGTTTATTCAGACGTTCAGAACATTTGTGCAGCGGGATTGTAGTGCAACGGTTGAAGCTCAGAGTCAGGCCAAGTGGGTCCTGGGGTCAGGGAGTCAGAAAGAAGTGCCCAGCAGGAATCAAAGACCTCCCACCCCAAGTGTGGTTCTGGCTCTGCACACCAACCAGCCGTGTGGCCCTGGGCAAATGTCCTCAACCTTTCTGAACATGGTATTCCTTACCCATCATCACTAAACACCTGGCTGGGTGCATCAGGTACTTTTTCTCTGACTTGATGAAACTGTGATTGCAGACTTACCTCCTACAGAGGATGGAGACGCAGCACTACTGTCCCACCACCAGGATGGCCAGCAATACCCATATAATCTCCCAGAGCAGCCTGACAGCTCATCGAAGCAAATTTATATGCATCAGCCCTGTTTTCATCTTTGACTTTAAACAACCTTAATTAATAATCCTCTCCTTTCTCGGTGTGTCACCAGAACTCCACCTTTTCATTTGGAGAGAAATTAAATAAATATCAAAATAAAATATTCAATTATTAGAACCCGAAATGAGAAAATATAATTGATTTGAGAGGCTTTTGCTACAAAAATTCCCTGGGGCCACTGACTACATCTTATTAAAAAAAAAAAATCACAGACTTATATTTCTACATTTCTTATGTAATAATTTTGAGTTTCTCGGGGGAAAATAGTATTATGCAAGGAGAAATAATTATGCCAAGTGTTAAAGATTAGTGAGCCGGATTCCCCCGACGTGTAACCAACATCCTGGGAGTAGGTTAAGTGCCTTAGAAAGCACCGAGAAGCCTTGTCACTGAGTAAATTACGGCTTCAGTGCACTAACGGGGACACTGGTGGATTGGAAGAGTTCATTCAGCTTCCCAGAGCACCAAGCCTAATCCCTGGGCAGCATTTGTGCTCTGTGAGAATCTGGATCTGTGTTCATCCACATCTATTTCTGTCTTCCAAGAATAGGCACTTCTTTAGGGTAGAGCTCACATCTGCACAGTGTTCCTTGGCGTCTGGCCCAGCCCCAGGCTCGGGAGAGCCCAGTAAACACGCCTCCAGCTTCTTGAATGGAGTGCGCTTTGCTGCTGATCAATGCCTTGATGGCCCTGAAACTGTTCCTCTGCCTCCCTGCTGAAACGGTTTCTCAGTGTCCTGACAAGCGCCATCACCTTGGTGTCGAGGACATGTAGCCATTTCCCTCAGCGTCCTCAGGTCATCTGGTTGGATGTCTGCAATAAGCACACAATGTTTGGAATACGTGGACCATATTCAATTCAGTTATCTAAAAGAGAAAACACTTTCCTCTTCTTTGGTAGCTCAAAGTTATCAGATACTGAAAAGCAAATCCGCAAGCCGAGTCCCTTCCTGATAGGTCAAGCACAGAGCTATTTGGAAAGTCTGGTCCCAAGTGCATGCCCAGAGCCAGAAGTTCCCAGCCTCGCGGGTGATAATGAAATACAGACAAGTCACATGTCATTTCTTGAGTAAATCCTCAGCATCCTAAATGTGGCCGACAAAACCCTCTTAGACTTGGCCCCTTCTCTTCCCCAGGCTCACACAGAGCTTCCCTACCACACCCCACTCTGCCCCAGCCACCGGGGTCTTCCTTCTGCCTGAAACCTCGCATGTGTTTCCCAGCCTGGAGCTCTCTTCCCTCACCTGACTGGATCCTGCTCAGGTTCCTCTTATTGGTCACGTCCCCCAGGAAACCACCGCTATGCACGGCCTGCTCCATTCTTCTGATAATTATTTTTACAATTATAATTTTGTTCATCATATATCTGCTAACCATTCACTGTTGGGAAGGGACAGCCTCTGGTTCTTCCTCTCCCCACTTCCAGCACCATTTCCCAGAGTCAATTTCTTTTCCTTCACCATTTATCAAACAGGTGTGCCAGGTACTAGGTACCAAGGATACACCATCAGACCAATGAGACAAACAAGGACCCGGTTCTAAGAGGTTGTTTCCATTTTCAATTCTTCTGCTTTTGCCTCCGTATAGACAACATGATTATCACTCTATATTTTTTAGTTGAAGTATAGCTGATTTGCAATGTTGTGTTAGTTTCAGGTGTACAGCAAAGTGATTCAGTCATATATACATATATATATTTCAGATTCTTTTCCCTTACAGGTTATTACAAAACATTGAGTATAGTTCCCTCTATGTTTAAAATTTATTAATAAAAGATATTATTTACAGACTCCTCAATGTGAAAGGAGAGGATTTATCTCAATACCACCACCCCTCTTCTCCCAGAACCCTGGACATATCCAGTGTTTGACATCTATATTATTATCTTTGTTCTTCCTGTGTTTATATTTGTAATTTGAAGTATTATACTAAATCTGTATTTCTCATTTCATCAACTTTTGATAATATTATCTCTCTGATTCCTCACTTTAGAAAATGAAGGTGCCCCTGCCCTTTTCTCCACCTTCCACGTCCCACTTTGTGAGATAAACATTGACTGTACCCTTGGTCCTGTAGTTGCAGCCAAGTCTCCATGGCTCATCCATCCACTGATCAAGTCACTTAATAAGTCTAACATCATAACCCCTGGGCCAGTCAAGAGAGGATGTTCCCAGAACCAAGGGTTAATGGACCTTCTCTCTCGTTGTTTTTATCCTCCAATATAGCCACACTTTAGTTTGCTTCATGTGTGAATTATGGTTTTATTATGCATTCAGCTGTATTATACATTCCTCACCCTACCACTGATCCCTGGAGTTTCCACCGATCCCTGGAGTTTCCACTGATCCCTGGCTGGTGTTGTTTTTCTTGCATTATTTGCCCTTGTGGTTAATATTCCCAAGCCTGTCTTTTCTATTCAGTCCCCCTTTTCTCCTGGAGAACTCCATCCCTTATCTCCCCACCATCCTTCTGCTCAAATCTGCACTGTTTACCCTCCCTCTAAGCCTGCCATGCAATTGCCATGTTGCAAATTTTTTCCACTGTTACCAGGGGTCTGGATTAGAACCACAGACTCCTAGATCACACAATATCCTTCTTATTCTACCCTGTGTTTTTCTAGGTATATCTCCAAATACCTTTAAAGGAAAGGATGTATAGGAGATAAACTTTCTGAGATGTTTTTGTCTGAAAATATCATTGCTTTGCCTTCATGCTTGACTGATACCTGGCTGGGCACGGAAGCCTTTAGGTAAAGTTTCTTTGTATCTTTGGTACTCTGACACATCAAAGGTGTATCTAGGTATAGCTCTCTTTTCTTTAATTGTTCTGGGCATTCAGAAAGTTCTTTTAATTCTGAAGAATTTTGTCCTTAAGCTTTGGACAGTTTTCTTCAACTACTTTTTAAATAATTTTTTCACCGCCAACCCTGTATGTGAAATCTTCTAGACTGATCTTCTCTCTCATAGTTTTTAGGTTTTGCCTTTTTCTCCCTACATTCTAAGAGAGTAGAGAGAGTCTTTGGGCTTATTTTCTAGTCTTTCTTTAGTTAAAACTTTTTTCAACCAGTATTATCTTTTTAATCTGCAAATACTGTCTTTTATTCTCTAATTGTTTCTTTTTCTTAGTATTTTGTTCTCATTTTAAGGATATTATTATGTTTTCTCCAAAATCTTCTTGGCATATTAATTAGAGTATTTTTAATGTTGCCTTCTGTTCCCTAATTGTCTTTCCTTTTTTTAATTTTTCTGGGTCAGTTTTTGTTTCCTTTGGTCTTTCTTTTTTATATCACAGTTCTCCTTGTATTCCTGTTGATTCTGAGTTTTGCATTTCCATTTCAGGGAGAAGGAAAAATGTGTGTATTTCATGTGTTTATTGTCAGCAGGTCTATTTTCTGTCTGGATCTCTCTCCTTTAAAACTGTGAGTGGGATGGAAGAGTGTGTCTGCTAGGAAGCTTTGCTGAGGACAGCAAGATGGTGAGCAACAATCCTCCTGAAAATTTCTAAATGCTGAAATGATGAAGGCTTTATTCTAGTACACCAAGCTATTAATGCCATTTTACAAAGAGGAAACTGAAGCTCAGAGACATGCCTGTGGTTAAAAAGCTAGTAAGTGATAAAGCCAAAATCTGAACTGCCATTTGCTAGATGAACACTTTTATTCTCATTCCACAAAACCAAATAAATTTCAATGTAAATGGAAGAATCATGTTATATGACTAAAAGCTCTCTCTTGTCTGTAAGTATACTCTTTCACATGCTCTATAGTTAAAGCTTCCGCCTTGATGGTCATATCTTGAGCACAGGGGACACTGCACCTTTCCACACATGTAACAAGCCATCTTTTCCTCTTAAGCAATTAATCTACACTCTGCTATTAAAGAAAATGAGATAATTAAATTTCACTCGCACTCAGAAGTCATCTAAGCAGAATTAACAGTTTCAGAGGAATGATGAGCTGAGGAACTAGAGGGAATAATTTATTCCTGGGTTGGGCAGACCATGAGACAGTGGAAATTTCTTAAATTATTTTTAGTGGATGTTAAGAAAGCCACATTCTTCCTAATTCTAAGGTTTTGTTCTGATTCTGAAGGTCACTGCTACTTCACTTTTTAAAAATCCACTTTTTGGAAAAATATGTTGACAACAGATAATGACTTAGTTATTTTAAAAATTACTCTAAAAATTCAAAAATAAACATGTATGGATCACCTAGATATACCGGACACCCTGAAATTAAACCATGGATTTGTTTCTATTTTTTTAATAGATAAAATCCTTCTATTAAACATCAGAGATTCCCATGTTGGGTGAGGACAATCACAACATATGACACCCTATGCTTTTTAAAAAAATTTTGTTGAAGTTTGGTTGATTTACAATGCTGTGTTAATTTCAGCTGTACAGCAAAGTGATTCCGTTGTACATACGTACATTCTTTTTCCTATTCTTTTCTATCATGGCTTATCCCAGGATATTGAATGTAGTTCCCTGTGCTCTACAGTAGGATCTTGTTGTTTATCCATTCTATAATAGTTTGCATCTGCTAGTCCCAAACTCCCAATCCATCCCTCCCCCATACACCCTCCCCCTTGGCAAACACAAGTCTGTTCTCTATGGCTGTGAGTCTGTTTCTGATTTGTTGATAAGTTCATTTGTGTCCTATTTTAGATTCCACATATAAGTGGCATCATATGGTACTTGTCTTTCTCTGACTTACTTCACTTACTTCACTAGATCATCTCTAGTTGCATCCATGTTGCTGCAAATGGAATTACTTCATTCTTTTTTATGGCTGAGTAGTATTCCATTGTATACATGTACCACATCTTCTTTATCCATTCATCTGTTGATGGACATTTAGGTTGCTTTCATGTCTTGGCTATTGTAAATAGTGCTGCAATAAACATAAGGGTGCATGTATCTTTTAGAATTATAGTTTTGTTTGGATATATGTCCAGGAGTGGGATTGCTGGATCATATGGAAACTATTTTTAGTTTTTTGAGGAACCTCCATATTGTTCTCCATAGTGGCTGTACCACATGAATTGGTTTTTTTTTTTAATTAATTAACTAATTTATTTATTTTTGGCTGTGTTGGGTCTTCATTTCTGTGTGAGGGCTTTCTCCAGTTGCGGCGAGTGGGGGCCACTCTTCATCGCAGTGCGCAGGCCTCTCACTGTTGTGGCCTCTCCCGTTGCGGAGCACAGGCTCCAGATGCACAGGCTCAGCGGCCATGGCTCACGGGCTTAGTTGCTCCGCGGCATGTGGGATCTTCCCAGACCAGGGCTCGAACCCATGTCCCCTGCATTGGCAGGCAAATTCCCAACCACTGCGCCACCAGGGAAGCCCTGAATTGGTTTCTTAATTCAACATTCCCCACACCTTCCTGGGTGGTGGTAATAGATGTTCCATGAAAAATGCATTCCCAGGTCAAAAAAGTTTGATCAACTCTGGGTTAAATGAAGTTAATTTTCCTTTGTAGCTGTTCTTCTCAGAGCCTTTCATTGCTAATAGGCATTGGGAAAAGCACATTTTGGGAAATGCTCAATTTAGAAAACACACAATTTGAGAGACATTTACTTAATTTATTAAAGAGCCATTTTGCTTTGCTTTCCTCTGCAGAGACATGTTCTCAATTATTCCATCTTGGGCCACATCTCTGGCCATGTAGCTTTTCATTCCCAAGGCATATTCAGTCTTTATTTGGGTTGGGTAACCTTGCTCCTACATCCACCTTCATTCTTTGCATTTGGGCTATGACCACCTCTTAGTTTCACAGCCCCACATCCTTGACGATGCCGTATGTTAATGCCTTAATTTCCTCATCTGCAAAATATTAACCCACAAACGCATTAGGCGTCAGTGAGACACATGAAAAAGAAAGATTACCGCCTACCTATGACCTGAAGGTGATAGTAAAGCATTTGAAATAAAGTGCCTTCTTGTGGAGAGTTCTCTCAGGATTGATCATCTCAGCCTTTAGTAGACGATATCCTATTGTGATAAATAACAAGATCGAAAATAAACAAAGACTCAAGCTCTGGGATAGCCACACATGTACCAACAAGAAAGGTTAGAGGAGGATTGCAGTTGTGTAATACGGAGAAGGGCAGTGTGTGCCAGTAACTTTCGTCAAGGCCCACCAGTGTCTTGAACAAGGATTTCCCCAGTTCGTGGCCAGATGCCATGTTTGTTATGACTTTGACTGACATCTCCTCCTCCAACTGTCCTCTTGGCAGCACTGCCCACCTTCTGTCTGAGTGAGAACTTCAAAGTCATCCTCGCCCCTTGACTTCCCTCTCTGAGTTGAAGGAACCACTTTTCCCTGGCCAAATCCATCCTTTAAGATCTAGCTCAAAGCCTGGACGAGCTCTGGCACTTTCTAAACAAAGGTATCCACCCATCCAGCATTCTTTGAGGACTTAGTGGTCCAGGCCTTATCCAGGATTGATGGCTGGCAAGATACAGAGCAAACCTATGGGAACTTCATTTATTTATGTTCACTTGGGAAGCCAGAGTTATAGCCTGTATGACCACCCTTCCCTCATCTCCACCATCTTTGGAACAGGTGTCATAGACCATTTCACCTTCACACCTGCACCTTGATTTCAGCAGTTCCTGAGTCTATTTCTATCCATACTTAGACTCGTCCGATTAGGTTAGAAGGCTGAGGTGAAGTAAAGGACTCTTCAGTCTCATGAGAATCTTCTGAAGCTACATTGTAATTGTCTCAAGAAGTTAAGGGGGAAGTTTATCTCCTCCCTGCAGATAAATGGGGGTAGCCAGAACTATTTGGGTAGATGGGGTCCTCACCCTTCAGGCTTCAGGCTTCTGGTTGGATAAGTATTCACAGGGCAAATACAAAACCTTGTATAAGTAGGCAAGGCAGCAGGACCACTAAGCAATTTTATTCTTACTATCATTTCATTTCACCTCCATAAAGGATCCTCAGGTGCAGTGATTTCTGTGGAAAGCCTTGGGTGGGCTGTTAGACTCCTTCATGAGGGTAAATTCTGCAACCTGGTTACCCACTAAATGTTTCTAGTCAGACGTCTTGTGGAAACACAATTTCCAGTTGGGCCGAGAGGGTTAGTGTTTCACAGGCTTATACAGTTGATCCTTGAACAATGCAAGGGTTAGGGATAGCAACTTCCATGGAGTCAAAAATACATGTTAAGGGGCTTCCCTGGTGGCGCAGTGGTTGAGAGTCTGCCTGCCAATGCACGGGACACGGGTTCGTGCCCCGGTCCGGGAAGATCCCACGTGCCGTGGAGCGGCTGGGCCCGTGAGCCATGGCCGCTGAGCCTGCGCGTCCAGAGCCTGTGCTCCGCCACGGGAGAGGCCACAACAGTGAGAGGCCCGCGTACCGCAAAAACAAACAAAAAAATCCATGTTTAAGTTATCATTGGTGCTCCGTATCTGCAGTTCTGTGTCAGCCAACCGCCCATCGTGTACTACTGCAGTATCCACCATTGAAAAATAATCTACGTTTAAGTGGACACACCAGTTCAAACCCATGTTGTTCAAGGGTCAACAGGACTTTCAGGAGTGTTACCTCTCATTTTGCACATTGGAGGCTTCTCTAAGAAGCTTTGTCCCAGGATCTGCTAATGTCTCCTCTTATGGATTATTTATTGAACATGACCACTTACATGACCAGATGCTCTCCCTTTGCTGCCAGACTCCTCTCACACTGTTCTGATGGATTGGTTTGGATGTTTGCAAACCTGCTTGTTTAAATTAGATCCTCAGTCTCTGTTCTCATCAAGATAGTCTTTAAAAGCACAAGCTACCAAAGTGGACCTACAGTATAGTACAGGGAACCATACTCAATATGGTTGTAATAACCTATAAGGGAAAAGAATCTGAAAAAGAAAATATATATATCATACACATACATATATACAATATATTATACATATATATGCATGTATAACTGAACCACTTTGCTGTACACATGAAACTAACAAAATATTGTAAATCAACTATGCTTCAATAAAAACAATTATGAGATTTCATTTTTCCTAATGCAACTATTTAAGGGTATGCATTCCTCTTAAGTACTACTATATTCCTCATGTTTTAATACATGACATTTATATTATCATTCAGTGTAAACACATTCTAATATCATTGTGATTTTTTTTCTCATTTCCTCACTGCTTAGAAAGTACTCCTATGCTTGCTTTTTTTAATTTTTTAAACATCTTTATTGGAGTATAATTGCTTTACATTGTTGTGTTAGTTTCTGCTGTATAACAAAGTGAATCAGTTATACATATACTTATATCCCCATATCCCCTGCCTCTTGTACCTCCCTCCCACCCTCCCTATCCCACCCCTCTATGTCATCGCAAAGCACTGAGCTGATCTCCCTGTGCTATGCAGCTGCTTCCCACTAGCTGTTTTACATTTGATAGTGTATATATGTCCATGCCACTCTCTCACTTTGTCCCAGCTTACCCTTCCCCCTCCCCATGTTCTCAAGTCCATTCTCTACGTCTGCATCTTTATTCCTGTCCTGCCCCTAGGTTCTTCAGAACTTTTTTTTTTTTTAGATTCCATATATATGTGTTAGCATACGGTATTTGTTTTTCTCTTTCTGACTTACTTCACTCCGTATGACAGATTTTAGGTCCATCCACCTCACTACAAATAACTCAATTTTGTTTCTTTTTATGGCTGAGTAATATGCTTTGTATATACGTGCCACATCTTCTTTATCCATTCATCTGTTGATGGATGCTTAGGTTGCTTCCATGTCCTGACTATCGTAAATAGAGCCGCAATGAACAATGTGGTACATGACTGTTTTTGAGTTATGGTTTTCTCATGGTATATGCCCAGGAGTGGGATTGCTGGGTCACATGGTAGTTCTATTTTCAGTTTTTTAAGGAACCTCCATACTGTTCTCCACTGTGGCTGTATCAATTTACATTCCCACCAACAGTGCAACAGGGTTCCCTTTTCTCCACACCCTCTCCAACATTTATCGTTTGTAGATTATGTGATGATGGCCATTCTGACTGGTGTGAGGTGATAATTCATTGTAGTTTTGATTAGCATTTCTCTAATGATTAGTGATGTTGAGCATCCTTTCATGTGTTTGTTGGCAATCTGTATATCTTCTTTGGAGAAATGTCCATTTAGGTCTACTTCCTATTTTTGGATTGGGTTGTTTCTTTTTTTGATATTGAACTTCATGAGCTCCTTGTGTATTTTGGAGATTAATCCTTTGTCAGTTGTTTTGTTTGCAAATATTTTCTCTCATTCTGAGGGTTGTCTTTTGGTCCTGTTTATGGTTTCTTTTGCTGTGCAAAAGCTTTTAAGTTTCATTAGGTCCCATTTGTTTTTTTTTTGTTTTTATTTCCATTTCTCTAGGAGGTGGGTCAAAAAGGATCTTGCTGTGATTTATGTCACAGAGTGTTCTGCCTATGTTTTCCTCTAAGAGTTTTATAGTGTCTGGCCTTACATTTAGGTCTTTAATCCATTTTGAGTTTATTTTTGTGAATGGTGTTAGGAAGTGTTCTAATTTCATTCTTTTACATGTAGCTGTCCAGTTTTCCCAGCACCACTTATTGAAGAGGCTGTCTTTTCTCTATTGTATGTTCTTGCCTCCTATATCAAAGATAAGGTAATCATATGTGTGTGGGTTTATCGCTGGGCTTTCTATCCTGTTCCATTGATCTATATTTCTGTTTTTGTGCCAGTACCATACTGTCTTGATTACTGTAGCTTTGTAGTATAGTCTGAAGTCCGGGAGCCTGATTCCTCCAGCTCCATTTTTCTTTCTCAAGACTCCTTTAGCTATTCAGGGTCTTTTGTGTTTCCATACACATCGTGAAATTTTTTGTTCCAATTCTGTGAAAAATGCCATTGGTAGTTTGATAGGGTTTGCACTGACTCTGTAGATTGCTTTGGGTAGTATAGTCATTTTCACAATGTTGATTCTTCCAATCCAAGAACATGGTATATCTCTCCATCTGTTTGTATCATCTTTAATTTCTTTCATCAGCGTCTTATAGTTTTCTGCATACAGGTCTTTTGTCTCCTTAGGTACATTTATTTCTAGGTATTTTATTCTTTTTGTTGCAATGGTAAGTAGGAGTGTTTCCTTAATTTCTCTTACAGATTTTTCATCATTAGTGCATAGAAATGCAAGAGATTTCTGTGCATTAATTTTGTATCCTGCTACTTTACCAAATTCCTTGATTAGCTCTAGTAGTTTTCTGGTAGCATCTTTAGGATTCTCTATGTATAGTATCACGTCATCTGCAAACAGTGACAGTTTTACTTCCTCTTTTCCAATTTGGGTTCCTTTTATTTCTTTTTCTTCTCTGATTGCTGTGGCTAAAACTTCCAAAACTATGTTGAATTATAGTGGTGAGAGTGGACAACATTGTCTTGTTCCTGATCTTAGTGGACATGGTTTCAGATTTTCAGTACTGAGAACGATGTTGGCTGCGGGTTTGTCATATATGGCCTTTATTATGTTGAGGTAAGTTCCCTCTATGCCTACTTTCTGGAGTGGTTTTATCACAACTTGTTGAATTTTCTCGAAAGCTTTTTCTGCATCTATTGAGATGATCATATGGTTTTTCACGTTCAATTTATTAATATGGTGTATCACATCGATTGATTTGGTGTACTGAAGAATCCTTGCATTCCTGGGATAAACCCCTCTTGGTCATGGTGTATGATCCTTTTAATGTGCTGTTGGATTCTGTTTGCTAGTATTTTGTTGAGGATTTTTGTATCTATGTTCATCAGTGATACTGGCCTCTAGTTTTCTTTTTTTGTGACATCTTTGTCTGGTTTTGGTATTAGGGTGGTGGTGGCCTCATAGAATGAGTTTGGGAGTGTTCCTCCCTCTGCTATATTTTGGAAGAGTTTGAGAAAGATAGGTGTTAGCTCTTCTCTAAACGTTTGATAGAATTTGCCTGTGAAGCCATCTGGTCCTGGGCTTTTGTTTGTTGGAAGATTTTTAATCACAGTCTCAATTTCAGTGCTTGTGATTGGTCTGTTTATATTTTCTATTTCTTCCTGGTTCAGTCTTGGAAGGTTGTACTTGTCTAAGAAGTTGTCCATTTCTTCCAGGTTGTCCTTTTTATTGGCATATATTTACTTGTTGTAATCTCTCATGATCCTTTGTATTTCTGCAGCATCAGTTGTTACTTCTCCTTTTTCATTTCTAATTCTACTGATTTGAGTCTTTTCCCTTTTTTTCTTGATGAGTCTGGCTAATGTTTTATCAATTTTGTTTATCTTCTCAAAGAACCGGATTTTAGTTTTATTGATCTTTGCTCTCGTTTCCTTCATTTCTTTTTCATTTATTTCTGATCTGATCTTTATGATTACTTTCCTTCTGCTAACTTCGTGGTATTTTGTTCTTCTTTCTCTAATTACTTTAGGTGTAAGGTTAGGTTGTTTATTTGAGATGTTTCTTGTTTCTTGAGGTAGGATTTTATTGCTATAAACTTCCCTCTTAGAATTGCTTTTGCTGCATCCCATAGGTTTTGGGTGGTCGTGCTCTCATTGTCATTTGCTTTTAGGTATTTTTTGATTTCCTCTTTAATTTCTTCAGTGATCTCTTGGTTATTTAGTAGCATATTGTTTAACCTCTATGTGTTTGTATTTTTTACAGTTTTTTTTCCTGTAATTGATATCTAGCCTCATAGCGTTGTGGTCAGAAAAGATACTTGATACGATTTCAATTTTCTTAAATTTCCCAAGGCTTGATCTGTGACCCAGGATATGATCTATTCTCGAGAATGTTCCATGAGCACTTGAGAAGAATTCTCAAATGTATTCTGTTGTTTTGGGATGGAATGTCCTATAAATATCAATTAAGTCCATCTTGTTTAATCTGTCATTTAAAGCTGTGTTTCCTTATTTATTTTCATTTTGATCTGTCCATTGGTGAAAGTGGGGTGTTAAAGTCCCCTACTATTATTGTGTTACTGTCGATTTCCTCTTTTATGGCTGTTAGCGTTTGCCTTATGTATTGAGTTTCTCCTATGTTGGTTGCATAAATATTTACAATTGTTATATCTTCTTGGATTGATCCCTTGATCGTTATGTAGTGTCCTTCTTTGTCTTTTATAATAGTCTTTATTTTAAAGTCCCTTTTGTCTGATATGAGGATTACTACTCTAGCTTTCTTTTGATTTCCATTTGCATGGAATATATTTTTCCATCCCCTCACTTTCCGTCTGTATGTGTCCCTAGGTCTGAAGTGGGTCTCTTGTAGACAGCATATATACAGGTCTTGTTTTTGTATCCATTCAGCCAGTCTATGACTTTTGGTTGGAGCATTTAATCCATTTACATTTAAGGTGGTTATCAATATGTATGTTCCTATTACTATTTTCTTAATTGTTTTGGGTTTGTTACTGTAGGTCTTTTCCTTCTCTTGTGTTTCCTGCCGAAAGAAGTTCCTTTAGCATGTGTTGTAAAGCTGATTTGGTGTTGCTGAATTCTCTTAGCTTTACTTGTCTGTAAAGCTTTTAATTTCTCCATGAAATCTGAATGCGATCCTTGCTGGGTAGAGTAATCTTGGTTGTAGGTTTTTCCCTTTCATCACTTTAAATATAGCCTGCTACCCACTTCTGGCTTGCAGAGTTTCTGCTGAAAGATCAGCTCTTAGTCTTATGGGGATTCCCTTGTATTTTACTTGTTGCTTTTTCCTTATTGCTTTTAATATTTTTTCTTTGTATTCAATTTTTGATAGTTTGATTAATATGTGTCTTGGTGTGTTTCTCCTTGGATTTATCCTGTATGGGACTCTCTGTGTTTCCTGGACTTGATTGGCTATTTCCTTTCCCATATTAGGGAAGTTTTCAACTATAATCTCTTCAAATATTTTCTCAGTCCCTTTCTTTTCTTTTCTTCTTCTTGGACCCCTATAATTCGAATGTTGTTGCAGTTAATATTGTCCCAAAGGTGTCTGAGACTGTCCTCAATTCTTTTCATTCTTTTTTCTTTATTCTGTTCTGTGGTAGTTATTTCCACTATTTTATCGTCCAGGTCACTTATCCGTTCTTCTGCCTCAGTTATTCTGCTCTTGATTTCTTCTAGAGAATTTTAAATTTCATTTATTGTGTTGTTCATCATTGTTTGCTCTTTAGTTCTTCTAATTCCTTGTTAAACGTTTCTTGTATTTTCTCCATTCTATTTCTGAGATTTTCGATCATCTTTAGTATCATTACTCTGAGTGCCTTTTCAGGTAGACTGCCTATTACCTCTTCATTTGTTTGGTCTGGTGGGTTTTTACTTTGCTCCTGCAACTGCTGTGTGTTTCTCTGTCTTCTCACTTTGCTTAACTTACTGTGTTTGGGGTCTCCTCTTCGCAGGCTGCAGGTTCGTAGTTCCCATTGTTTTTTTTGTCTGCCTCCAGTGGGTAAGGTTGGTTCAGTGGGTTGTGTAGGCTTCCTGGTGGAGGGGACTGGTGACTGTGTTCTTGTGGATGAGGCTGGATCTTGTCTTTCTGGTGGGCAGGGCCACGTCCGGTGATGTGCTTTGTGGTGTCTGTGAACTTACTATGATTTTAGGCAGCCTCTCTGCTAATGAGTGCGGTTGGTTTCCCATCTTGCTAGTTGTTTGGCATGGGGTGTCCAGCACTGGAGCTTGCTGGTCATTGAGTGGAGCTGGGTCTTAGCGTTGAGATGGAGATCTCTGCGACAGCTCTTGCTGATTGATATTTTGTGGGGCTGGGTGGTCTCTGGTGGTCCAATGTCCTGAACTCGGCTCTCTCACCTCAGAGGCTCTGATCTGACAGCTGGCTGGAGCACCAGGACACTGTCAGCCACACGGCTCAGAACAAAAGGGAGAAAAAAAAATGAAAGAAAGAAAGAAAGAAAAATAAATAAATAAAATGACGTTATTAAAATAGAAAAAATTTTTTTAAATGTTATTAAAACAAAAAAGTAATAAAAAAAAGAAGCGAGCAACCAAACCAATAAACAAATCCACCAGTGATAACAAGAGCAAAAATCTAAACTAAGATAAACATAAAAACAGAAACAAATCAGATGTAGAAAGCAAACCCCAAGTCTACAGTTGTTCCCACGTCCACCACCTCAATTTTGGGATGATCCGTTGTCTATTCACGTATTCCACAGATGCTGGGTACATAAAGTTGATTGTGGAGATTTAATCCGCTGCTCCTGAGGGTGCTGGGAGAGATTTCCCTTTCTCTTCTTTGTTCTCACAGCTCCCGGGACTCAGCTTTGGATTTGGCCCCGCCTCTGCGTGTAGGTCGCCAGAGGGCATCTGTTCTTTGCCCAGACAGGACGGGGTTAAAGGAGCAGCTGATTTGGGGTCTCTGGCTCACTCAGGCCAGGGGGAGGGAGGGGTTCGGAATGAGGGGCGAGCCTGCGGTGACAGAGGCTGCCATGACATTGCAACAGCCTGAGGCACCATGTGTTCTCCCAGGGAAGTTGTCCCTGGGTCTCGGGATCCTGGCAGTGGCGGGCTGCACAGGCTCCCATGCGGGGAGGTGTGGACAGTTACCTGTGTTTGCACACAGGCCTTTTGGTGGCTGCAGCAGCAGCCTTAGCATTTCATGCCCACCTCCAATGTCTGCGCTGATAACCGTTGCTCAGGCCCATGTCTGGAGCTCGTTTAGGAGGTGCTCTGAATCCCCTCTCCAGTGCACCCCAAAGCAATGAGGTCTCCTGCCTCTTAAGCAGGTCCAGGCTTTTTTCCGGACTCCCTCCCAGCTAGCTGTGGTGTCCTAGCCCCCTTCCAGCTGTGTTCACGCAGCCAACCCCAGTCCTCTCCCTGGGATCTGACCTCTGAAGCCTGAGCCTCAGCTCCCAGCCCCGCCCGCCCCGGCGGGTGAGCAGACAAGCCTCTCGGGCTGGTGAGTGCTGGTCGGCGCCAATCCTCTGTGCGGGAATCTCTCCACTTTGCCCTCTGCACCCCTGTTGCTGCGCTCTCCTCCGTGGCTCTGAAGCTTCCCCCCCCGCCATACCCCGTCTCCGCCAGTGAAGGGGCTTCCTAGTGTGTGGGAACTTTTCCTCCTTCACAGCTCCCTCCCAGAGTGGCAGGTCCTGTCCCTGTTCTTTTGTCTCTGTTTTTTCTTTTACCCTACCCAGGTACATGGTGAGTTTCTTGCCTTTTGGGAAGTCTGATGTCTTCTGCCAACGTTCAGTAGGTGTTCTGTAGGAGTTGCTCCACATGTAGATGTATTTATGGGGAGGAAGGTGATCTCCACATCTTATTCCTCCACCATCTTGAAGGTCCTCTCCCCAAGGGCATCCTATGCTTTCTTTCTGCTTATCTCCTTGTTATTGGTTTGTAACTTTATTCCATTGGTGAAGTTCATAGTCAAAGTTTGAAACATTCCATATGTACTTGAAAAATAAAGGTTTATTCTCCAAAAATAAAAACACCATCTACCCCATTCTAACAGAGCAGTTCTGCAGAATAACTACAGACCTATTAATCTTCTGGTCATTTCTTCTAAACTTCACAACAGTTTCCTCTATGTTAAATTGAGTCTGAGTTTCTCAGTCTAATATTCTACACGGATAGCACACAGACTCCAGGAGTTTTTGACAGGAGCCCTGTTGCTGGTTTGTGGCCTCGGGTTAAATACTCTGCCCCCCTGTAAACCACATTTCCTCCCCTGTAAAACAGGGGTAATGGCAATGCCTACCTCATTCAGTTGTTCTGTGCATCCAATGAGAGCTTGTGTGCACGTGGCCTGCTGCATAGTAAACACTCATTACTTGTCAGCAACCATCAAGCATGTGATGAACTATTGTTAAACACTCTCATTGTTTTTCAAAGTCTGCCAAGAATAACATAACACTGTTTGCTACTTTTATTGACTTTTCACAAGATTTTGTTCTGGGGTCAAGACTAGGTTAGGAATTAAGCAGCATGAGGTCAATGAAGACTCCTAGTTATTGATGTTTAAATGAACCTGCTTTCAAGTGCCGAACAGGCAGAATTGGCAGGAATAGTCTCCTGAAGAGTGGATAATCTCTCGACATATAAAACAGGGCCAAGTGGTTTAAAGTGGGGCTAGAACAATGGGATCCCTGAGGGTAATCATAGGGACTTTTGCTAATGTACCTTTTGTCTTACCTGTGCGTGAAGAGGGAGCTAGTAGAGATTAAAACAACTGGAGCAATTGTAGAAAATTAGACACATAACCAGGAATCTCACACATCTCTGCATGGAGGTATGCTTTAATGCTACATGTAGGCAAAGCCAGATTTGCCTTAACTGGAGTTTGTAATTGACCCCAGAATGCAAGGAAGTATTCCACCGGGTCCCTGAGTTCTACAGCATAAACATTGCTGAGATTTGAGTATGGAAAAATTACAAAGCAAGTATTGCCAGGACCCCAGAGACATGACCTAAGAGTTCCTTTCTGAAATACAACACCAGAAAAAAAAACCCCATAACTATAACCATCTTAAATCTAAAATAGTTATGTTTGGCTCATGTTATTAAATATTTAAATAATTCATATTGAATAAGACTAGTTGCCATTTGATGGGTCCTTACAGTAGATGCCAACTCTGTGTTATATCTTTGCAGTATTATTCTATTTATTTGTCAACAAAGGAGCTGTAATCGTCATTCACATTTTACCCATGAGAGAAGTAAGAATCAGAAAGTTTAATTACATTGCTGAAAATCACATTGCTAATAGAAGCAAAACAAAGATTTGAACCAGATTTGCTGGATCCAAATCCTGTGCTCTTAACTAATACACAGGATAACTCACAGCCACCCTGTGAAGGTCATTGTCAGAGCAAATTACCCAAATCCAAGCAAAACTTTGTTTTTCATAGCACATATGCGTCTATTCGGTGCATCTAAAGAAGTTTTTGAATAATTGGGAGATCTAAAAGTTAAGTGAAGTATTGCAGAGCCAAGCTCCAGAAGAGAACAGAAATTAAAGGAAGTGAGTTTGGTGTCTAGGGCTACTTTTGTCTGGGGATCAGTTTTGAAGGCAGTGGTCAAGAGGCCAACACAAGCTGTTGGCAGCCCTCTGGGGCTCAGGTGATGACAAAAGTCCACAAAGGAAAAACTAAGCATAAGGAATCCACATTATTTGGATTGGAATCTTGAGGAGTGCACCCCAAAAGAAATGGGGACTTGAAAGTAGATGTGCCCCTAAAGGTTTTTCATTATTGTTTAAAATTTCCCTAACCTGTGAAATTATATAAACGTAATCATGAATTGCGAATGAGCCTGAGAACCTGGCAGAAATGGATGTACTTCTCTGGAGGAAGATAATATCACCGTAGGCCTCAAATTAATTCTGAAAATTATTTTGCAAATACAGTGTCCATCATATAAAAAAAAAACTTGATAGAAGGAGGTAAGACAATATGAATGACATGCTGTCAGCAGAAAAAATAGACAGTAGAAGTATACTCATAGGGGCTCCAGATAAAGAAGTAGTTAGATACAAACTTTAAGATAACCATGCTCACATGTCTAAATTGAAAAAAAGATAAGATTGAGAATTTTAGAAGATGAGAAACTACAAAAATGAATCAGATGGAAACTCTAGAATCAAAAAACGTGATATTCCAAATTAAGAGCTCAGCAAATGGCTTTAACAACAGATTACATACAGCTCAAGAAAGAATTGGTTAGCTGGAAAGTATATTAGAGGAAAATATTCAGAAAGAAGATTTAAAAGACAAAAAATTAAAATTTAAAAGAGTAAAACAGAAGACAGTGAGAAATTCTAATGTGCATGAAATTGGAATCTCAGAAGAAAAGGAAAGAGAGAATGAGTCAAAATCAATAACTAAAGGCTATTGAGATAAAGGCTAAGAACTTACCAAAACTGCTAAAAGATATCAAACTCAGATGAGAAGCCCTAAGAACCTCAAGTAGGATAAAGAAAAAGGAACCTGCATCCTAGGCATATCATAGTAAAACTGCTGAAAGCAAAATCAAAAAAGAAAATCTTAAAGACAGCCAGAGGAAAATCAGGCTTTACCTTCAAAGGAATAACAATATAATTGACAGCTGACTTTTCAACAGACAAGATAGAAGCCAGAAGATAATGATATAATATCTTTAAATTGATGGGGAAAAACCTGTGAACCTAGAATTGTAAACCTAGCAAAATATCCTTCAGTAATAAAGGTTGATCAAGATGGTGATATAGGAGGCTACTCTTCTCCACCAAATGTACAGCTATACACAGAGCGATTACCTCTGAAGGAAATGTAGAAACTGTCTGAGAGGCTCCTACACATCAGGCAAATGAGGAAATACCCACATTGAAGTGGGTAGGAAATGCCGAGACACACTCTTTCCATAAACCCCACCCCTGGCACAGCATCATACAGTCTGGTGGGAACTCCAAACTCTTGACTTCTCGCTAAGGAGCAAACGGTTTGAACCCCAAATTTAGCACCCCAACTTTTAAGACTCCCACCCAAGGGACAGATCCCTCAAACACCTAGCTCTGAAAACCAATTGATCTTGTGTCCATGGAACCCAAATGAATATGGCAAATGAAGAGGTTATTAATGAGCACACAAGCACTCACTGTAGCTAATCACCCAAGGACTCAGCACAGATGGAGCAAGGAAAATCACCCATCTACCAGTCTTTGCCTGAAGGGGTCCATCTGCTGAAGCTTTTTCCTCTAAGATCAGGAATAAGACAAGAATGCCCACTCCCACCCCTTTTATTCAACTGGAAGTCCTAGCCAGAGCACTTAGGTGAGAGAAAGAAATTAAAGACATATAAATTGGAAAGAAAGAAGTAAAACAGTCTCTGTTTGCAGATGGCATGATCCTATATGCAGAAAACCCTAAGGACTCTACCGAAAAAACTATTATAAATGAAAAACAAATGTAGAAAAGTTGCAGGGTACAAAATCAACACACAAAATTCTTTTGCATTTCTTTATGCTAACCATGAGCTAGCAGAAAGAGAAATTAAGAAAATAATTCCCCTTAGAATCACAACCAGAAGAATAAAATACCTAGGAATAAATTTAACCAAGAAGTTGAAAGTCTTATACACTGAAAACTATAAGACATTGTTGAAAGAAATTAAAGAAGACACAATAAATGGAAAGATATACTTGCTCATGGACTAGAAGAATTAACATTGTTAAAATGTCCATATAACCTAAAGTAATCTACAGATTCAATGGAATCTCTATCGAAATCCCAAGGACGTTTTTTCAAAGAAATAGAATAAAAAATTCTAAAATTTATAGAGAATCACAGAAGACCCTGAATAGCCAAAGAAATCCTGAGGGAAAAAAAAATCTGGAGATATCACACTCCCTGATTTCAAACTATATTACAAAGCCATTGTAATCAAAACAGCATGGTATTAGCAGAAAAACAGAAAAATAGAACAGAAATTAGAGCCTAGAAATAAATCCACACATATATGGACAATTAACTTATGACAAGGAAGCAAAGAATATAGAGAATATAGAGATATTCTCTATTAGAGATAGTTTCTTCAATAAATGATGTTTGGGAAAACTGGACAGCCACATGCAAAAAGAAGAAACTAGACCACTATCACACACCATACACAAAAATCAACTGAACATGGATTAAGGACTTGAATGTAAGACGTGAAACCACAGAACTCCTAGAAGAAAACATAGGTGGTATGCTCTTTGATACTGGCCTTAGCAATATTTTTCTATCTATGTCTCCTCAGGCAAAAATCATCATTAGAGATTAAGAGGGACACATCATCCTTTTAATAAGCTCAAGTCACCAGGATGATATAACTATTCTAAATTGTTATGCACTTAATAAACGTGACCTCAAAATATGTAAAGCAAAACTTGATTTATAAGAAATAAGTAAATTCTTAATTATAGCGGGAAATGTTAACGTATCTCTTAGATATGACTGAACGACAGACAAAATATCAGTAAGGATAAAGAGCTTTGAACAATAATATTAGAAAAGATGACATATATGTATATATATTTAGAGGTGTGTATATATATATATACACACACACACATATATATACACGTGTGTGTGTGTTTATACATATATATATAATACCGTAGCAACAGTAGCAGAGTACACGTATTTTTCTAGCACATGGGAAGTATTTACGAAATTGAGCATATGTAGGACCAGAGAGTAAGTCTCAGAAATTTCAAAAGATCAAAATGATAGAGTATTTTCTGCGATCACAGTGCAACTGAACTACAAGCCAACTTCCAAGGGATAACTAGATAATCCTACATGTTTGGAAATAAAGAAATATGCTTCTAAATGACTACTATGTTAAAGAAGGAATCACAATGGAAATTAGAAAATACTTTGAACTAAATGATAATGAAAATCTATACATCAAAACTTATAGAATGCAGCTAAAGTTGTGCTTGCGTGAAAAAGTGTAGCACTGAATGCATATATTAGAAAAGACAAAGGCCAAATATCAGAGCCAAGCACCCAGCTCAAGAAATTAGGAAGAAGACAGCAAATCAAAATAAAATAAATTAGAGTGAAGGAGATGATGAGGATGAGAGCAGAAATGAATGAAGCAGAAAACAGGCAACAGAAGGCACCAAAAAAGACAAAAGGTAGTTCTCTGAAAATACTAATAAAATTGATAAAGTGCTGGTGATATTGGTTTAAAAAGAGAGAGAGAGAGAGAGGGAGAGAAGCTATAAATGTGCAATGTAAGGAATGAAAACGGGAATAACTACAGATCCTGCAGCTACTAAGAAAGTAAACATCATGAATCATGCCACTCAACTTGATATTTTTCATGACTTGAATATCGTTGTAGAAGCCATCAACTTACCAAAATTGACAGAAAATAGACTTTAAACTATTAAAAATCAAGTCCATAGTTAAAATTTTTCCTTCAAAGAAAAGTCTAGGCTCAGATGACTTTACTGGTGAATGCCATTATATTCCTAAAGAAGAAATCATCCCAAGATTACACAAACTCTCCCAGAGAATAAAAAGAAAAAGGTAAATGTCCCCAATTCATTTTCAAGGGCTTTCTTAGCAAAAGCTAACAAGATCACTTCAAAATAGGAAAATCCTACTCACTTGTTCACGACCATTGGTGCAGAAATTCCCCTCCCCCCCCCAAAATAGCATATTGAATCTATAGCAAGTAATGCATTACAACTGAGTTGTGTTTATTCCATGAATACAAGGCTGGTTTGAGTTTTGAAAATCAATCAATCTAATTCACTACATTAACCATTAATAGAAAAAAAAAACAGTCAGGTAATAGAATCATCTCAACAGGCCACAGAAAACATTTTATAAAATTCAGCTACAATTCACATTTTCAACAAACAACAACAAAAATTAATAGCTATAAGGTTAACAAACTAGGAATAGATGGAGAATTCCTTAATCTGATAAAGGATCTACCAAAAATCCCTAGTTTTGAAATCAGGAATAAGACAAGGATGCCCACCATTACCGCTTCTACTCAACACTGTATTTAAAGTTCTAGCTGGTAATTTAAGAAGGGAAATAAAGGTGTGAGGATCGCAGAGGCTGGGAAGGAGCAGCCCTTAATCACAGGATGTTGTTGTTGAGTTATTGTGTACGTAGGAAATAAAAATAAAGCTACAGACAAATTATTAGAATGAATAGGTTAGTTTAATCAAACACCTAGAGGGGAAAAAAATCTAACAAATGATATGCAAGATCTGTATGCCGATGAATATGAAACATTATTGGTATAAGTAAAGGGAAATCTAAATAATCTGGGAACATAGTATGTTCAGGTGTCAGAAGACAGTATCTTTGATGTATTAGTTCTCCAAACGGATCTGTATATTCAAAGCAATTTCTGTTGAAATTGAAACTAAGAGGTTTTCTTTGTGCACGTGTGTGTGTGTGTGTGTGTGTGTGTGTAATTTGACAAGCTGATTCTAAAGCGATAATGAAAAACAAAGGACTAGGAATAGAAGATTATCTGAAGGAAGAACAAGGTGGGAATAACTGCAAAGTGTGAAACTGACCCAAGGAGAGACAAACAGACCAATGAAAATGACAGGATTACCAAAGAAAAAGACTTGGACCAGGGCCAGAAGAGACACCTAACCTTGGCCATCTGCGATGGCTTCCCCTGAGTCAGAGGCTCTTCAAACTCACTTCACACCAATCACATCAGTATCTTGCTTGGGGCAAGGGGGCAGGCGGTCCAGGTAGGCGACTGGAACTTTTCCCCCAGTTAACTCTAACCTCAGGTGGGTTTGAAAATCACCTCTCCCAACACATGCGTGCGCACACGGACACATGCAGACACACACGTCTTTCTCCCTAAGCCTGGATGAGCAAAGGCAGTTTTTATTTAAAACTCATTAGGAGGATGGAGAACGCGATTATATCATATCCCCCCAAATTTGAAATCCATTTAGATTTTGTCTTTCCCCCAAATTCTACTCCCTTAAGCTGCGACCCCTTCCCCCTCTAGCCACACTCTTTATGCCTTCCTGTACTCCTGTTATTATTATTATTTTATTTTGGAGAACAATTCCTCCCTTCCCTCAGTTTCCCTAACCTACATCTCTATCATCACCTTGCCTAGCAAGCAAAGGCCTTTGTGAGGACTCACTCTTAGAAACTGAAGGTACTTTTAATCTAGGGTTTTCGCCATCGCATACTGCTGTGCGTGGCTTGGATCGTCTTCCTCTGTGTGTATTTTCAGTAGTGGCGCAGACTGTGTGAACGCGGGGCTGTGCTCCCCATGTGTTGCTCAAGCAGCCCCTGTGATGTGGGCTGCCTGACATGCACCCTGTGAGTGAAGATGTGCCCCATAGCACCAACAGCTCGGCAGCCCCGGCTTCGTGGGCTGTGACCTCGGCAGTCACACAGGGCCCCACATGGAGAAGGGTCTGTGCTTGGGTTAATGCTCTGCTGTCATCGTCTTGAAATTCTTAATCATTTGTGAACGAGGGGCTCCGCATTCTCAGTTTGCTGTGGGCCCTGCAGACAATGTGGTCAGCCCTGTACCGAGGAAAGGGCTTGCTCAATTTTACAGCAAAAAAAAAAAAAGAAAAAGAAAAGCCTCTGGGCCGAGTGCTCTGTGCAATACTTTCTCTGGCTTCTCAGAAACCATTTCCTCTTTTCGACTCTCGGCTATCCCTCTGGGTTTAGCAGCTGGGTGTACACTTGCTGCCTCACTGAATCGCTGATGTTCATTTCCTGCCCACTTCCCATGTTTTCACAGCAGCCGAACGGGGCTCTTCACCACCTGGCCCCAATCTCTTGCCCTGGCCTTGTGCCTTTTTCTCCGCATCCCCCCCCCCACCTCCTTCTGCCTCTGCTCCCACCCTGAACATGACTCACTAACTGCTCCAGCTCTCCTCCACAAGGCAATACTTTGACCACACAGAACCTGCTCTGTCACCACAACAGGATGTGCTTCTTGCCTTTGTGCCCCATCGTGTGCTCTTCCTTCTGCCTGGAATGCTTTTCCATCACTGCCACCCATAGCCACTTTGGCTTTCATTCCTTTAGGCCCAGCCCAAATGTTAGCTTCTGCACTAAGAGAGCCTGAGACAGAAGTCATCACCCACTGGCTCTTGCTCCTGTAGCTTTGAAGACACTCCTCTGTCATAGCAGGTGACACGGCCTGGCATACAGACCTCTTCCATCCTCTCCCACCCACCTTATTCTGGATAAGTCAGTTCTTGACTTAGACTACAAGTCAGTCATTCTTTCTAGAAAGATCTCCCTGAGTATTTGTTCTTCCCTAGTCATAGCACTAATTGTATTATAATTGTATTATAATCTCTCCTTATTTCTTAACCTGCTGCTTGGCATGTACTAGATGCTCAGTAATGTTTGTTCAGTTAAAAAAAAAAAAGTCTGAAATGATATATGTGCTCATTGAGAGTATTGTTGTGGGTCCTGAGCCCAAGACCTGGGCTTGGTTAAGCAACCCCATCCTTGACTTGAGGTTGCGCTCTTCAGTGGGGGATGACAGGGTGTGGGGATCTGGGCTGCCACTCACTCAGATCCAAGATGATGATTCTCCCTTTCTGTTGTAATAAACCTCATATTGTTGTCTAGAGCGTGACAGAAAGTAGTGCTAAATTCATGAAAATGTAACTGTCTGTGCCACGTATATAGAATTATAATAAGCATCGCAGGAGAGTTGGAACTTTGGAAAAACACTGGGAACTAGCTCTTGCAAGAGCTGCTGTCTTGACGTCAGGGTGGGCCTGGCCCTGAGGCCTTGGTGCTTTCATCAGGCCTCCTTCCTGGCCTCATTCTCACCCTTCTCCCATGATCTTGGGCCCCATTTTCCACCTCTCATTGTGCGCCGACTTCCTGGAGAACCAGCAGGGAGGTTGCTTTCTTTTGAGGAGGCTCCTGCCTCCGTATCTCGTGCTGGGCATTTTCCTTCTTGCGGCTCCGCCTGCTTTTTGAAGCTCCCTGCTTCCAAGAAACCAGCCACCAGTTGGAAGAAAATGGGGTTTCTCTCACCCCCATCCATGCCCTCCTTTTAAGAGACTGGCTCCCCTTCTCTGTAAAGGATTCCCCACCCAACAAGGAATTCTTTAGGACCAAGAGAAGTTCAGGGGAACTGAGCTGTAATTGAGTGTTTCCTGTAAGCTAGTGATATGCTAGGAAGTTACAGGGAAATCAATTTGGGATTCATAAATATAAAGAAGGATGTTGTTCCAGGCAGAGCTAAGTTCCATTAAAAATGGAATAAGAAGCCTACCTATCATTAGAAGTGTTCATGAGTGGGCTGAACATGCCAGGGCTAATATAGAGGGAATTCCTGCCTGGGGAGGAGGTTGGTGAGAGAGAGCCTCCATGGTTTCTCCCGACTTTCAAGCCTCTACTATTTCATTATAGGGTTCTAACCTTGTAATACAGTTTATATTTCAGAATACTGTTCTTAATTTGTTGTTTTTTTAAACTCCTTCTGAAGTGAATCAGCGTCATACAGTGGTAATTAGCTTATTGGTAGAAACAATGGCAGAGCCTGAAACATGCATATTTTTTTGTATATGTGGCAAGGACAAAAGAAAGCCTGCCTCTTATTTTCCAGAAATGAGATCTTCTAGTATCCCTGTGAGGATGTAACAGTAACTTAACCAGATAACATGGAAATAAAGAAACAATTATTAATATGGAATATTAAAAAAATGCTGGAGCCGGATTAATCAGCCTTCAGACAATTGAGCATGGGTTTCTTGTTAATTGCTCTTCTTGCAACCAGAGTGAACCCAGAAGGCGAGATATTTAAGAGAGAAAACACAGGCTTTGCCTATGGGGCACATAGTCTGGGACATCTGGTAGACCTCACCATATGTGGCCATGTGCAGGGCACACTGGAGGGAACATGACTTCACTGAGTTAGGTGTAATAATCAAAACATGATTATAATGGCTCAGCCAAATAGGGTCTTGTTTTGCTCCCAAAAGTCCTGAGCTAGGTAGGTGGTTCAAAGATGGTACGATTGTGTGAAGAAACCATCAGACATAGCCTCCTTTTAACTTCACATCTGCCAATTTTATTTTGTGGCTTTTGCCCTCAGGGTCCAAGATGGCTGCTCCACCTCAGGCCTTCAGTTGCATTCTGGAAAAAAAGAAGTAACCTAGGGGAAAAAATGTTGCCTATTCCAGGAAAGTGAAACTTTCCAAGAAATTCCAGCTGACTTAAGCTTATGTCTCATTGGCCTGAGCTGTGTTCCATGCCCAGTTCTTGCTGAAATAGACACTAGAAAATATAATTATTTCTGCTGGGCTCATCACATCCCCAAACTTAGGTTTTGTTAGTAGAGAAGAGGGCAGATAGATGTTGGGTAGGTGACCAGCAGTGACTGACATAACGTGTTTGTCCCAAGCTCCCGATGAGGTACCCTGCTCTCTCTGTGTCTTCCATTTCTAGATGGGAGCGCCTCCACCATGAACTTTGAGGTTTGGAGATGCTGTTACCTGACAGGCTTTGGGAGGAACTTATACTGCTGTCCGTGGCCCATCAGTGTTTAACCATCAGGATATAATTTGGAAATTTCTGTGTCTTCAGGAAGTGAGCCAGAACTGGTCCACTTGCAACCTCAGTGTCCTCCAGGGGCTCTGTGGGGATCATTAGCTCCATGCGGGAAACCTCTCTGATGCCACAGAGAAAAGAGTCTGACATGTCAGTCACGTCGTGACTTCCCTCCCTCATTTCCCCTCAGACCTACGCTGCATCTCCGCCTACTGGACGCGTGGGTCTTGCTGTCTGTTAACACCTAACTGAATCACTTTGCTGTACCCCTGAAACTATCACAACATTGTTAATCAACTATACTCCAACATAAAATAAAAAGTTAAACAAACAAAAAAAAAAACACCTAACAAAACAGCAAGCGCTCCTGTTTGGAACAGACCAACACCTTGAGATTTGTTTAAGCCAAGGAGGAGGTCATACCTTTAAACAAGAACCGATTTATGGCTCTCCTGACGTCCTCCAGAGATTCCTGTCTGGCAGTGCTCAGGAAAGAACAACTGAAGACTGAACTCTCACATTTTAGAACTGCCAGAGACCAAAACTGACAGAGACAAAAATATCCAACACAGCCTTGGTGGCTAGATCCAATCTCTGATCTGTCGTTCTTTGGTTTGTGACACATATCTGTTCTTTAGTTTACTCATCTGTAAAATAAAAACAATGGTAACATACCTCATGTGGTTTTACGAGGAATAAACAAAGTTGATAGCTAGAGCGGTACCCGGTACATCATAATGTAGAAATGGCGGCTATCATTATGATTAGTGATCTCCTATTCTCAAAGGTTTAGAGTCCTTGCGTCTTGCATGATGGCCAGCGTACATCTCAAGAAGCACAGCAAAGAGCCAGTGGGAATATTAAGTTTTAAGTCAGGATGCTTGGTTCTTGTTACTAGCACCGAGGGCTCTTCTCATATCACAAATAATGGGATTATCCCCCAAGTAGGTCAGCATGGCACGAAATACATGATCTGTGATAGGAATCACTTTTCTGATCATTTTTATGAATCGCCTATGCCTTTTCTGCCTGCTTTTTCATTTTCAGTACAAGTGCTTTGTTCCTTTCCTTTTTAAAAATGTAGTGAGCTCCACACACTAGTCTTTTGTAACAGATGTATAAGGAGCAACTAACATCAAAGACATATATGCATAGAATTCTTCTACCAAATCAACTTTTTTTTTTAAAAGGACTCTTTAATTGGACAATACTTTAACTCTCTAAACAATGTTATGGTAGTTGACCACATTTTGAAATTATCTTTGTCTTGTTTGGTAGTTGAATGGCATGAAAAATTTCCCTCTGCTTCCTTACCCTCTCCCAAGGGTCATTTTCCCCACTCTTTTCTCTGCCCTGTCTGGCCTCTGACCTGCCCAGCTCTGCTGTTTCTACAGACTTCTGAATCTAATTAATGTCTTAGTAGCTATATAAGTGAATTATGTAGGCAGGAGGATGTTGGAAACTTTGAGGAAGGTACATTCCTTAGGGAAAACACGGTTTTGTTGAAAAAAAAAAAAAAGACTCCTCATGGAGGGGGTGGAATGTCAGTAAAACATAAACCATCAGTAACATTGTTATACTCATTAAATATCCCTTACCTGATGAGCAGATACAACCTTAGGAGTATCTCTTTTGACATCTGGGCAATAATCAGTGATTATGGAATCCAGCTGCGGGGACAGATAGTCCAAATATGCCACCATTGCAAATTGGCCTCAGCCATACAACTGGGGTGTTGGCACCCCTCCTTCTCCCCTCCCTTTTCAAGCCAGTTCACAACCGTGCTTGGGGAGTATGTCCTTGGATGATCTCACAAATGACCCTGGCGGCACATTCTCAAACCCTCCAGAATGTGGGCAGGCAAGGGGGAGGGCCAGAGTGCTGAAGTTCTTCGCCAGAGGATACTGCCAGAGAGCCCAAGGCAGAGATGGTCCCTATGCCCCACGTTTCCATGGAAACATAGGAGGAGTGATGACAGCCAGCACAGCCACACCATCTGCTCAGGACCTGGTGAATGATGAAAAAAATTGAAAAAGAAAGGCACCTTAGATCCCGGGCTAGAACCACTCTAAGAGAGCAGTGGAGAGGAAAGGGCTGAAGACTGTCGAACTCCTAGGTGGATTAAAACCCGTGCTGTCCTGGGGCTCGACATATTAGCATGTCATTTGCAAGCAGAAAGCCTAGAGGGCTGATCCTGCAATCCCTAGATACAATTATGAACACCCAAGAAGCCTCAGGAGGGAGAAAGCAGACTGCATGCTGCCCGCAGTCTTGCTGGAACAGGAGGGAGGGTGTGGTGACAAACAGTGCTGGTGGAGGCGGAGCAGGGCTCCCATCACCTTCCAGCAGGACCACCTGCACAGCTGTCTTTTGGCCAGGCATATCCTTCCAGGGGAATGGTGGGATTGTAAAAGGAAAATTCCCACTTGGTCACAAAAAACCTCTGAGTTACAGCCAGGTCTTCAGAATAAGGCCTGAATTAATAAAGCTATGTAAGGTCTCTCGTCTCTCAATTCGTATCCGCAGGGAGATCTTAGCTGGATGCCACAGATTTGCTTCTGGGTCTACTTAGGAGGTTTCCAATTCCAGGCTGGCAGAATGTGAGTGGGGCCCTAGCTAAGTGCACTTGTGTATCTGCCTCAGACTGAGTAGGATTCATTTCTTAGTCCCTTTCCTTCATAGATGTAGCCTAAACAAACAAACCTGACCTAGGAAGCCCAGCAGCCCCTCTGGTTTAGCTGACTCCCCCAGAGGCTCTCCAGAGCTGGGCACTTTCATTTAGCTTTCTGTAGTATTGCCTCATTTATCCCCGGAGGGAGAGAAGTCCCTCCAGCCTGAAGGCCTTTACTATGCACAGAAGCTACATCAGCTTCACAGGAAACATCAGTTTTTATTTTTATTTTTAACTCAGGTTGTCTCTTACTCCTTTAGCAAAAAAAAAAAAAAAAAATCCTCCCTTTTAGTTCTGGCCTTTGAATCCCAGGAAGTCCAAGCCTTTTTTTTTTGTGGTGCTTTTTATTAAGGATTTAAAATTTTGACCTCTAGGTTAACTGCTTGTTTTGGTATGTGTAGGGGCTGGAGGCTAATGGGAACATCTTAATAAACCAGATAAATAATAATAATAAAAAGATCACCCTATAAAGGCTCTCATTAATTGTTCTACATTTTACCTGTAAATTTAAATTTCTTCCCATGAGAACTTAGCAAAAATGGCATCTACAATATTATTTGGATTTCTTCAAAAGGCCTTATTCTCCAACTGGAGACCATACACAAAAACTGAAAATAAAGGTATTCATGTAACTTCCCCTACGTTAGAGGCCCCAAACTGAAAATGTTTATTACCCACAGTGAAATTGCTTTAGGCTCGAGTATACTCATGCATTAACAAGAGGCACCGTGTTTACATTCAAATAGAAATCTACCCATTCCTACCGGGCTTTGGGGGTGAGGCCTCTTATGAGCCAACCACTCTGCCAGCTCTGTAGCCCCAGGGCTTTCTCCCTTTCCTTTTCCAGGATGATCTATTTATCCTCAGCCTCCACGGTGAGGGCAAATCTGTATCCTGAGCTTAGGCCCAGGATGGGAGTCCCAGTAAACATGGTTCTGTTTGCTCTTCAGCCTTCCTGCGTTGTATAAACAGATGTGGTGGAAAGGGAAGGAAAGCCAGATCTCTGTGAGGGGTGGGAGGTCTCCTTTCTGGAGAGGCTTCCCGGCCCGGCCGGCAGCCCTGAGCACAGGGACAGGATGCATGTCTTGTTGGGAAAGTGGAACTTGCAGTTCTTCCAGAGAGGGGTTGTTCCTCTAGCTCTCCTTCACCCTCCGCCCCCCATCCTTTGCTCCTGGGAACACTGTCTGGATGCCTCAGCCGTCTCACTGTTGCCAGAGCAAAAATTTACAACAAGGCTTATGCTAAGGAGACGTTAAGAAGACAGATTTCCTCCCCACCCCCCCAGTCTCTCCAAATACACCGTAGACTGGGATTTGGGAAGACAGTCCTTCACACCTGTGCCTTCTCCTGTATCAACATTCCCTTTGTTCTTCTGTAGCCTTGTTACTACCTTCAACTAATGAGGGAAGTTTTCAGGGGTTGGGAGTTGCCAGCTTGTAAAATAACAACTCCTTTCCCTTAAACGGTGTTGAGGCAAATTCCCTTCCGTCAAACTCTGCCTTAATTTACTGTTTTATCTTTTGCACATTAGTTATGGATGCTAATAAAGGAAGGACTGCTTCAGAGCTGGGGGAAGAAAGGGGGGTACTGTTTTGTAAGCCAACCCCAAATAGGAAAGAATTCTTGTTGGTCTTTTCTTCTCCTACATGTGCTCCAGACTTTGTTAATCCTCATTCAGAGGTCAGGGAGGTGAGGAGTGTAACTCGTAAGCTTGCCCCAGATGGAGGGATCCTGTGACTTCTACCCAAGGGTCTAGATTTCTGGCAGCCCCAGGCAGTGGTTCTTCCTGCCTAGAATGAACAAAGGGGAGAGCACCAGAAAGGCCTCCCTATGGCAGGGACTTGGGGTTGGGTGCAAGGGATGGGATATTACACTGCCCTGTACTGCTCTCTCCAGGAAGTCCTTGGTATCCTGAGCCGCGCTCCCAGAGCTGTGGCCAAGAGAAGAGAGTCAGGGACAAAAGAGGGGTTCTGGGTTTTGGCTCAGCACTTACACAAGCAAGGGAGGGGGAAATGATCTTTAAACTCAAGGAAGTAGTCATAATAAGAACTTAATTTTTAGGAGCCACAGTGACACTCTTTCATCCTTCTAGCAGACAATACGCCGCTCTCTAGACTTCCAGATAGGGCTGGAAGTTTGCATTCTACCCCCAGAGGCCTGTCACCCTTCCCTGAAAGAAACAGAAAGGAGGTGGGTGTCCAGGGTCCGGCCAGCTGAAGGACGGGAGGGGGGGGGACTCCCACTGCAGGCCAAACTGGAGGTCCCGTCAGAAGAGGTTTCGTCCCTGATCCCCTTGATTTCACTTAACTTACTGGCTCCAGATATTTTAAACGGTTTGTTTACGGCGCTGCTGCAGGCTGCATCGCCAACTCTCTCCGCGCCGCGGGCGGCAGGGGCATCTCCCAGTACCCACCCAGGTCAGCAGCCGCCTCATCACCCGGCCCGCGGGGGCACAAGGCCGCTCAGGGCAGCCCGGGGCCCCCAAGAAGTGCGTGCACCCGGGAGAGGCCGGGCGGGGCCGGGGCAGAAGATGCGGCAGGACGGGCGAGCTCCGCATCCCGGCCCTCTGGGCCGCCGCCCGACCCTCACCCCCGCTCGCCGGACCGCGCTGGGCGCCCCCGGGAGGCCAGGGTCGGCGGAGGGGGGACACGGGGGTCGCGGCGGGCTGCGCGACGAGGCCTGCGAGCGGCCGGGACCCGGGGAGCGTCGCGGTGAGCGCAGGGGCGCGCGGGGCGGGCGCGGCGCGGGGCTCACGGCGCGCGCGCGTCTCGGCCTCGCCCGCGCACACGCGCCTCCCCGAGGAGAAAGGCGGGCGGGCGCGGAGCGGCGCGGCGGCGGCGGCGGCGGCTGCAGCGGGCCGGCCCGCCGCGAGGGCGGGAGGAGGGGCGGGCGCGGGGGGCGGGGGGGGCGAGGCGGCGGCGGCGGCGGCGACGGCGATCTCGCCGCTCTCTGCTGAGTGTGCCTGCGCGAGCCGGCGAGCGGGTGAGTGCGCCGGCCGCCGCCAGCAGCCCGGCCGGCCCAGAGGCGGGGAGGGGGCGCCGGGAGCCCCGAGCCGGGAGCGGGCAGCGGGCGGGCGGGCGGCGGCCGCTCCGGAGCGGCCGGGGTGCACCTTGAGCGGCGCCTTTCGTTGCAGCGCGCGGGCGGCCCGAGCCTCAGCGGCGGCGGCGACGGCGGCGGCGGCGGCGGCGGCGCTGACACCTCCCACCATGGACAGCTTCGACTTAGCCCTGCTCCAGGAATGGGACCTCGAGTCGCTGTGGTGAGTCCCCGTGCCGGCCGGGCGGGCGCGAGCGAGCGAGCGAGCGGCGGGGGGCGACCGCGGCGGCCCGCGCGCTCTCACCTGGGCGGGGGGCTCGGGCGACCGGCCGCCGTGGGGGCGGGGTGGGTCGGGGGCGGCCGCCGCGCCGGCTCCTTCCCGCCTCCCCCGAAGGGTGGCCGGGCCGCCCGCTCGTCTTCTCCCCTCCCTTTCCCGTCCCCTCCCCCCGGTGCTGCCCGCCCCAGCCCGGGGGCCGGTGATCTGGGGAGTCGGGGGCAGAGCGCAATCGTGAAGAGAAAAGGAACCGATTTCTAGAACGTGTCACTAATGCCGGGGGATCCACCCCTCCCCGGCCCCTCTCACCTCCCTTCCCTCCATTCGCGTCCCCCCTCTTCTCCGAGGGCCCCCGGTTCACACCAGCGACCCTCTGGAGTTGTGATCACTGCGTAGTGCCCTTAGAGGATGCTCCAGCCTCCTGCCTGTCTGCGCCGGGTCTTGGCGGCCGCATCCTTTCTCTCAACACCCGAGATGGAAAGTGAACCCGAGGGCAGGGGGCGAGTGCTTCTCCGTGCGGGAATTCTAAGGCCCTGGCCCTGGGAGACTCATTTCCTCGAGGTTCGCAATCCCTTTGAGCCCTTTCTTCACACCCCGCCTGGCCACAGTTACACTCCTCCTGTCCCTGCTCCAGCCCACCGGCGCCCCGTGTATCCCTTTATTCCGCGCTCAAAGCTCGCAGCCTGGGGAGCGGGAGGCTGTGGAAGAGCCCTCGGGGTTCTGTGGCTCGGGGTTCTCATATTGAGGAGCTACTGTAGGTAAAGCGCCGCTGGAAGCAGTTTAATTCTAGTTGCGGGTGTGTTAAAAATCCCATTGGCTGTTTCCACATCCCTCTTATCCACCCCCCCCCCCCCCCCCCGCCCCAATCTCCTAAATGTTTCCAACCAGCCCTATTCAGGTGGTAAAATTACCGCCTGCATATTCCTGGATGAACTTGTGTTATGTTTAATATTTACGGGAATGAACATCTGTGGAACAAGCATATTAACTGCATTCTGTTCTTCCCCTGGTAATCGCTTATTGTAGAGCTGAGGTTTGGTTCCCCCCCCCCCCGTTTTTCTTTAATTCAGTAAAGAGTTCACATGTGTCTAAAACTGCAAGTGGTGTGCACATGAATATGCAGTGTGCAGTTTAAAAGCTGAACTGCCTTTTGATTTACAGATCGTATACAATATGTGGAAATGTGTATATTTTCCATGCCGCAGGCTTCCAGTGACTGATCTGTCTAAAGCCAGGTGTAACTAACTAAACTGGACACAAAGCTAGTGCATTATCGAGCAGTTTCTTATAAAAAGATCCCAGGATGAGTAAGTACAGCTTGCTCTGCACAATGCTGGTGCCTATAAAATACACAAGGATGGGCCCTAATGTAATAAAACTTTTATACATTACACTGGAAACTTCAAAGAGCCAGTGTGGAAAGAATATGAAACATGTTATTACTTTATAAAAGTCGCTAATTACTGTGTTGTTGCTGCTGGGGTTATTTCAGCCTTTCATTTACAGATGCCTATTACTTTACAGGTTTATACTTAGAAATGTTGGTTTCTGGCACAAATTCAGTAGGTTTGCAGGTAGAAACTGTGCTTTAAAATTGACTTTTGCTTTTAAAAGTCACATTTTCAGTCAAAAGGAAGAACTTTTTGTTTCGGCAGGTTTTTAGGCTGCTTGTCTGCTTGCTGACTCAAAACTGAAGCCCTCATGACTTTTACGAGTGATATTTTGAAATTATCAGCCGTAATCTGTGGCTTTTCCAGCACAGGCCTGAGCTGTCTTTCCCTCTGCATCTTTAGTTCCCAGCTGGGTTACCTGGAGCACAGTTACATAATAAACGCCTGTTGAATTGACTTGAAATTTACATTAGCTACAGTACTTTTGTTATTTAAAAAAAAATTTTAAAAAGCATTTTTAAGAAGCTACTGTACCTGCAGTCAGATTTTGATCAATCCATCAGTTTGTCTTTGGCTTATGAAACTGTGCAGGATTTCTTGCTTACAATATAATAGGACAGTTTGGCTTGACTGAGGGAGTGTTTCTAGTTTGCAGATGTAGAATTTACATCTTCTAAGAGCTTATATATGTCTCATCAGTTAAAGATAAACCAAACTCTTTGAGTATGCATTTCTAACCCGGACATTTTCTCAGTCATGGATGAAGTTTTTGGATGGTATTTTGTAACTCAATTTTATGGTTGACTTTATAAGTTTTTAAGATTATGGCTTGGTTTTAAGCTTATAGGTGACCCCAAATAACTAACATTTGAGTGCTTTCTGTGGGTCAAACATTTTCATATCCATTGTTTTCTTATTTGAATCTTATAACAATCCCAGAAGTGGTAAGTGGTAGTAGTCCCATTTTACAGACAAGGAAATGGAGGCTTTGAACTGCAAAATGACTTTACTGAGACCATAAAACAAATGACAGCGGAATTTTTAAACTAACATTTACCAAATACTTAGCCAGACTCTGTTCTAAGTACAATGCATGTACTTTAGAATGTTTTAACTCTGTTCTAGTCCATTACATGTCTTAGTTCATTTAATCTTCACAGCAACCTTAGGAAACAAGCAATAACTATTGTTATTCCCATTTTACAGATTGGGAAATTGAGTGCGGGGAAGATCAGGTGACCTGCCCAAGGTCACACATCTAGAAGTGGAGAAGCCATATCTGAACCTAGCATTAATTTCAAAACTCAGTTTTCTGACTTCAAATCCAGCATATTTTCTATAGTATTGCAGATGTATTCCCAGTTTATGAGAGCAGCTCTGAAATTAATTACAAAACAAAACCTTGATGGACTGGAAATTAAGGTTCTGCTAAAATATAAAAGAGAGAAGGTCAGAGCCCTTAATTATATTAATTTAAAATTAAAGATTTGGAAACAATACCATGATTTAGGAAATTACATCTGCTGCCCTACTTGAATTAACTTCTAAAATGTATATAAATTTAAAATAGAGACTACTAAAACCTTCTTTCTTTAATCCCTTTTAGAAGAACACTTTTCTTTGTGTGTGTGGGGGGAAGGTACAGATGAATGGCAAAGGAAAATGGTATTTTAACAAACAATTTTTTCTCATTGGTGGGCATCGTTTTCCAAAAAAACAAATTGCAGTTTGTTAGTTGTGACTGTGGCTTTGCATCTGAGCTAGCTTAGTCTAGTGGTCACCGGAAGTGTCCCCAAATGACTGTATAGACAACATGAAGAGAAAAGCTCAGTAGTATTGAATTTAATCTCTGCTTCCTTGCACACCCTTACCCCTCCTTCCTTGCCCTCCAGAAACTCCCATACTTATTTTTCAAGGTGGAGGGGGAGATTTTGAGCCGGAATTATCCAGATGGCTGTTTCAACTTTTCAGCCACGCCTTAAAATTGAGAAGGGTTGCCCTAATTCCCACCTCTAATTCCACTTCCCATTTCTGGTTTGAAGTACGAATGAAGAATTTGGAACAAGGTGGAGGCATTCATTCTATAGCCGGCTCCCTAGTTTCATTCAGTAGAGCCGAATCCCTGAAGAGCTGGGGATTCAGTAAGTTTACGTGGGCGCGTGACCAGAGGAGCAGGACCCCTTCTCAAACTCCTCCTCTATCCCCTTCGCTGCTCTTTCTGTTCTCCACCAGCTTTTGATCAGCTGCTGGGCATGTGTGCCCTTCCTCAGGGCCTTTAAAATAATGACCATCCCTTTGAACAGGGTAACAGTTGCTTTCATTTATTCACTTAACAAATTTTATTGATCATCTCTTAAATACAAGACCTCATGCTGGTTGCCACAGCGGATACAGAGAAGAGTAAACCATGGGTTGTGCGTGTTATTGTCTAGTGGGGATAAGACAAGTACACAAGTATAAAAACGTTTCAGCACTGGTGATTCAGAAGTGAAAAGGACCATATTTGGGACTGGGGTGGGTGGTGGAGGAGGGAAAGAGGAAAAATCGAGTTTAAAAAAAAAAAAAAAGGCTTCCGTGGAAAAGGTGGCCTTTGAACTAAGCCTTGGAAGATGAATGGGATTTTTACAGACGGTGGGGGTGGGGTATTGAGAGGACATAGCGGCATCTTGGGCAAAGAAAGAACTGGAACAAAGGCTTTCATGGTGTCTCTGAAAGATCCTTTTATGAATCATGGTGGAATTACCTATACCAAATATTTTAAAGATGCAGAACTTTGTAATCATGAGGTGGTTTCAGTGAATGAGAAAAACTTTCCACAGTGAACTTGGTCAAAATTGTTTTTAATCTCCCTTAAATATAGACACATGTTAGTTACTGGGGAGAAAGTCTGTTGAAATAAAATAGTAAATATTCAGATCCCTCTCTACTACTCCCCCGCCCCATCGCCCCATAGCTTCACATAGCCCAGAATCCATTTACTTTTGTTCCAGGAGACATTATACTTTATATTCTTTCAAAGTGGAACCTTTGAAGTTGTAATAAGTGGATTGTATCATACTCACCAATTTGTTCAATTCAGTAAGCATTCATAGAGCATTAGGCATCCCTCTAGGTTAGGTACCAGAGAGCAGTAGCTTTCAAACGTTTTATACCATGACTCACAGTAACAAGTATGTTTAACATCGCAACCCACCACATCATTTGTGTGCACACATACTCATAACTGAAACAAGTGTCATGAAATAACACTTATCCATATTATGGGAGGTGTACTTTGATATTTTCTATTCTATTTTTTTAAAAATTCCCCATCCGTGGATTGAAACCTGTAGTTTAGGGGAAAAAAGAAACTAGCGACGCATAGGAGACAGAGCGTTTGCGAGGAACTTGTAGGAGAATAAGCCGTCCACATCCATATCTGCTGTACAAAGCTGACGCTGCCCATTTGAGGGGGAGGAGGGCGCATCCTGTTGGGAGGGGAAGAGACCTTTAGGGCTGAGAGGCCTGTGAAACGCCTCTTGGAGAAGTGGACTTTCATAAAGAGAAAATAAAAAGGAGGAAAGTCCATGTGGAGCGAAGGCCGTGGCTAGAAATAAGGAGGAAATAAAGCGTGGAGCTCGTTGGGTGAAGATGAAGTTATTAACTAATTCAGGGGGAAGATGTACTGCACTCCTGTGGGGGGAAGGGGAGCCAGGTGGAGGCACTAACAACTTCGTCTCCAGTAGTGCCTGCTGACCCACTTGGTTCTCTGCAAGTCAGTCGCCTTCTTCCAGGCCTCCTTAGGCTCCCCGGGGTAGAGTCAGACAACTGCCCGGATCCCTATTCTTGACCCTTATTAGCCCTTCCCTCCAGCCCCAACAAAGCAAACATTTTAAGGCCTACCCCTATCCCTTTCATCAGCGCGTAGGGGTGAACGTAGTTTGCCAGAACACGGAGCATAGGAGAGACGCACCTGGGGCCCATCACCTTCACTGGGCGTGGCCTGAGCGCTGGGCGTCCTGGAGCCCATAGGTGTAGCCCCGTTGGCCCCGCTCGTTCTCATTGGCCCGAAGTGGTGGACTGGTTGGCTGCGGTGGCCATCATTGGCCGAGAGCCCCAGAACACGCCCACCGCGTGGCAAAGGGCTTCCCCAGGTGCAGGGATGAGAATGTTTCCAGCAGAGTGGCTTCCAGGACCAGGGCGGGAGGGCTGACTCCGTGAAGGGGCTGATGGCCATCGTGGAGGAGGTAAGGAGGTGTGGATGGGAAGCAGTGAAGTGCTGGGGGCCAGGAGCTGAGGCGTGCCTCCACTTGTGGTACGGTGGGTGGTGTGTTTTGGAAAAAGCTGGCGGGGGATTTGTTAATTCAGGTCATCGAGGTTGAGGGCTCAAGCTCTCAGGCTCGGTGTCAGGATAACAGGGAGGATGCGCGCTGGAGGTGCAGATGAGTTTTAACCAAGTGCCTTTTGATGACGATGAACATGAGTATTGTGTGTGGGGAAATAATTCTTTCCTGTGTTCCAGAATCTCTTTTGTGAAAATGTAGGAGGCTTATAAAATGCTGAAAATCTATTTCGGGAGAATGTCCCTGTGAACCAGAATGGGTCTAATCTATGCCACTTTAAATTTAGCAACTTGAACAAGGCCCTTTGGCATAATATTGGTTAAAGTAACAGTCAAATTAAGAAAAAAAAACCTCTGAAAATGAAATGCAAGATTTTTTTTTTCCTGTGTAAATGGAATTTTCAACCTGGAATAAGTTTGCCTGTTTAAATTTTCTTTATTTTGGGAATAAAGCCTTGGTGGCAAAATCAAGGACATAAAAGACGATTTTAAATATCATTTAGTGGTAACATAATGTTTCCTTGTTTTGTTTCAAAGTGAAATCCATAAAACTTATTTTCAGTGTTGCCTGTTCTCTTTTGTTTGGGAATTTAATTGAGGCTTCTGAATTCAGTTGGCTGCAGCCTCCCTTTCTGTTTGGCCCTGGGCAGCTCACCATCTTTCTCATTTCCTATTCTCAGTCTTGGCTTAATCACTTATAAAACAACAGCACTTATACTGGCCTACCTCATAAGGTGGTGATGTTAAGTAATAAAAGTGTCAATTGCTTTGTGAATGCCAAATGCAGTTCTTTTATACCCTTTGCTTCCTTCAAAACGTCTCTTTATCATAAACAAGGAAGGATGCAGAAAGGTCACGTTGGGTCAGGTCATCCATCTGGTGCAGAGTTCTGTTCCTGGTAATGGGACCCAGGGACATTTTTGAGTAGAGGCTGGTAGTTTTTCTTAGTTGTACGTCATAGTTGAGAAGACAAATGTGCCCTTACTTATGGTTGTACTAGTAACAAATGTAGATATATTAACCATTACATAATCGTTGATGTTTCACCAAGAATGTATTGAATTACCACCCATTGCATCAAATGACTTCATTTGGCTCTGTGGGTCTCATTAAATTATGTCAGGCTAATCATAATTTAGCTTCAACAGAAACAAAATAACACAGTTATACCAGGATGAGAGGATACCACACTATCCAAGAAACTTAATGGGTTTAGTCTATGGAAACTAACAGCTGGGGATGTGATAGAGGCCCCCGAGTGTTTCCAGGTGTTTTGCTGGGTTGTCCAAGGATATAAGTAAGTCAGTGGGTGTGAGGTTATCTAACAGTGGTGTGACAAGGCTGTCTCAGAGGGTAACAATGACCTGTCCGTAGAGGCTGTAGACCCCCTGCCGGGGACTTCGTAGAAAGAGCTTTCCAGAGTAAGTGGGCCAGCAGCAAGAAGTTATCCCTGAGTCCTTCCAGCTTCAGAAGCCTATGATCATCCCCATCACAGGGGAGCGGGAATCAAAGAGAGCCAGAGTCATTAATTGTATTCACTTGTGTATTTTCCCCTCTGCAATTTCTCCACTCACATGTGGAGAAAGGCGTGGGAGGGTACTTAGGCTTCTTCACGTAATTTCTTCTCAGGAGGCTCCTTGTTAGCCGAGGTAAACAACAGTGACTGTAATTTGGAGACCACGCTATCATAGCAACTCAGTTTAGAGTTACATGCTTAACTTGAGCTGAAATAATTTTATTTTTCCTTTTTTTTTATGACAGGAAATTAGTTTCCAAAAATCCTCTGGAGTGCTGCAGTACGAGTCTGTTAGTTAAATTTTTCTTGTGGTACCTGCATTTTTTACCTGAGTTATGAGGTGACAGACCAAATTTTCCGTCAATGTTCATTGAAATGTTAATTAGTTACCTGGCAGTTTAGATAGAAAAAGGCTTTACTCTAGTGGATCATCACCAGTTCTGGGAAATAATCTGTCTGTTTTGTTTTCAAAATATATTTGTTTTTCTTTAAAATGTATCTTGAGAGGAAGAAAAGACTTAGGGCTTAGAAAACAGTTTTGAAAATAAAGGTCCATATGCTTACCTAGCACTCAGGCCAGCGTTTCTCAAACTTTAACGTGCATCCAGGTAACTTAGGGATCTTGATAAGATATAGATTCTGATTTAATAGGTCCAGGGTAGGGCTATGATTCTGCATTTTTAACCAGCTCCCAGGTATAATTGCTGGTCCATAGACAAAACCTTGAGTAGCAAGAATTAAAAGGATAAAAATTCCTTTGAAAAGAAGCTCTTTAAAAATTCCTCATCTTCTTCTTTTTATTTTGAGGAGGCTTTGTATGTACATGATAATTCCACAGTGCCAGGAGGTTACATTTCGATGCAGCATTTATTTTATTTTCGTGAGTCTTTCTAATACAATTTTGATGAGTGAGGGGGTGGTTAATTGTATCCTAGTGGGGATATAGTGGGAAGTAAACATAAAAACCTAAGTAAACAAAGTTTGTAATAAATAGGCGAATCACTTTTTATAGCTTTACAGTTCTCGTCAGCCCTTCAGAGACGGAGTCCTCCTTCTTCAGGAGCCAGTGCCGAGAGTAACTGGATTCAGAGTCTTAGAAACACTCTGGATTTGTCGGGAATCTCACAAGCACTCCTCTAGGTGCCCAGGACTCAGACCAAATGTCCCCGTTCTCTTTGGCAGGGAACTGGGGGTAGGGTGGGGCAGGGAGGTGGCAGTGGTGGGAGAGGGGGGTAACTATTTTGCAGAATTACTGCACTACCCTGTGGCCATAGCTGCAAATTGCAACTTTCCCAGTGTCCTAAAAGAAATTGCAGCTCAGCTCCTGGTGGAACCCATGGTGGGCTCAGAGCCTCCGATGGGGACCTTCTCTCCCAGCACTGCCGGCCACCTCTCCCTCTTCCCCACCACGGAGTGCCCCGAGTCCCTCAGGTGGTCAGACTTAGCTGCAGTTTCCATGTTTAATTTCCATTTCTACTTCATTAGAAGACTAAGTGCAGATGGCACTGATTATGTGAGTAAATACAGCGCGGTTGACTTTGTGCTGTGAGATTGGCGGGAAGTTTATTTACTTTATCTTCTTAATGAGGGCGTGTGTGTGTGTGTGTGCGCGCGTGCGTGTGCGTGCCTGCGTGTGCGTGCATGCGCGCACGCGCACACACACACACATTTCCATTCTCTGAGATAGGCATGGAAGACTGTGGCTGATAAGAGCAAGATAGGTTGGGCTTACACAGTTGTGACCATTTCAGATTGGGAAAACAGAGCTGACTTTTAAGGAACGATAGTGACTCCTTTAAATCTTGCAGCCTCAGGACACATGTGAACCCACAGAGGAAGTGTTCGCAGTAGGCTTTTAGCCCGTTGTTTGGTGCAATACTTTGCATTTGTGCTTTTAGTGGCTGTGATATTGCCTTCTACCTCATAATCCATTATGTTATCTGACTAATTGTGTTTAACCATTTCGTGAAATAGGCGATGTCGCATTCCATGTAACTTTTCTTCCTGACTGGGGACAGGTGAGAGGGAGACTCTTGCCCTCCAGCATGGAGGTAGGTCAGAACCGTTGTAAGGAAAGCATGTGTTTGGTTATTGCTTTGGTCTGTACTGGTGTCAGTGTCATCAAATTAACGTACTTTCTCTCGCACTGGAGAAAACACTGTTTATTGGCTCTCAGTAATGATACAGATAACGGAATAGTCAGGTGATTTGCACAACTTCCCCCCAAAGGGGTCTCTCGGTGTTAGTGGTTTTCTGTTGGGTCGTAAGAAGGCACACCCAAGAGTTCCTTCAGAACAAAAGAGCAACTGCTGGCCATCAGCTAAATTCTGAACTTTGTTATTCAGAATTGGGGCTTGACTAAGGAGATAGGCTGTCAACATGGCCCAGCTTGCTCCCTTTCATACCAGCCATACTCCACGGCAGGGAGCCCTTTGGTGACATTTCTCAGAGTTGCTGAGGAGGAGAGCGCTGTTGGAGGTTGAGGGCTTTGCAGGCTGAGGGGGCAGGTGTCTCCACTGGCCATGGACTCTGCAGTTCGCTGAAATAGAGGCTCTGGGTCCGGAATGGGTTGGTCCCTCCACTTTCTGAAATGTGCTGTTTCGCCGCTCTCCTGGTCCATAGCAGTGGTGGAAATGAGGATTCCCTGGATGAGAGGGTGTAGCTTTAGAGACACTCTGTGTTAAGCTGTCTGTCATCCTGAGGAAGCAGGCCGCAGCATCAGCATACTGCTGATGGGGAAAGCACACTACTTCAGCTAACATCCGTATTCAACAGCCTTCCCTCTTTGGTGGAAAGTCCGGTGGTTTACTGTATTACCCTGGTATACCAGTTGTAAGGCTGGCTGTGTCAGTCCAGGATGAAGCCTTCACCTGGCTCCCGTTGTTTGGGCTCAGGTTGGGGTGAGGCAGGAAGGCCCATGCTATTCCTGAGCGCCCCGATCATCGGCTGCTCGTGATATTTGGAGCTCAGCACAGATGTTGCTTGCAGGGCTGAGTCCTTCTCAGAAGAACTGTCCGTGTGCCGGAGGGGGCCGCTCAGCTGGAACCACGTGGACTCTCCCATTTGTGTTTTTTCCACTAAAGATAGATCCTTCCCTAGAATATGGCTTGGCTTCTGAGAACTAAATCTTTGGGGTGACTTCCCTTTAGAGTGTGTGTTTGTTTTTCGATAAGTAGAGTATTAAACTTATTATTCTCATTGATACCTGAGAAAAGCATACGTGTATATCTATACTTATATATAATAATTACTTATAGATAATATATTTAATATTATAATAATTTATATAATATATATAAATAATAAGTATGTAAACTTATTCTCAGTGATACCTGAGAAAAGTATCTTCTGGGAAAGCGGTGAATTTTACCTACCACCTGGCCCTCCCCCCAGCCGCTGCAACTTGAATTAAAACGCCAAGGCTGAGTTAACAAGTTCTGAGTATGGAAATTAAATATTTATCATCGAAAAAGGGAGGGAGTATGGTATTTCCGTTTCTAATATTTATGTAGAAAATTAGTTACGTAAGTTAATTTCGGTTCTTTACTGTTACCCCTCAGCAGGACAAAAATAATATTTTAGTGTCCTGAAATATTATATACAGTAATGTGACACAGTATGGATGCCTTAAGCTGCTCTTCATAACCCTCCTTTTCTAGATTTATAGGTTTCTGGGTTGAGATGAGCAACTACTTATTAAGCCAGACACAGAAGTAAATGCCACATGTTTAGCCCTCGGTGTCTGTGTATGTAAGCCTCAAACAGATTCTTTCAAATAATCTCAGTAGGTTTTTTACCTGCTCTAATAGGGAATCCTGCGGAGTGCATAAAAGGGTACCCTGTCCATTGTGGAGTTTTAGGGAGGATTTCCTGGGGAACGTGACATTCGATTTGAGTTTTCAAGGGTGAGCAGGAGTTAGGCTAGGAGTCGGGGAGCAGGGTGTGTGCCAGGTGCAACAATGTAAGCAAGGGCCAAGAGGTGCAAAATAGCGTGTCGTGATGGTAGCAGCGACAAATTCAGGCAGGTTGTGGGTCTGAAGCCTTCCAGGTAGGCAGCAGCAGGAGAGGCGTTTGGAGTGTGGAGGGCCTTGCCTGGCATTCCGAGGAGCCTGGACATTTTCCCTTAGGTGACGGCCTGCCGTTTGAACAGGGGAACAAAATGGTCACACTTGCATTTTATTATTTCTGGAAGGCATTTGACATGGGTGAGTCTGGTGGCTGTGATGGGCCACGTCTGGAGGATCAGGTCAGGCAGGGAGGATGGAGGGAAGGGGATGACTAGAAAAGTGTGTAGGGCAGCGGACCCCAACCTTTTGGGCACCAGGGACCGGTTTCATGGAAGACAGTTTTTTCACGGACCGGGGGCTGGGGGGGGATGATTTTGGGATGATTCAAGTGCATTACATTTATTGTGCACTTTATTTCTATTACTGTTACATTGTAGCATAAAATGAAATAAGTATACAACTCACCGTAATGCTGACAGGAGGCGGAGCTCAGGTGGTAACGCAAGCGATGGGGAGCGGCTGTAAATACAGATGAAGTTTTGCTCGCTAGCCCGCTGCTCACCTCCTGCTGTGTGGCCGGGTTCCTAACAGGGGTCTGCGGCCCGGGGCTTGGGAACCCCTGGTGCAGGAGATTACACTGGAAAACTTGCTGACTGGTTGGGGGAATGAGGGAGGGTGAGGGGCCAAAGATGCTTCCAGGCTCTTGAGGTTGTGTGATGAGGTAGGGAGTATAGGAGGAGGGGCAAGCTGACTGGGGAAGGATGGAGTGTTTAGATTTTACAGGGTTCCATTTGGAACACCTGTGGGCCGTGCAGGTCGAGTTGCCTGCAGGAAGTTTGCTGTATGGTAGTGACCTTTAGGAAGAAGGAGAGGACAGAAATAAAGATTTGGGAGTTGTCAGCATACATAGTGACAGCCCTGAGATCGGACAAGATGATCCAGTAAGAGTGAGGAGGGAGCACATAGGCTGAGGACCCACAGGGGCAGTGGGAGGGAAGGCAGCCCGTGCAGAGAGGTGGGAGCCAGAAGAGAGGGGTCCACAGTCGACTGCTTTATTTTTTATTTTATTGAAGTATAGTTGATTTCCAGTGTTGTGTTAATTCCTGCTGTACAGCAAAGGGATTCAGTTATATCAATACATATGTGTGTGTATATATATATATATATATGTGTGTGTGTGTGTGTGTGTGTGTGTGTGTATATATATACTTTTTCCTTCTGGTTTATTACAGGATGTTGAATATAGTTGTCTGGGCTATGCAGTAAGACCTCCTTTTTTCCCCACTGTGTATGTACTAGTTTGCATCTGCTGACCCCAGACTCCCAGTCTGTCCTTCCTCACCCACTCCCCACCATGGTCAGCTGCTTTAGAGGACTCTCCTTGAGGAGGGCAGTGGGAGTGAAAGAGACTGAATGCTCTCGCTGCGGAGGGGAGGGAGGGAGGGGGTGAGCTCAGGGAGGAAGGTCTCAGAGAAGGGCAGGGGCCGCCGGCCTGGGAGGAGAGGAAGAACGCAAGGTGGTTCCAGATGTCCACACGTGGGGGGCAGCGGAGACTTAAAAAATCCCCATGAGAAATGGGAGTTTCAGAGAATGGAACCACTGAGAAGAGGATAGTATCAAATATTAGACTCGAAACAGTAAATTATAAGTGTTTCATAGGTATTTTTGAAAAACTGACTAAGTTAGCGTAAACCTGTGTCAGATTCTCTGTCTGTAATTTAGTTAGAGTGTTCTTAGAAGTAATTTTGATTCAGAAGGAATTGGATGAGGCTACATTGTCAGGAAAAAATTAGTGGACTTTTCTCATTGTGGACTGTTGAAAATGGATTTTTAAAAACGTTTTCAAACACACAAGACTGACAGAGTCAGGTGCCCCACGATGTTGCTCTGACATTTAATGGCAGGATCTCCTTAGAAGGGCACTCAGCCCATCTGTCCTCAGAGTTTCTTAGTGTTTTTTACATATCACTAAGTGTAGCGAGCCCTTTACATGAACTACATCTCATTTAATCTTCCTAACCTGTGAGGCGGGTTCTGTTATTCCCCATTTTATAGAGAAGGAAACAAAGGTATAGAGTACCTTGCCCAAAGTCCCACAGCCAGTGCAGGCAGAGCTGGGGTTTTAGCCCAGGCAGTCTGGCTCCAGAGTCCTTCCCTGTGGCCACCATCCTGTCAGAAGTATCTTGATGTCTCTCAGTAACAGAATTATAGGGCATGGGTTCTGAGGTCCTTTCCAATCTGAAAATATTTGTGATTTATACATATATGCATATATGTGTGTGTGGTCTCCAACAGGTGCAATGGGTACAATGTTTACTGTCAGCTTTTTAATCCTGAATGAATAATACACTGGGTCCAAGTTATTGTGTATTTCAGACTAGTGGAATTCTAATCGCACAGGCTTTCCTGTGCAAGGATTGTCTGCAATTCACTGTCATTTTAGGTACTGCTCTTTTTGTCAGTATTTCAAATGTATAAAAATTTTGTATACTCATAAAACCACTAATCTGACAAGTTTTATGGATGAAGAAAATGGTTGCAACTGTTCACCACAGCTGGTCCAATCTACCCCAACACCTAAATGTAACTTTATTAATAACAATAATGATGGTGCAGCACCCAAATTAGTAAAACTACCATATGAAAATAATCTGAAATTGTTTGCGAGGTGATTCTTTTTCATGCAGATTTTCTTGCAGTTTCTTCTTAGTTTCTACATAAAGACAAACTGTCTCTTCTAGGTATGTGACTACTTCTATAAGAAGTGTTACTTTGATGACATGGAAGGAGTAAAGAGGCTTAATTTGTGTCACGAGATATTTGGGTGAAGTAACAGTAATAGATTCTTGGCTTAAGGAATTGTGACATGTTGAAACAGATGACAAAAATAACTTTAAATGTCTTCTTTAAAAATCCTTGAATAAGACAATTTAAATGTTAAGGAGAAAAATCTGCCTGGCTGACGAAATTCTAGAACGATGCCATTTGATACCGGGAAGGGCAGGGGGTTTGGAGCCAGCATGCAATGGGTCCTGACTGCCATATACTAGGTGTGCTACCTTAAGACTAGTAACCTAACCTCTGTCAGTTTCCTAACCTCAGTTTCTTCATGTATAAAATGGAGGTAATAATGCCTTTGCCACTGACTTGCTATGCAGATTAAATGAGATAATATGCATAAATAGCCCAGCACATAGTAGGTCCTCAAAAAGCGGTAACTTTATTAATTCTTTTTTCCCTTCTCATGCTTACTTAATGTTTTGATTAGCAGTTGTATTCAATGACTGTATCCATTCTGTGGCTGAAAAGATATTTAAAAGCATTTATGAGTCAGTGTTTCAGTTGTATCTTTTAAAAAAATTTTTTTAGCTGATATCTTTTTTTCCCCAAAGGTGTGGGCTTGTGTTTATTTAATGACTGCAGAACACAGGTATAGAAGATGGTCTCTAATACTTTCTTCTCTTGAGAGCAAGGATTCCTTCTTGTGACTCCACAGGGCTAATATAATGAGCCCTGTGCATTGTAGCTGCGAAGAATTACCTATTTTTAAAATTTATTATGTGTATTTTAATTAAAATAGAAAACAGTTAAAACCAGAACTTCAAAATTGGTGAAGCAATTATATTATTGTTCAGTTTAGGTGGACTTAGGAGTAATGAGTTTTGATAGCCCAAATGGCAAACGAAATTCTATTCATTCTTTTCCATCAGAACCAAACTGAGGTCATTATATTATTTCAGATGGATGACTATACCTTGACCTCATATCTGTACTTTGGTCCATACCCATATGCTTGCTCCCCAGTCTCTGGACATAGAATGACCCCAGATTCTCCAGTGGGATGACAGCTCCTTGTGGTCTTGGTACAGTGAGCCTACGTCATGTAGTTATCGTTTTTATAGACTTCTGATTTGGCTGCTTTCTGTTCTCTTGATTCCCTTCTTCTCTCATCTATGCATTAATTGCTGATACAGAACATAGGATAGCTTTGCATCAAATTGCTTGATTCTGGCAAACCTGGAGCTGAGTCATCACATATTTCTTTCATACTGAAATGTGAAATCAGCCTCCCCTAGGGGTTGTTTATGACATCTGTTAGGTTTATCTACCTACAGATAAGTTAAAATGGCAAAGTGGGTTAGACGTTATGGTTGCAGTTTGTAATAGCCAGCTTTTGTCAGGCGATGCTGTAGTAACAAAACACCCCCCAGATCTCAGTGGCTTACAGTTGCAAAGTGTAGTTGTCCATGTTATGTGGCAGTTGAAGGTCAGCTGTGCTCTAGTGTCTTTTTCTTTGTCAGACCCAGGCTGACAGAGTGCACTATTTTGAAATATGCCGTCCTCTTGGTGGAGGGGACAAAAGAGCTTTTGCTGGGTGTGGCATACGTCATATGGCTCCCATTTCACTGGCTTAATAAGTCATAAGCTCAAGACTTATATTAGCAGGGAGGGAAACTATCCTTCTTTTCCAAAGCAGTACTGCAAGTCACATGCCAACCAGCAGGGATGCGTATCCTCTTAAAGGGAGGGCAATGAAAAATTGAAAACAATGATACAGTCTGCTGTGTACTTAACGTGTGTGTGTGTGTGTGTGTGTGTGTGTGTGTATATATACATTTAATCAGTGTTTTTAGGTTAAAGAAAAATAACAAGATTCCAAAAAAGAGCTTGCAGAACTGTCTGGTCGCATATTCTTTTATAATATATATTATAGAAGATTTCTGTCTTTTGGCCTGTGGTTTTATTTTTACTGGAATTTATCACCTCTTGAATTTTCACTGCAAAAAAAGGGACAGATGAAGAACCTTGGTGAAATGTTTTCATCCAAAGGACCAAAGCGTCTGTGTGATAGGCTTACAAGATTAGAGCAATTGTTTTTAAAAGTATGTGTTTATTTAACATTTCATCTGTACATAATTTGCCTCTGCCATGTATAAAAGAATACTATTATTCAGTTATTATGTCCTGATTCTTAAATTAATAACTTGACTTTGCTTATCACTGATTAGAAGCAAATTGTAAATGAGGGGCAAAACCCACGTACATTGGAAGGGAATCAGGCAATAAACTATCTGCCTTACAGAAAAAAAAAGTCTCATTAATGTTTTCTTTAACTGAAGCCTTACGTATAACTTGAGCCTGGTTTTGATGTTTAAAAAAAATTTAAGCAACAAAAGAAGATGAGTGAACCTACACATGCACAGGGAATGATAATTAACCATTGATGTGAATTAATGAATGTGTGTTTATTGAGGTCGTAGGGTAGACGGTGTGAAAGGAATTTCCTGGAACTTAGCAGGACCTCTCAGAGCTTGGTCTTACCCTCAGCCCACTTTATTCCTCACAGATTTTAGAGTAGGCAGGGTCTGTATTCAAATCTTCAGAAAAGAACTTTCTGAAACGTAGGACAGTTTTCCTTTCTGTGTGTGTTTGGTTTATGTTATGTAAGGAGCATGCTCGATATTATTAGAATAAGATACCCCTTCTATGTTAATTCTAATGAAATTGAAGAAAGAAAGAAAGTCCACACCAATATTGTGAAGTGCTTAATAGTATTTGAAATCTCTGGGAGACTGGACCAAAGTGAAAATATAAACTTAATAAGTGGAAATGTAGTCATTACTTTGTATGAGCATCAAGATGCAATATTTTGAACAGATGAAAACTGCTATGTAGCACTTTGAAGAAGACCCATTAGAAGAGAATTAAAACTTGAGCACATTAGTGCTCTTCAGCGGGCCTAGCACATGATCTTTTGTTGCTTCAAAATCTTTTCTAATTCTCATCACTTAACCTTCTTGGCTATATGAGCAAAAGTATCTATCCCTTCGCATTTTCTAGAAGTGTGTGTATACCAGGAAACATTTCTCTTAAGTATCATAGATCGTTTAAAAAGCCAAAGTAAATCCTGAATTTTATATGTCTACATCTCAGGCTGAGATTAATGAAAATAAAAGAGCAACCTTTTTGGTTGCTAAAAATTATTTAGTGATGGAAACATGGATCACTGATATTTTTTCTTTATTATTTTTTTTGTATGTTGATATTTTTCCTGCAACCTTGCTGAATGTATTCATTCATGCTAATAGTTGTGTAGCGGTGTGTACGTGTGTGTGTGTGTGTGTGTGTGTGTTCCTTCAGAGTTTGTATATGCAAGATCAGCTCACCTGCAAATAGAGATAGTTTTGCTTTTTCCTTTCCAATCTGGATGCCTTTTATTTCTTTTTCTTGCTTGATTGGTCTGTTGGAAGCCCCAGTACAATGTTGAATAGCAGTGGTGAGAGTGGATGTCCTTGACCTGTTCCCAATCTTAAGGGGAAAGCTTTCAGTCATACACTATGAAGTATGATGTTGCCTGTGGGTTTTCATAGATGCCTTTTGTCAGGTTGAGGAAGTTCCTTTCTATTCCTAGTTTGCTGAGTGTTAGTATCATGAAAGAGTGTTTGGTTTTGTCAGAGGCTTTTTCTGCATCTATTGAGCTGATCCTGTGAATTTTGTCCTTCATTCTGTTAATGTGATTTATTGCATTGGCTGGTTTTTGTATGTTGAACCAACCTTGCATTCCCAGAATATCTCACTTGGTTATGGTGTATAATTCTTTTGTACATTGCTGGATTCATTTTGCTAGTATTTTGTTGAATGATTTTTAAAAAAACAAATTTTCTGTTTATTCTTTATTATTAGAAGCTCATGAATACTGGTGAGAAAAATGAAGGTACATGACTTCCCAGTGGAAATATGGAAGCTTCCTTTCTGTTCATACTCTTGATGACTGTCCTTTAAGTGATGATCAGATTTCAAAATACGCCTACCTGAGTACTCAAGTTCAGAAACTTCTACGTGATGGTTATCTAAAGAACTTTACCTTGAAACTTGCTTAAGAAATTCCCACGTAATGTTATTTCTTACATGACACGTTCAAATTTTAGGTCCTGACCTTGTGAAAATCATCACTCAATTTTTGTTTAAGCTTAGTTTTCTAATCAGGAAACAGGAAAATGAGCAAGTGAAACATGGTATGTGAATGTGCTCTTAAGATATTATGTGATGCTAAGAGAGAATTACTTATATAAGTATGTAAATATAATTATTTAGCACAGGGTTCACAAACTCAAATACCTTTAAGGACCAAGAAGACCCAGTAATTGTCTGAAACAGTCACACAGTTGGATGTGATGGGGCCTGTGGCTAGCTGGAAGCTCTGCCACCTTGTTCCAGTGCCTTCAGATTCAAAGTAAAACAAACAAAATAACGTGGAGAAAACAAACCAACCCCCCACTGACCTGGCCAGACATCACACATCTTCCTCCTCTGTGGGACCCCTGATGTAGGGAGTCAGTGACAGAGTGTGAATCCTGGGCATCTGGTTTCAGCCCCACCATGGAGAAAGTTCGTAACCTCTCTGTTTCATCTGCTCATTTATAAAAATGCAGATAACGTGCGCCTTGCCTGCTCCAAGGGCTGTTGTGAGAGGCTGAAATGGCATAACGTGTGAAAATGATCAGAAAACTATCAGGCCTGTATAAATCTGAGGAATATTGTTGATTCTCTGCTTCTATAAATCTTAGCTTTCCAATGAAGATACTTTTCTTGTTGAGAAGAATCCATAGCCAGACATTGGAAAACTCCAAAAGGCCCGGTAGAAAAGTCCCCTTTCAATAGAAGGAGATTGGTGTAATAGATGCAAAGCCCATTTGATATATTTACTGGACTTAGCCTGCATTATCCTGTGGTCGTTGCAGTAAAAAGAACTGTGGTCTTGTTTTTCTCACCATTACTTTCTCTTAGGCCTGTGGATTCTTTTGACAGTACCGCAGTATGGTTCATAATTCTCACAAAGCAGAGATGGTATCTGTAAGGATTTTCTGTGGTTTCCTTAACAAATAAACAGAAAGTCAGAACTTAAGCTTTCTTAGTATTCTGGCATTTGAGAGAGAGGGAGTTCCACAGTTTTACGACAGCAGTGAATCAAGTGCTGATATCTTGAAGCTTCTGTAGGAGGCTCTTTTGGAGCAAAAGGTGTAACTCGTAGGTCAGCATCTGTACAAGCTTTGCCAAGTAGCCCAGCCACGGCAGTGTGTGTCTCTTCAGTCGGCAGGGCATAGTCATAGTGGCTCATGGTTGTGTTTATTAAGCTCCTACTATGCATGAGACACTCAGAAGAGGTAATGGGGCCTCTGCTCTGAAGAAGCACGAAGTGTGGTTGGAGAGAAACCAGTATCCACGACGTAGCTCTAGAAGCTGGACTCACAGGCTGTGAGCTCTGTCCGACTTGAGACTTGGAGATCATCTCTCTAGCCCGGTTCCCTCTTTTTACAGCGGAGAAAACTGTACCTGTAACAAAATGTTAATATCTGTGGTGTAGTCCAGGGGTTCTCAAGTCTTGCTGTCTCTCAGAATCACGTAGGGATTCAGAGTCTCTGGGGTGGGTGACCAGAGATTTATACTGGGGTACAAAAGAGCCACAGTCTTGGGCGATTCTGGTGTAGCCAGTTTGCTTAATGGATTTGGGAATGGGAACAGTCAGGCCGTGAGTGGTTTTGGAGTTTAGGGTATAGAAATCTCAGTGAAAGGCCAAAGAGCCTGATGGAGGACTTGCATGTTTGTGAAGCGTGGACTGGAATCTTCTGGGATAGGGGAGCCATAAGGGGAGGGCGTGGAGACTGGGAGTGGCGTGAATAAGGTGGTGAGTAAGATGTTTACGTCACACGAGCCTCTGGGATAGCAAGGGGCTGAAGGGGATTTGCTTTGACAAAGAGCTGTGATATCCTCAAGACATTCTGATGTCACTTTAATTTTGTATGTGTAAGGTTTTAAGAAAGTATTTGATTGCATTACAAGTAATTCTGCAAACCTGAATTCATTGTATTTGACTAAGCATAATTTTTTTCCAGTTATTAGTGTCATGGTTAATACAGTTGTCGTTTGGTATCCGTGGGGGATTGGTTCCAGAACCTCTGAGGATGCCAAAATCCACGGGTGCTCAAATCCTTCTATAAAATGGCATAGTAGGTCGGCCTCCATATCTGTGAGTTCCATGTCCACGGATCCCAGGTTGGTTGACTGAGTGTCTGCAGAATCCGCGGACACAGAAGGTGGCCCGTATCTTCGATGTCTTCCCCAAATTGGTTTTAGACTGACACTGATAATTTTGTGTGCTTTAGTTGCTGTATTTCTTGGCAATAAAGTAATTGATATGCTGTGTGCTAATAAACGTCTGCATGAAGAAGTGTACTATGGACAGCGAAAACATGAGCATTTATAAACTGTCCTTTGTTGAAAATCGTTTTATTTCCTCAAGAAAGTGAGACATCTTGATGACATTTCAAATATTAACAAAGATACATGATATTGGACAATATCTATACAAATCCTTCATAATAAATTAATGTATCTAACCAGTGTGTATAGTAAGAACCAATTTCCTTCTTTTGTAGAAAATCTGTCCACTTTATATTTATGTATATTTTATAGCCATGTTCGTTTCACTGTCAAAATGTTGAGCATATATATATATATGTTGTACTGAACCACTTCCCCCTGGTGCGTGAGTTGGTGGAGGGCAGGAATCACATAGTGATGCTGGAGAGCGCGGCTGCAGACCAGGTGGTCTGAGTTCTGCCGCCCGTGCTGCTGCTTGCTGGCCATGAAGGACTATTTTGTCAACCGTGAACTCTTAAAAAGAATTATACCCACCGCAACGGATTGCTGTCAGGGTTAAATGAGTTAATATGCGTAAAGTGCTTTGAGGTTATCCAGTTAAGGCCCCTCATTGTATACATCGAAGAATCTTGGGCTTATTCTAAGAGCTTGCTCAAGGTCGCTAGGTAGTGAGAACCTGGACCAGAACCCAGACCACCTGATTCCCAGGTGAGGAGAGAAAAGAAAAGAGTCAATAGGGAGGGTGGGAGGGAGGGAGACGCAGAGGGAAGAGATATGGGGATGTATGTATATGTACAGCTGATTCACTTTGTTATACAGCAGAAACTAACACACCATTGTAAAGCAATTATAGTCCAATAAAGATGTTAAAAAAAGAGAGTTCTCTCTGCAGCACTCTCTTCATTGTCTGTCACTTGGTCTGACTCCCTCCCTCCTCTGCTCCCTCCTCTCCTCCACCCCCATCTCTCTCTGTCTCTCCCCTGCCCCATCTCTCTCTCTGCATGCTTGTCCCGCTCTCCCCCCATCTCTCTCTCCAATCCCATTCTTCCTCTCTTAGCCTTGTAACCTGGAGTTTAGGGAACCCCCTCCTATCTTATGTGCATTTTTCTTTCTTTTCTTTTCTCTGAGAAGAGCGCCTACAGCTTTCATCAGACTCCCAAAGGCATCCGTGACCCCACTTCCATCAGGGTGGATGTGGCTCCGCAGCAGCCCTTTTCCATTGTGAGCAGAAGCTGAGTGGCGCTCGGAGAGGTAGAGGAACTACGTTCCTGTTACTGTTTCCAGCTGCAGAGGAGAGGGTGAGCCCTAAGAGGGAGGCTTGGCCAAGCTGTCCTGCTGGGTAAAAGTGATTGTATCGTGAAGACATGGTTGAATCTCTTCTGAACTGTCTAAACAAGCTGGAGGCTTGGAGTTATACAGCTGGGGCACAGGGACAACGCGGGCCATAGAAAGTAAGCCAGAAAGAACTCGGAGCCTATGGGGCCCTTGCGTCATCCATCGTTTCCTTAGGGCACATGGGAGTCAGGTGCCTTCGATTTGCCGTAATTGCAAATGAGCTGGTTACGTAGACGTTTTCATAGTGAGGGCTAACTCCTTAAAGAAAAATGCTGACATTCTGTGATTAAAAGAAAATTAAGGGGACCAATGCTGTGTCTAAGGACTCAGGAATTCAAATGCATTGTTATAAGAGCCATTTTATAAGATTGCATATTACACTGTTTCCTAAGGGCTTTTCAAGTATTAATTGTAGCCTGAGTTATCCTGAAGGTCACTTACTTAAAGATAAAATCATGACCAAATAGCTTCCCGTGTCACCTTGAGATCTATAATGTGGCCCTCGGTTTTCCTCCACGATGCAGTATGCAGATTTGTCACACAACGGCTTTAACATAACTGATGGCGATGCACTTTCTGTTGCTGTGGTGAGATCAAGGACTTTTTAATATAGTCTGGCTGGACACCAAGAGTACAGAAGCGATCCAGTTCTCCCCCGGCAGTTGGGTGGAAGACAGTTCATGTTGGGGGCGTTAAGTATGGAGGGCCTTATCAGGATGACATTCTTTTGCCAAGTATGTGTGATAAAGCCAGGGTTAGACTTCGGGAATTCGGACCCGGTCTATATTTAGAATCCAGAAACCACCATGGGACGGTCATTGTGCCAGCCGAATGTCCGGTCACAGTCCTGATAAAGTGAGATAATTTAGGCATCTAGGACAGCAGTGCCCTGTCTGTTCTGAAGTGTTTGTTCATTCATTCATTGGTTCATATTTCAACATGTCTCAATTTTTCCTGACATTGTGTTTACTTATGGGACATTTTTAGAAGGATCTGAATAATTTTTGATGAGAAAAACTCAATGAAAAATTAAAGTTAAGAAAACATTAGAGCTTTTATACTTTGGCTAAACCTTCCCTAAAGAGCTTTTCAAGGAACCAGATATTAAAAATTACCAAGTTAAGGAAAGAAATGTCAATAGGAACTTTTCTTTAAAGTAATTTAAAAAAACAACAAAACAACCCACATATACACACAAGAGTTTTCTGTGTGATTCCATCTCATTTTTACCCCCAGTAGAAATAATTTCTTTACAGAGGCTGCCTGTTGACTGTCACAGGAGAGCTTTTGGTCCATGAGAGGCCAAATGTGGGCTTACGTCCGGCCAAGCATCTGATTTTTTATTTCTGTATCTATAAATGGGGATGCTGATACTGTCCTGTCTTATGAGAATTAAATGAATGAATGCTGACAGTTAACCCAGGAAAGAACCCTACACTCAGCACTCAGTACATCATAACTTTTCCCCCAAAGATTCAGTGCCTCCAGAGGAACAGAGGGTGAGTCAGAGTCGGTTGTGGCCCTGTATCCTATTCAGAGTTCCCCCTGCCCTCCTTTCCTCTGGGCATCTAGAATGTGGGTGGGTGTGGGCATGCAGCTCCTAGGTCAGGTGAGGTAGGAGAGCGAGGGCAGTGGAGAGTCTGAGAGGCAGAGCAGAGCATGGATTCCCCAGAACCTGTCTGTGCGGGGAGCTCACTGGGTGCGCAGGTGGGGGGTTTCTTGCACTTCCAGCTCTGTTTGACGAGGCTCCCAGGGACTTTCTTTCTTGTTGTCAGATCTGAGCGAAGGGGAGAGAATTACTTTTAAGAATCCACTTGCTGAAGTTTGGAAACCACCTCATGGTTAGAGAGAAAACAGTTCTCTGTTTTCATCTGTATCAAGATGTTTTCTTACATTTCACTGTAATCACCCTACTTCCTGAGGGTCGTTTACCTGGTTGCACTTGAGGATGGTGGGCTTGGCTCCTCCCCCAGAGAAACACTCAGGAGCATAAGGTCTTGTCCATGTTGCTGTCTGACTGCTGTTCAGGCAGTTTTGCTGGTTTCGGAGCCCCATTTTTTTTTTTTAATTTTTATTATTTATTTATTGGTTGAGTTGGGTCTCTGTTGCTGTGCGCGGGCTTTCTTTAGTTGCGGTGAGCGGGGGCTACTCTTCGTTGTGGTGCGTGGGCTTCTCATCGCGGTGGCCTCCCTTGCCGTGGAGCATGGGCTCTAGGTATGCGGGCTTCACTAGTTGTGGCACCGCGGGCTCAGTAGTTGTGGCGTGCAGGCTCAGTAGTTGTGGTGCACGGGCTTAGTTGCTCCGCGGCATGTGGGATCTTCCCGGACTAGGGCCCGGACTCGTGTCTCCTGCATTGGCACGTGGATTCTTAACCACTGCGCCACCAGGGAAGCCCCGGAGCCCCATTTTTCCATGACCTCCGTGTGGCTCCCAGGTCCTACTGTTCCATGGCTTTTTAGCCACCTCCTTAATCTTGATTAAAAGCTTCTGGGTACCTCCCCACCGACCTCTGCTCCTGACCCAGCAAAGGTCCCACCTCTGGTTTCCAGCCTTACCTTGACCATCATCCCCAGTTTCCATCCCCTTCTCTTTTGGCTTTGCTTCCGTTTGTCCCCAGAAGAGGACAACAGTGCCCTTTGGCCCTGAAGTAGAGATCTGGCTGAGAAACCTCCAGAATGTACAGATTCTTAATCTTTATCTGTAATTGATCATGTAGCCCACACATTTTTTTTTTTTTTCAAGAAGATCTGAGGCCAACTGGTTAGTACTTGGTGCATGCCTGTGCTTTTTATCCCCAGAGTCTTAACTCTCTCTCTCTCTCTCTCTCCCTCCCTCCCTCCCTCCCTCCCTCCCTCCCTCTCCTTTCTTTTCTTATATAACCTTCCCTCTCTCATTTCTTTCCTCCTCCCTCCCCTCCCTCCCCTTCTTTATGAGCTTTATGAGCTGGGATGGTTGGCCTCTTGTCTCCGGGCTTCAGGGCAATGATGTACAAGAAGGGTGGCCCATCTACATAGAGCTTTTTAAAGCTAAGGCCCTGTATAAAAATGTAAAGGAAAAGAAAACCTTCAATATGAATTATAGTCATGTTTTAATTAGAAGTAATATATTCTTTGACAGAGCTAAACAAAATTGTACTAAATATCCATGTAATACTATGCAAATAGCAATAAATAATAAAATAAGAGCTACTCATCACTAACAGCATCTCATCCATATTCTCTCTAGTCTTCACAGTAACCTACTCCAGCCAGCAGATGAGGAAACCAAGACACAGTTGGGTCAAAACCCAGTTATGACGTTGGACATAATGCCATTCCGATTTTAAAGCAAAGCATGTACTCTCTCCGTCTCTATCTTTTAGAGGATATCACAGCTCTGAAACTTTTTTTTTTTGTAAATTGTGGTTCTTATTCTTGGTCAGTCTGCTGTGTCTGAGTGCTGGAGGGCTGGGAGGAGAGGGGCATGGTATTTTATACACTACATAAGTAGCATCAACAAGCGCGTGGTTAGTTAAGAGCAAGGAGAAGTGCGACTAGGATGTCCTGTCTTCACAGCCAGGAGCTCAAGGAACACCCAACTTCAGGGAGGCTGACTTTTTAATCTCTTCTTACGATGGATCTGGTAGCACCCCGTCCACCCAGTGCTCAGACACAGCGTCGGCAAATAAGCTGCGGTCCCAGCTGCAAATAAGCTTCGAACCAAGGAGCAAACACTGGTACAGGAACTAGACCAGCAGGAAAAGTTTAGATTATATCTGCAAGTGTTTATGAAGCTGGGGACTTCGAGTTCTGTTGAAGGGCTAGAGGAAAGCACAGTTTGTATTGCAAACTCTTGTGTTCTGGAGGGTCTCCGTATCTCTGAGGGCTGAGCAGGGACCATGGGTGCCAGTGGAATTCAATTTGTACCGATGGTGCACCTGTTACAAAATAAGGGGCGGCAGACAAGAAGTGGAGTGTGGCAGACAGTGTCTGCCCTGAGGAGTCAGCAATGTAGTTGAAAAACTTGAAATCTGCTAGTTTGCTAGTTTCTAGTTGGTTACTTAAAAAAAATTTATTGGAATATAGTTGATTTACAGTGCTGTGCTAGTTTCAGGTGTACAGCAAAGTGAGTCAGTTATACCTATCCATATATCCACTCTTTTTCAGATTGTTTTCCCTTATAGGTTATTACAGAATACTGAGTAGAGTTCCCTGTGCTATACAGTAGGCCCTTGATGGTTATCTATTTTATATATAGTCGTGTGTATATGTTAATCCCAAGCTCCTAATTTATCCCTCCCTCCATGTTTCCGCTTTGGTAACCATAAGTTTGTTTTTGAAATCTGTGAGTCTGTCTCTGTTTGGTAAATAAGTTCATTTATATCATTTTAAAAATTAGATTCCACATATGAGTGATATCATGTGATATTTGTCTTTCTCTGTCTGACTGACTTCACTTCATATGGTAATCTCTGTGTCCATCCATGTTGCTGCAAATGGCATTATTTCGTTCTTTTTTTATGGCTGAGTAATATTCCATTGTATATATATACCACATCTTCTTTTCCCATTCCTCTCTTGATGGACACTTAGGTTGCTTCCATGTCTTGGCTATTGTATTAAACAGTGCTGCAGTGAACATTGGGGTGCATGTACCTTTTCAAATTATGGTTTTCTCCAGATATATGCCCAGGGGATTTAAGTATACTCTCTGTACATAACAGTTAACTTCATTTGACATAATATTATTCTCAATTTGATTGTTTAATCCTTTCACTGGGAGATGTTTGCAAGTCCACTTAACCCAGTTCAGTCTGCAGCACAGTGAGCCTGTGCCCTGTGTCATCATTTATGCCACTGATTAAAAACAAGACTTGATGCTGCAGCTGGGAGCAGGGCCCTCTGAGACATCGTTTGGTTTGCGCTTCTGGGTCAAGACCACGTCATATGTACATACTCCTGTCGAGAGAATTCTCTGACTCAATGAAAGATGGAACTAATGGTCTCTAAGTCTCTTCCAGCCCTAAACAGATGATTTTGGTTCAAAATAATAAAAACAAGCCTTGTAAAAGCTTTGAGTTTGAGGTGCTAAAAACTCTATCCAGTATTTTTTTTTTTTTTTCTTCTTGTGGTATGCGGGCCTCTCACTGTTGTGGCCTCTCCCGTTGCGGAGCACAGGCTCCGGACGTGCAGGCTCAGTGGCCATGGCTCACGGGCCCAGCCGCTCTGCGGCATGTGGGATCTTCCCGGTCTGGGGCACAAACCCGTGTTCCCTGCATCGGCAGGCGGACTCTGAACGACTGCGCCACCAGGGAAGCCCTCCAGTATGTTTTTTTAAAAATTTATTTTATTGAAGTGTAGTTGGTTTACAATGTTGTATTAATTTTTTGCTGTACAGCAACGTGATTCCATTATACATATATATTCTTTTTCATATTCTTTTCCATTATGGTTTATCACAGGATACTACATAAAGTTCCCTTTGCTGTACAGTAGGACCTTGTTGTTTATCCATTTTATATATAATACTTTGCATCTGCTAATCCCCAACTCCCAATCCATCCCTCCTCCATCTCTCCTCCCCCTTGGCAACCACAGTTCTGTTCTCTATGTTTGAGTCTGTTTCTGTTTCGTAGATAAATTCATTTGTGTCATATTTTAGGTTCCACATATAAGTTCTTTCGAGTATTTTGGATGGTATTTGTAGAACCTACAGCTTGACAAACCTGTACATTGATTTACAATATCTTCTACGTGCCAGCAGGAGCTGAACGCACCTGGCTTTAAGATGAAGGCTTTGGTGACTTAGCGCACCTCGTCCTAGCCCGTGACCTGACATTGTGATGCGCACTGAAGTTCTCTGAGCCAGTCTGTGCTATTTCCTAGTGGGAATGTGCAAAACATGTACATTTTGCTAATTGAAATGGTTATTTCAGAGAAATTTTCCCAGGGAATAACTTAGGGAAGGAAGACTGTGTTTCTGAGGGACAGAGTTGTTGACAGTACAAGCAGGAGCCAGGAAGTGTGGAGAACTGGGTTAGAATCTCAGCAAAAGTCACCAACTGACTGGGTGTCCATGGGCGTTCCTTGAGCCTCTCTAGTTCTTATTTTCCTCTTGGATAAAATTGGAGGTTTGGCTGAAATTGTCTATCCAGCTTTAAGAATTCTGCAATGCTGGGTAGTCTTCAAGGAAAGGAAGTGTTTCCTCGTTGGTTTCTGTTAATGGAACAGATAATCTCAGGAGTGGAGGTGGTTGAGAATAGAGTTGGGGGACTAACCCCGTGCTTCCCCAAACTCCTAGGTCAGATTAGATCAGGAGGGAGGCGGTAACATGCTGAATTAGTTTCCCTATTGCATGGGGAGCAAATTCCCACAAACTGAGTAGCTTGCAACAGCACACATCTGTTTACAGTTCTGAAGGTCAGAGGGCCGAGACAGGTTTCACAGGGCTACGATCAAGGTGTCGGCAGGATTGTGTTCCTTCTGGAGGCTCAGGGAGGATATGTCACCTTGCTTTTTCCAGCTGCTTGAGGCTTTCCACAATCCTTGACTCGTGGTGTCTTCCTCCACCTTCAAAGCCAGCAGCTGGGGGGCTTCCCTGGTGGTCCAGTGGTAAAGAATCTGCCTTCCAATGCAGGGGACGCTAGTTTGATCCCTGGTCGGGGAACTACGATCCTACATGCCACGGGGCTACTGAGCTCACGCGCCACAACTACTGAGCTCACGCGCCACAACTACTGAGCTCATGCACCTCAACAAGCGAGCCCGCGTGCCGCAAACTAGAGAGCCTGTGCGCCACAACTAGAGAGAGAAAACCCGCACGCCACAGCTAGAGGGAAGCCCGGGCGCTGCAACTAGAGAAGCCTGCCTGCCGCAACTAAGACGCGATGCAGCCAAAAAAATAAAGGAAAATAAATAAATACAATAAATATTTAAAAGCCGGCAGCCGCCCCATGCCGACCCCTGCTTCTCCAACCCCCCTTCTTCCTCCTTCTAAGGACCTTTGTGTTTAGGTTGGGTCCACTGAGATAATCCAGGAATATCTCCCCAGCTCGAGATCCTTTTTTAATCCCTTCTGCAAAGCCCATTTTGCCCCATGAGGTAACATATTCACTGGTTCCTGGGATTAGGAGGGGGGCATTTTGGGGCCCATGATCTCACCTCCCACGCACCCCTGACGTTGATGACGTTGCACTGGCCCAGGAGACGAGGCTTCCCTCCTACGAAGGAAATACTGCTAGCAGATTAAATCATCTTTAGCATTCATGAGGGAGCTACAGCTGCACTGTTCCAGCCTCTTGGGCCACGGCAGGAAGTTTATTAAAAGGAAAAAGGGGAGAAAATGGGAAAAGAACTACACTGTCGGGAGGCAGTTATAGCAACTCACATGGCGTCAAAGGCAAGGCCTCCAGAAGGAGCGTCTACTACATACTCTGATTCAGTCATGCAGAGAAAGGGACAAATGAGTTCTGAGGCCCAGAACCACAGGTACTTTGAGGCTTGTCTCCTAGGAAATTTGATGTGAGATAGGAGGTTTTAGGTTCTCTGGGAGTTCAGCTGCATTGGCCACCTTGCACTTCATGTTGAGGTCACATGTATTTACTTTCTGGTGGTGAGGCTTTTCTTTTTTTTTTTTCTTTTTAAAGCACTGGGAAATTATCGAATCCTCTATGGGAAAGAAATTCCTGTATTCAGTCCGAAGGTGACACAGAAAGTGTTGATAGTTCCCTGCAGCAGAAGCCACGGCGAATTTGTGTTCTTCACGTCTCGGGGGTGACATTTTAATTGTCAGTGCATTAGATAAGAACTTATCTCCATTTGTAGTTAGAGGTGTAATTGAGGATGAGGCAGAGTTCGGGAGAACAAACTAGCTAGCGACCCTGAAGCCACATCTTTTTCCCCCCGTAAACTCCAGCCACTTTGCATCTGTGTCAATCAGAAGAAACTCAGTTGGTTCCAGAAGAAATTCTATTTCTTCAGTCCATTCTTACTTTCTCATTTGCTTTGATGGAGGCATGCCAACCGGCCTCCAGACCAGACTAATGCCCCAACCCCACCATGAGTGGTGGGGAAGCACTGACTGGGGTCTTAAGAAGGATTCTGGGTGGTGTGGGTGTGTCCAGTTAGCCAGCTGGTACTGGGGCTCCATAACCCAGACCCCAAGGCATTCTGACAGCCCAGCGCCTCCCAGGCCCGAAACGTCTTACGGAAGAGGGACGCCCAGAGAAGCGAGCAGTGGGTCAACTAGAACATGGTCTTCTGTGTTTGCTGTCATTTGAAACATCATCAGACAGATGCGCGCTGGGAAGTTGGCCAGAACCTATAAGGAAAAGTGAAAGCTGGAAACATTTATAAAATACCCGAATTGGAGATTTTCCCTAATTAAAGGGAAACTTCCTTAGTTATTTACCCAATTAACAGGGGTTTTGTTTTTTTGCTTTCTTTTTTGGCTGCTGTTGTTGCCATGTCTAGAAATAGGATTATTCTGGTCTAACAATTTCTAGGAAATGTAGCTGCTTGTTCTCCAAGCTCTGTCTTGGTTGTGCTCCATGGAAGGGTGTTTCCAGCAAAGCATCTTACAGGGTGTCCTGAGACAGAGAAACAAACAGCCCGGACAGTGTTCTGCTGCTCTTACTGTATGTTGCTTCCCTTCAGGTCTCAGGGCTCTAATATAAAGAAGAAGTGCCCCCCTCACTGGAGGGGCATGACTGTGGCCCCAGACTCGGTTGTTGTGCTTCTTGAGGACTTGTTTCCTAAGTGATCGTGGGTTGTTGTGCTTCTTGAGGACTTGTTTCCTAAGTGATCGTGGTGTTTCCTAAGAGGGTTTTGGAAGAGGTGGATGGGGAGACAGCGTTGGTTGCCATGGTTTACCTGGGAGCCTTGACATTGAACTTCATCCAAGGCCAGCTTCTGTGTGCCTGCCACATGGGTCTTCTCTGAACTAGTCTCATCCCCTGCCAAGAACATGAGGAGTTAGCTCAGGTCATTCTTGTGAAAGCAAAGTATACTCCCTAGAGCCAAGAGCTCTGCCCTGCATTTCCTTTCTAGAGGGGTTATATTTATAGCTCATTGTCATATAATTAAGTGCTCTATTTACTGGCAGGAGTTAAGATCCTATAATGGTCCTTTTGAACATTTAAATTAGAAAATTTTTAACCTATTCAGGCATCCAGCTGCCTCTGCTTACCTTTTTCTCTACCAGCGATAATGGGGGTTTCAGTGTGCCTCCAAGCTGCAGTGACTGTTTGCAAAATATTCCTTCATTCTCTGAGGGCAGAGTTGGTGTGATCAGGATAAACAAGGTCAGTAGGCAGTCTCCTGGGCGTTTGTCCTTTAGTTCTTCCTGGTCGTTTAGCCTTGGGAAGGACCTCTGTAGCCTCAGATTGGATGCTGTTAAAGACACGTTGCCTCTTTGGTATCCCTCCGATTGAGAAGTCAGAGACACATCGTGCTTTAACTTCGTTTCGCACCAGGTAAAATGCGATAAAAGCACCTGCTAAAGCAGGGAACACTGTGAACAAGTTGCTGGGATGTGTTGACCTCCTTCAAGAGACAAATCTACTAACAAGCCATTTTTCAAGTCATCTCTGTCTTCATGTGGGGTTGACTCTACTGCGGATCAACTGTAAAAATATTGTTTAGCAAAACTGTCCTTATACGTACATGTAAGCACCAGGCATGTTATCATGATGATATTAACATAGCTGCCTTCCTAGAGATTGCTGCTCGGGAGGCCAGACGGTGGGATAGGAAATTCAGGCTTGGCCTTGCTGGGCCTCTGCCGCGGGGAGAGGATGGGGTGGGGGGAGCGTAAAGGGTGAAAGTGCGCTGGGTCGGGGGTGGGGTGGGGTGGGGCTTTGACTGGTGCAGGAGGAGAGCCAGGAGGCAGAAAAGTCCAGAAGCCCAGGAGGTGGGGAAGTTTCAAGGGTGAGGGGCAGCAGAGTCATAAGCTTACTCAGATCTGGAAAGCGGGTGTTGGATTGGGCGGCCATGCCTGAGACACTGACAGAACTACACGTGGAAACCAGGGCTCAGAGCCATTCAGTGTCTGATCCGTGGCCGAGCCAGGAGGGTCCTGGTAGTGGTCCTCCTTCTGGAATTTTCCACTCAGTCTCCTTTGTATTCATGAAGACTGGCTCCTTAGATGCGACTCGTTCACAGTACCCCATTGTATATATGTTCTCATTTTATATAATTTAAATGTTTCTCATTTCATTTGTCTCTTTATTAGATATATATCATGGATGGAGTAAAATGCTTTCTGCACATTAAGCTGCTTACTTACAAGTTTAAATTTAGATATAACACTTTAAGTGTTAAAAAAAAAACACAAAAAACCCTGATGTCCGTGAAGTGGCCATCTGAAAGCTCTTGACAGCAGCCTTTGAATTGTAGACGGCCACCACGATTCTTCTAATTTTTAACTTCTGACTGTGATACATGAACTTGCCTTTATTGTAGAAGAGGTTAGTGCCCTGGCTCTAGGTTGTATATAGTATTTGACCAAATAACACATTCTGTTGACCTTATGGGTGAACAGAGACAGTGCACGGCTAGGGCTGCTGTGACAAAGTGCTGCAGACCGGAAGGCTTTAACCACAGAAATTTACGGCCTCACCTTGTGGGCAGGGCTTCTTAGGGCTGAGAGGGACAGTCTGTTCATGCCTCTCTCCTAGTTTCTCCTGGTTTGCTGGCAACACTTGGCTTGTGGACGCCTCACCCCCTTCTCTACTTTTATGTTGACCTGGAGTTCTCCCCGTGTGTAGGTCTGTGTCCAAATTTCCCTTTGTTGTAAGGACATCAGTCATAATGAATTAGGGCCCCACCCTACTCTGGCATGACCTCATCTTGACTGATTATATCTGCAAAGACCCTGTTTCCAGATAAGGTCACGTTCTGAGGTCCTTGGGCTTAGGGCTTCAATGTATGAATTTTGGGGGACACAGTTCAATCCATAGCAGACTACAGTAGAGTAAGATTCTCCAAGACTGGGGATTCTGTCTTCAACATTCAGACTTAAAGTGTTGGACGTTATCTTGCACTTCATTGAAAAATGACATTGCACTGAAGTCCAGCAATACCTTATTCGTATTTAAATCAGCCAAGTCATTTAATATGGGAACAGGCATAGGGAACAAAAGGACCCAGTTAAAGTAAGAGTGGTGGCAGGAGAGAAGAAAATGAAGATCAAATGGCAAAGATAAAGAAAACACAAATGTGAGACAGCCATGATAGTTTATTTGGGGAGCATGTTTCAGATGGAATTTTCTGGGTGCAGAAAATCTGTGAGGTGTTCCAAGCACACTTTATTGTAATAAGACCCAGCAGGTCCATATTGGTGATACGGAGGATTCTTAGCATTCATGGCAATAGTCCCACGCTTAAGAAAAACAAAGGTGCAACTCTCAGGATGACTTTGGAGGTGTTTCAGTTCATTGTTAACACCTCCCCTCCTGGTCTGAGAAGGGCACCGTCCCAGGGATTGCAGCCTTTATCGGCAGGAGGGGCCCCTCACAGTGTGGCCCAGCCAGCAGCCTGCCCCAGCCCTGCTCAGGACTGCCCCCTCCACGGCTCGTGCTCTCCACGGGTCCACAGCGTGTTCCCTTGAAGGCCAGTGGGTCACTTGGAGCACATCCCCTGCACATGGACACGGGGAGAATGAGCCAAAATGTCTCATTCTGTGGTTAAAATAGAGGTGATTTTTTAGCCTTCCCATCTCGTAGACTAGAAAGCTCCAATTTTTAGCAACTCTTCTCTGGTCTGTACTAACAGGCATCAGAAGGCATAAAAATACATGATAAATGCTGTTTAGTTGAGCAAACTGGATTTACAGACTGTCCTACCTGCGGACAACCACACCTGCTGGGCAGTGGGTGCCTTGAATCTGTACTCATTGAGGCTCTGAGACGGGGGGAGTGTCTCCACAGGAAACAGGGAGAGAGAAGAAGGAAAATCATGTCACAGTCACGGTGTCTTAGAGAAAGGCCCAGGCCATTTACCGCGTCATTGGGTATTTGTGGCTAGTTCTGCTGAACGCCTTCTAACACCCATGCAAACAGCAGCCCCTTTGAAAGAAGACCCTGATACGGAACCACATCATTGATCCAGTTCAGGCTGGAGCTTTCTTTCTTTAGAGGAGGGGCCTCACAGAATCACACTCCCTCCCTCCACATATGTTTCAAGGATCGATAAATGTGTGTTCTCTATTGCACTGGGACTGTTCCTTCAAACCTAAGTCCATATTTGTAGAGTGTGGCCTTATGGAGTCATTTCATTCATAGATGGTCTAGTGTACATCTCACAGTGCATGTTTTGTACACTGTTCACATAAAAACTCGGAATGCAGAGCTTTGAACCCCTCCTATATCTTTTATACTTTCATTGAAAGATATCTCAGACTTTTCTCCTGTCAGTCATTTTTGGTTTTAAAAACGTTTTCAATTTCAACTGTGATGACAGTTCCGGAATTTAAAAGCTTCTGCCCACATTCTGTTTCTGTTTCTTTTTAGAAAAAGGTCATATACTATTAGACCACCGTTGATAAAAATGAATTTACATTAGTAGATTGCAGTATGTTTCAAGTCCAGTGTTTCAATGCTATAACTTCTAAAATGTAGAGTCCTTTTAAACAAATATTGGAGCACCTACACTCTGCTGGGCAAGAGTATATCTATAATTTTATTCTATTATGTACTCTTGTATGTTAAAAATGTTCATTTCTATCAGTAACTTTAAGACAGAAAGTCAGAAACAATATGTTCCATTTTAAGGAAAACCTCATTTATTTATTTATTTATTTATTTTTGTGGTACGCGGGCCTCTCACTGCTGTGGCCTCTCCCGTTGCGGAGCACAGGCTCAGCGGCCATGGCTCACGGGCCCAGCCGCTCCGCGGCATGTGGGATCCTCCCGGACCGGGGCACAAACCCGTGTCCCCTGCATCGGCAGGCGGACTCTCAACCACTGCGCCACCAGGGAAGCCCAAAAACCTCATTTATTAAAATTAAAAACGATCAAACAGGTACACTAGAGATTGCGATTTGCAATACGAAAAGACTTTGCCAAAAACCGTCCTCAGGGCACTGAGGATAATTACTTCATTCAACAAATCTTGACTGAGCATCTACACTGAGTCGGATGCTTCCAATGCTGTGACAGAAGTGGGCACAGAGATTCTCAGGGGCCACGGCCAATGAAGATCAGGCAGAAAAGATAATGCATTTCTAAAATTACCACGTATGGAACAAGGTGAAAATATAACTGCTGATTAGAAGTCAATATATCACTTTCCAGGAACACAGCTGTAAAGTGATGAACTGTGTAGTCATTCAGGGGAAGCAGAGGACAAACATAGATGAAAGGCAGGGATTCTATCTCAGTCACGAACAGGAAAGTGGACCCAGGGCATCAAACGACTGCTGTAAAAAGTGGTGTATCTTCTGAAAATGCTCAGATTTCTGCTTAACAACAGTTCCAGCAACTATGATTTCACATCTGTTAGTCAGCCGGTTTTAATCTGCAGAAGGTGAAGTGACTGACAGTTTCTTGTTCTCATGTACAGATCAGCTGCTTGGAGTTTAACCTTTAGGTGTGCTTAAATGACCACGCTTTACCACTTTTTGTTTTTTGTATAAAGCCACCCAAACAGAAACAGTCTAATAACTCGCAACGAGGGATGCAGAAATCCAGGAGACATTTTTTCACTCGATATAAATTGCTCCAATTACCTCCTTTCTTCCTTTCTGTCTGGGGGTATTTTAACTCTCACCCTAGAGTCTAGAGGCAACTTTATAGTTAAAGAATGGGAGCCATTTGCGGCAATAGAAACGACAGAACGGCATAATTCTTCCACTTCAACGCCTTGCAGGATTTCAAAGGAGTGAGTGTGACTGCCTGATAAAGGAAAGAAGAGAAATGGGGTCTTTTATCTTTTACCTGAGTATGTGGGAATAAATATGAGTTTTCAACTTTGTACAGAATTTATAGCTTAAGCTTCTAATTGTTATAAAAGAGCAAAAATTCACAGGCTTTATGTAGTACTGCATTCGGCTTTTACATGCATCGGCTTTTACATGCATCTCTATGTGAAATTAAGGTAATACTCACACGGGTGAGGCATTGTTTTCAACTGATTCAACTCCTCTTGCATCAGATTTCATCCATGTCGCGTGAAGGATGGGGAAACAGGCTAAAAAAAGGAGATGGCTAAACAGTCACTCTACGTAAGCCATACGGTCCTCATTTTTAGTCAATGAATGCTCTTAAGCTTGATCTTGTACTACAGAGAACACATTTTTTTAAGGCACTGTGCATGTTGACTAGATATAGGCGCTATGCTAAGTGTTTTACATTTGTCATCCTTTTTAAATATCTTTATGACTCATGTAGGCAAAAGCTAACATTAATCCTAGTTCACAAATGAAGGTGTAGGCTAAAAAAGTTTATCCCTGGCTCTCCAAATTGGGACGCTTTTTAAAAACAGAGATTCTTGGACCTACTTCTGGAGAGCAGGATTTAGAAGTTCTAGAGTATAGATGGGAGTATCTTTACGGTTAAGTCGTTTCCCCAGCTGGTTCTACTAAACATCCAGGTTCGGAGGCCACACTTGGTTGGAGGAGCCACCTCGTGTCACACAGTTAAGAGATGGTAGCACCAAGACTGGACTCAGGCCTCTGTGACCGCAGGGCTCATCCTCTGGAGGTGACCGTCGTGGGGCCTGAGCAGAGGCATTTGAAAACCACCATCAAACCCTAGCATTTGAAGGAATCCGCGCTTTGATCGTGTCTGGCGTCTTTCTCCCTGTGGGAGTGTCCTCCGGACACCCTTGAGGGTGGGCATCTGAGCCTCCAGTTTGCTGGCGGCCCTTGCTGTGGCGGAGAGCTTCTGATTGTTAGCAAGCTCTCTCGGCCCTGGGCATGCATATTCCTGTCTGTCAGTTACTGGCTTTGCCTTCTGGAGCTATCCAGGGTAAATCCAGCCCTCCTTCGGCACGACAGCCTTTGTGCTATTCAGATCATCCCAGCTTCTTCCTTCTGAGGCTTTCCTACTCTGGGCTAACTGTGTCCGGTGCCAGGTCTGAACCCCCCGCCAAAGAAATCCCACCATAACCCCCGCAAACAACCAAGGTATCAACCACAGAAGCTCCCCAGCGTGATGGGAAGGGTGTGTGGTGTGTCTGTTTCTCCCCAGGATGGGATCATCTCTCTCTCTCTCTCTTTTTTTTTAAAATTAATTTTTATTGGAATATAGTTGATTTACAATGTTGTGTTACTTTTAGGTGTACAGCAAAGTGAATCAGTTATACATATATCCACTCTTTTTTAGATTCTGTTCCCATATAGGTCATCACAGAGTATTGGATGGAGTTCCTTGTGCTGTACAGTAGGTCCTTATTAGTTATCTGTTTTATATATAGTAGTGTGTGTATGTCCATCCCAATCTCCCAATTTATCCCTCCCCCTCTTTCCCCCTTGGTAACCATACATTTGTTTTCTACATCTGTGACCCTATTTCTCTTTTGTAAATAGGTTCATTTATACCATTTTTTTTTAGATTCCACGTATAAGCGATATCATCTGGTATTTGTCTTTGTCTGTCTGACTTACATCACTCATCTCTTAGCTTCCCCAGACCCACAGTTAATTTTCTTTTCTTCTTTATCACTTAGCTCTGTATCAGAATTTGGACACTTGGTCGTTGTTTATAACACAAATCTGAACCTGGCTTGTCAAAAGCAATCACTCACATTCCAGGGCAGAGATTTAAAAGAACGGAACTGGGGGCGTTAAGAGAGGAGTTAGCTGTGCCGAAGCAGCAGGCATCTCAGGTCCATGTGGCCTGCGGTCTCGTGGCCTCTGCAGCACCAGGCCAACCTTTCCAGAAGAACGGACTGTTCCTGACCAGCTCCTCCATTGGAGGAAGAGCAAACATATTTTTCTCCTACATTAAACCCTTCAGCCCTTTGTGTTTAAACTCTTTCCCATCTTGTTTGAACTATTTTTTTTTTGGAACAAACATTTATTGTAGGCCATGTAAATAACAGCTGACACTCCGTGCTGACTTTTCTCTAACTCTTCTGAGCCGTCTGTCATTTAGTTAGCTGGGAGTTGGGAGACCTGAATTCATGTCTCTCTACCTTGTTACCAATTTAGAGTTTAGACAAGTCTTTTAATTCTCTGGGCCAAAGTTCTTCTGCTAAATAGGGTTAATAAGTATCCTTGCCCTACCTTGTGAGGAGGGGTGCTAATCATATTGCCTACCCAGAGCCTTGAGATATCTGGAGAAGTGGGTTACATAAAACAATGTGATGCTGTTGTGAATATTTAGTCGCCATTGTTCTTAATGCCACTGTTGGCTTATCCATGGAGTTTAGACTCTTTTTCTAGCGGACTATTTTGTTTCTTATTTTGCTGTGGCTCTTAGTTTAAACAGGGTGGAGTTGTCAGAAATATTTACCAGAAAATTCTGACCTTGCAGGGAACAGACAGATCACTCAGAAACAACTCTCTTAATTGATCTCAGATGAGCTTGAAGAAGGGCGTGTGTGCAGGCATACACGCATACTTGGGCCTGTGTGCTGGCTCCGTTTGTACTCAGGAAGGAAACAGATAAGAGACTGCTTCCCCTGCAGATTATCCAGCTCTTTCCTTGGCTGTAGACTGGACTCTAAGAAGTAAACTCTTTATACATCTCCCAGGGGGCGGGGGATTTATGATTATCCGTCTGGCTTTTTGGGTAGCACCATTTTTAACTAAGCAAAAGTATGAACAGATCTTCAAGCTTCCTGGTTGAGAGGGAAAGAATTATGGGTAGGAGGGTTTGGGTAGGAGGGTTTAGGTGAAGATATAAGTCAACGAACTGCACTTGCCCATGATCATGAGCAGTATTGCCTTCACGGAGTCTGTCACCCTGGAGTTGAAGATATGAATAAAAGTGTTATCTTTCTCCAGGTTCCATTTGTCGAAGCTCTCAGACTGTCATCAGGTTTTCTGAAGATCTGTGCCCCGTTTTCCCCTCTGTAAAACATCCATATCAGACAGTATTTTCTCTAGCTTTCCTTGCAGAGATGCTGTGGGGATTAGTTAATAGATCACTAGCACATGCTTTGAAAATCAGATGGTACTTCAGACATGATAAACATTTTTTGGTCCTCATTTGGAGTAGAAAAGATCTCTCATTTCTTCCAAGTAATTTTAAGAAGATGGAAGAGGGAATGTTCTTCCTCTTGCAGTGATGCACTGCTTAGGTCATCATGTATTAACATGTAGTCATTATAAATGGAGAAATAAATGAGCCCTCACTGGGTCTGCCAGAACTTTCTACCACAGACCATTACAAACACATTTCAGTCTAATCAACGTCTAGTAACTGTATGTCTACAATGTGCTGATTAGAATATTTAACTGTGCAATAAGAGTTAATAAAATACGTCTAAGAAGTGGAAAATAAGATTGGAAGTGGCATTTTAGACCTTATTCAGTGGCACAGGACAGAAAAGGGTGTGGAAACCAAGTTGGGCTCATTTCCTGTGTCTATTTGCCACTGGCTCCTTCGTTACTAAACATTTGTACATATTTGGATAGCACCCCTTCCCCCCAAATACTCTACTCTCAGTTTGATTCAATACTATTTTGTCATTTTATGTTACGTGGAAATTTCAGGATTCACTTTCAAAATAAATAATAAATGAGTTATAATTATAATTCGTTGATTTCTTGCTGGCTTTTTTTCTTGTAAGACAGATTGCATTGATTTCCTGTTTCCTTCCCCTCAAAAGGGACTAACCCCCAAAATATCTGGAGGTGTGTTTTTTTTTTTTTTTTTTTTTTAACTACAAGTGAACTCCTGTTTAGCAATATTGACTACAAACGTGCCGCATGGGAATTTCACCACTGTATAATTCCCTTTGTCATGTCTTCTCTTGCTTAACCAGTGTATATAATCACGGATTTCTAAGTGTGAGCTGTAGTAATGTCAGCTGTCTGCTGACATGATTGGAGAACTTATTATGAAATGAAGTTAATTTTCTATCTTCTTTTCTTGGGAACTCTTTTACACTTAATCTTAAGCAGATAAGTGACATAAAAGACCAAGTCACTTGAAGATAACGCATTAAGAAATTGCTGATTGATGAGCTCATGCTTATCTAATTTTGTTTTAAAAAGATCTCAGTATATCTTTCGAGACTAGATTTTTGAGTGGAAGAACAAAAATACTCTAGGATAGGTGGATAAGATACCAGAAGAAGGAAAATTGAAGGGCTCTGACTATATGTTCTCTCTCCAAAAATTATTTTAATATTTAATCCTGGAATTCATGTTTTAGTCATGGTTGTCAGTTGTGGAAAATATTATTTGCATTAATAGGTTTTTTTTTTGGTTTGTTTTTAAATTTTATTTATTTTTGACTGCATTGGGTCTTGGTTGCCGTGCACGGGCTTTCTCTAGTTGTGGCGAGCGGGGGCTACTCTTCATTGAGGTCCGTGGGCTTCTCATTGCGGCAGCTTCTCTTGTTGTGGAGCACGGGCTCCAGGCACGTGGGCTTCAGTAATTGTGGCACGTGGGCTCAGTAGTTGTGGCACACGGGCTTAGTTGCTCCGCGGCATGTGGGATCTTCCTGGACCAGGGCTTGAACCTGTGTCCCCTGTGTTGGCAGGCGGATTCTTAACCACTGCGTCACCAGGGAAGCCTGGCTTAATAGTTTTAATTAAAATAAATGTTTGTGTTTGAGGCAGAAACAGTTTATGTTGTAAGAGGAAACAACAACATTTTAGGCATCTCTTTTTTTGCCGGATTTTCTTTTAGAGATAATGATCTTTTGGGCTGCTTTCCATAAATATGCATATCATACTCGTGTTTCTGTTTAAACGCATGCATGAGTAAGAAGCAGTGAATTTGATTAACTTTATTAACCATAAATAATGAAGTGGACTCTTTTACATTAACCCTTATTTTATTGTGTATCAGCCTTTAGACATTTGGCTATCTGGACAAGCAATCATTTATATCCTTTTAAAAAATATTTATTGTATCTTTGACTTAATTGCTTCTTATCCAGCTTAAAGCCTTTTGCAGGGGTACCATTTGTTAAAACACAGCCAGAAGCAGGCAGAGCGGTGTCATTTTTCAAAAATTTAGTGTCATTTTTATGGACAAATAACACTTGTAAATGATGGATAATAGCCAGCAGGATGCCACATGGTATAAAATGTGCATGAATTATATTTTCTGGGAGTTAAGAGGTTAACTTGTCTGTGAACTAATTGAGGAGCTTTATGGTAGATGCGGAATGCTGTGTGCACATTATCGGCAAGACTTAAACCAGCTGAAAAGGGGAATTTCCTTCCCTTGGGTATTTTTCATTATCTCATCCTCTTTTCTGGCTAGCTGATGTATAAAGAGAGCATCTCATCGTAATGCATCTGTAGGATTTATAAAAGAGTAGATGCTGTTCACAACGAGTTGGCAGGTGAATACGTTGCTTATTAGAATAGAAGTAGAAGTGGAGGTGAGTGCAGGCATCGAAATTATCCTGCACAATGATTATTTTTGTATTTACACAGGCCACATGCATCAAGCCACCTGCGGTTTCCATCCATGGGAAGACAAATGGTGGGAGATAGTCTTGATTTCTTCTGCAGCTTGCACTATAGAAGTAATAAGAATTTAACACACACTTCGCATTGAGGAAGGCTAACTCACGAGTCGTTTTTTTTTTTTTTTTTTAATTAATTTATTTTTGGCTGCGTTGGGTCTTCGTTTCTGTGCTAGGGCTTTCTCTAGTTGTGGCGAGTGGGGGCCACTCTTCATTGCGGTGCGTGGGCCTCTCACTGTTGCGGCCTCTCTTGTTGCGGAGCACAGGCTCCAGACGTGCAGGCTCAGTAGTTGTGGCTCCTGGGCCTAGCCGCTCCGCGGCATGTGGGATCTTCCCAGAAGGGCTTGAACCCGTGTCCCCTGCATTGGCAGTCGGATTCTTAACCACTGCGCCACCAGGGAAACCCACGAGTCTGTTTTTATACCCTTTTACACTGGACATTTGGGTTAGTAGAAAACACGCTGTCTCAAATTGGTAGCAGTTGGAATGGATGATCAAGTATACGTATAGCTGATTCACTTCGTTGTACAGCAGAAATTAACACAACATTGTAAAGCAGTTATACGCCAATAAGAAAAAATAGGTTAATAAACACTTGAGAAACTTCATTCATCCAAAGGTAAGACTTTTCCTGCCCGAGGCATGGTTGTGGGCATCCATCCTCGTTATGGGAGAGGAGGTGTGTTTGGTGCCTTTTTCATTTCCCCCCTGTGTTCTAACTGCCCTTTCTCATTGGGTTTGTGTTGGGAAAGAAAAGGAGTTGAGGAAAGGAAGGTACTTTAATTGTGAGAAATACAGAGGATTTCTTACCTGACCGGTCTGGTCAAAAGCTGGCTCTGTATTTTCTGGGCTAAGCTGCCATCTTCTCTTTATCTTGGGTGCTTTTCAATTTTAGTACAATATGTCTAGGTTGGATTTCTTTTTATTTACCCTGATTAGTATATCTGTGGATTCATGTCTTATCACCTCTGGGAAAGTCTCAGTTATTATCTCCTTGAATACGTATTCGCTTTCCTCCATCCTTTCTATTCTTTTCTTCAGGACTGTGATTAGACTTACTTTAGACCCTTCTCATCGTATTCTCCGTATCAGCTGATGTCTCTCTTGTGTTTTCACCTCCTGGTCTCTCTGAATCGCCTTTCAGGTCTCATCTTTTTCAGCTCTTCCTTCCTCAGTTCTTTTCAGTTTTGACTAATACGCTGTATAATGTTGCTAGTGATTTTAAAAATTCCAGTAATTACTGTTTTTATTTTTAAATGTTTTACTTGGTTCTTTTAAAATCTGTCTCATCATTTTTAAAAATTGTGATAAAATACACGTAAAATTTACAAACATCTTAACATGTACTAAGTGTACAGTTCGGTTAGTGCTAAGTACATTCATGTTGTTGTGTAGCCCGTCTCCAGAATTCTCTCCATCTTGCAAAACTGGAACTGCCCAGTCATTTTTGATAGTAACTTGTCACTTGCTTATTCTTGCGATTCTGTCTTTTGCTTCTGTAATACTTAATATGTAGTTACTTTCTAGTCTGGGCCTGGTAGCTGAAACATCTGAAGTGCATTGTTATCTAAATCTGTTGTTTGTCGTTTCTTCTGCCTCTCGCTCATGGTGTTGCTTTGTTTCCATGTGTATTTAGGAAGCCTTGATTGCTAGCTTATATTTGGTTGATCTTAATCTATAGGAAAGCCCATGGGGCCTAAAGCATGCTTTCCTAGGAGGGTGTTTGCTTTTGCTTCTGCAGGTAGCCGTGAGTGCTGCTGTCCTGAGACCAATTTCACCCCCTTCTCAGTGCCCCGGTGGAACCCAGCCGTTTCCCTTTAGCTTTCCTACCGAGCCCAGACTTAACGCCCTCCCGAAGGCTGCCTAGAAAGCAACGCTGTACCTCACAGGACCTTCCCCGTTTTTGAGCTCACTGCCCAGGGTTTTTTTCTTCATTTGTTTGCTTTTACCTTTGTGCCCCTTGGCAATTTTTCTTGTTTCTTCTGAGCCCAACAGACTATAATTGTCATTTATTCAGGATCTGATTGTTTTACTGGTAGACTCCCAGAGCTACCATATAGCTAGTCTACCTACTTTGGGAAGCCTTAGCTGATTTTAAAGCCACTTTCACTTGGGTGTTCTTTTGGCTCCCCTGCTGGGCCAGCATCCTTGCTGGGGCAGCCTTTTCCTTCAGCTGCGCCCAAGTCTCGCACGGATTCTGATTTTTACGGAGGTCTGCTCCGTCCAGACCCTGTTGGGGGTCACTTCATCCCCTGGAAAAAGCCTCAGGGTGACCTCCGGCCATCATGCCCACCATAAATTCCATGTTTGGCTCCCCAGGTTGAGGCCCCTTTGTTCCACTTTGGAGTGGCTGTGAGGGTGCAGGTATTGCTGAGCAGTTCGAGCTGGCCTTCAGGTGGGGGTCCGCGTCCCATCCAGTTGGCCCCCTGGCTCTAGGGAAACCTCATCAACGGCTGTGCTTTTCTGCTTGGAGCTTCTCCGATGAGACTTGAAGTGAGAGTGGACGATCCACGGACCTTCCACCTGACCTTGCTACCCCTAACCGAACCCCAGTGGCGGCAGTGGTGATAATCACAGCACAGCTTTTTTTCCTCAGAAGAAATAGGAAATTCTCTCCTGACCTCCTTTTTTATTTTTTATTATTTTTTTTACTTAGAGTAGGCAGAGGGTATAAAAACTCATGAAATAGTTGTGATACATTAACCTTGAAAAGTTCCTCTGAGAAGCCTGACAACTCACTTTGGAACTATGTATATACCTGTTGTGACTTGGGAACTCATTGGAAACTTGCAGTTTAGTAACTGTCCATATGAACATATACAGACTGTGTCACCTCCTCTCTCACAGGATAGCTTTTCTACTTCCTCTCACCTCCCTTTGTTTGTTAAGCATCCTCTAGAGTGGAACGGATTTCCGACTTTTCTCCGCAAGCTGGTTGGTTCACTTTTTTATTACCTTGTAGAAAGTACCTCTTACCCACTGAGATTCTGAGACCCAAGAAGAATGAGCAGTGAGCCCTCAGAACCCCTACAGGGTCACTACCAAACAGGACAGGGCAGTACATGCTCATTTGGCATGTTTTATTTTTTTTTAAATGTCATGACAGATTAACCCCATTAAAAACTACGATTATGTTTATATAGCTCCGCCCACCAAGGAAGTGGAGTTTAACTCCCCATGCCTGGAGTGTGGGCTGCTTTTTGTGACTTACTCCAAAGAGCAGTTTATGGTGAGGGTGGGGGGAATAAGTTTGCGGTGGAGAAACCTGGTGGTTGCTTCCTCAGCCAGGCAGTCAGGGTCAGTGTCAGCAGTGGTAAGTCATGTGATAGCACATGTCCTTGATGAGACGTGAGAAGAAGGGCACTTCACCTCTGTGGTCTTCTCCTAAAAACCCATCATGTCAGTCTGAGGATGAGAAAGGCATCAGTAAAACCCAAACTGAGGGGCATTATACAAAGTGCCTGACTGGTATGCCTCAAAACTGTCAAGGTCATCAAAAACAAGGAAGGTCTGAGAAGCTGTCCCAGACCAGAGGCGGTGAAGGAGCTGTGACTACAGACTGTAATGTGATGGGATCCTGGAAGAGAAAAAAGGATGTCAGGGGGTGGCATTTAGTTAATAGCAGTGTACCAGTGTTGGTTCCTTTGTTGTGACAGGTGTACACAGTAATGTAAGATGTGAACAGTAGGGTCATCTGGGTGATGGAGAATACAAGCGACTCTCTGTACTAGCTGTCTAGCTTTTTTTTTTTACATCTAAAACTATTGTAAAACAAGTGTATTTCAATCAAAAATTGAAAATAAATATAATTAAACAAACATAGGTATTTAAACAATTTTCCTAATAGCTCTGAGAAATATTCTGTGTGTTTTATCTGTACTTCAACCAAACCTTTGACCACCTTCTAGAAGAGATGGGAAATTGTGGAGGAAATGTGGCACCCTTACGTGGACAGCATTTAGTGCCGCGGTTAAGGGCACAGTCTTTGGAGCCAAACCAACTGGGTTTGAAGCCCAGTTTCATTCCTTGTAGCTGTGTGACCTCAGGCAAATGAACACTCTGCCTCAGTATCCCCATCTGTAAGATTTCTATCCCACACTGGGAGATTGTGAGGACTAATGAGGAAACACACAGAAGGCTTACCTGGTGGGTACCACTCCCCTGTGTGCCACCAGGACTTTCACTGTTTCATCCAACATTTTTACTACCTATCAAATGACGATAACCGTGACAAGTGGGTGGGTAACAGGATGGCAGGCAGGTTAGAATGACATTATTTGTTCTCAGAGGCCAGTGTTGAAGTGAACAAGGACGGAGCGTGTGTTTCCCACTTTGTTCGGTAATAACATCATCAGCTGTGTCTCCTGGACCCTCTGGGTGCTCTTTAAATATTGATGAATGGATCAGATGAATACATTTAGTTGTGTGTGTTTTGCGTTTGTGGTCATGCAGGACTTAATTTATTTATGATTTTAAGGAAACACATCGTATGGCTGGGGTCGTAAAGCATGTCCTGTGGATGCTGCTGTGTTTCATGCCAGAAAAGCTTTCATCGTCCTCTTCAGAGACACTTGCAGGGCATCAGGGCCAGATCCTGGGCCATCTTCTTGTGGTCCTGACATCTGGCTTGTTGGCTGACTCTTCAGCCAGAGGGGAGCCTTGATGTGGCCTCTGGATCAAAATTAGCTCTTGTTTTCTCATTGCCCTTTTGTTAACTTGCCTTGATTTAGAAGAACGGACAGACACTTCAAAAAAAAAAAGTTTTATTGAGATATAACTCACACACCATACAACTCATCCACATAAAGTATGTTCACACTGTGCGGTCCTCAGCACAGTCAATTTTGGACCATTTTTACGACCCCCAGAAGAAATCCTGTACCCTGTAGCTATCACCCCCCAAATTCCCCACTACCCCCACCCCTAAAAAAATCACGAAACTACTTTCTTGTCTCTACAGATTTGCCTGTTCTATCCCTTTCATATAAATTGGATTATATAATGTGTGGCCATTTGTGTTTGATTTATTTTGCTTAGCATAACGTTTTCAGGGTTCATCCAAGTTGTAGCACTTATCAGTACTTAATTCCTTTTTATTGCTGAGTAGTATTCCATCGAACGTATAGACCACATTTTATTTATCCCTTCATCTGTTGATGAACATTTGAGTTGTTTGCACTTTTTGGCTGTTACAGAAATGTCGCTTTGAGCATTTGTTTACAGGTTTTTGTGTGAATATGTATTCTCAGTTTTCTTGGGTGTGTACCTGAAAGGGGACTTGGTGGTCCAGATGTTGTAATGCTATGTTTGACGGGTTGAGGAGCTGCCAGACTGTTCTCCAAAGTGGCTGCATCATTGTATATCCCGCCAGTAGTGTATGAGGGCTCTGATTCCTCCGTAGGCTTGCCAACTATTGTTATGATCTGTCTTTTTCATTATAGGTGTCCTAGTGCTTGTGAAGTGGTAGCTCACTGTGTTGTGATTGGCATTTCCCTAATGACTAAGGATGTTGAACACTTTTTCCATGTGCTTATTGGCCATTTAAATATCTTCTTTGGAGAAAAGTTTGTACAGATTCTTTCCCCATTTTAAAATAGGTTATTTTTCTTTTTCTGAGTTGCCAGAATTCTTTGTAATTCTGGATATAAGTCCCTTAATCAGACATATGATTTGCAAATAATTTCTCTAATTCAGCGTGTCTTTGAAACACACAAGGTTTTAATGTTGATGAAATCTACTTTGTTTTTTGTTGTTGTTACTTATACTTTTGGTGTCATATCTAAGAAAGCTTTGCTAATCAAGGTCATGAAGAGTTACTCCCGTATTTTCTAAGAGTTTTAAAATAGTTGTAGCTCTTACATTTAGGTCTGTGATCTATTTTGAGCTAATTTTGGTATGAGGAAGAGATCTCTTGCTTTCTCTCTGGATGGGGGCGGGGGCTGTCTGTAGTTTTGGTTTGAGTTACAAGACCAGCTTCGATCAAAAGCCTGGGGTGCTGAGTCTATAATGAGCTTCTGTGGGCAGAAACATTGTACATGTGTTGTTGCATTTTTGTTGCTGGGAGAAAAGTGTGTTCTGTATGAGCCCTCATGGGAGGGAAAGAGGATAGGAAGCGTTGGCGGGGATTCCTCCAGACTCCCCTCTATCTTTCCCTTGTGATCCAGCTTTGTATCCTTCCTGCACGGCTGTAATACATCTAGTTATGAGTGTAACTCTACTGAGTCCATGTCCTTTCAGCAAATATCTGAACGTTGGTGGTGGTCCTAGGGCTCCCCAACACGGGGTCCAGTTTCATTCTCTTGCACGTGGATATCCAGTTGTTCTAGCATCATTTGTTGAAAGAAGACATATAGTTTCAAAGAGAAATTTAACTTCTGAAAGCTCAAGCTTAAGGACGCCAAATGTCTTAATACAAGGTCACACATGGGACAAGTATGTGGACTAGTATAGCCTGTTGGTCAGTTCAGCCTGCTGTAACAAAAGTCCCATAGACTGAGTGGCTTAAACAAGAGACGTTTATCCCTCACAGTTCTGAAGGCTGGGAAGTCCAAGATCAGGTGCCAGCTGATTCCTCTTCCTGGTTTGTGGATGGATGTCTTCTTGCTGTATCCTCACTTGGTGGGGAGAGAGAGGGCTCAGGTCTCTTCCTCTTCTTATAAGGGCACTAATCCCATCATAGAAGCCTCACCCTCATGACCTCAGCTACTCCTTATCACCTCCCAAAGGGCCCACCTCCAAATACTATCCCACTGGGGATTAGAGTTTCACCATATGCACAAACATTCAGTCCATAGCAGGACCCCATCTTCTAAATTCAGGACCAACGCTGGGCCACTTCACGGTGTTTACTCACTTTCTCTCTGGTACACAGGATGTGTCAAAAATGATACATTTCCTGAGTTTGCTGGATGTATATAATTCCTTGTAATTCCCTGCTTCAGGCTACCTGCCTTGTGTCTGTTTTGTACGTCTTGTGTAAAAAGCAGCCTTGGATATCTGACTTTCATCATCCAAATTGCCGGTTAAAGGTCAGCCATCCACCTAATCAACAAGGCTCATAGATTTCTCTAAAATGCAAGTAAATCTTACTCTTTTGCTTTTTTCTTGGAGGCTTTTTGTTTTTCAACTGCGTCTAAAACCAGGCTTGGATTGTCTTCATAAGAAAATAGCATGATATGTCTGGAAGAGCATGAACTTTGGGTACAGGAGAACTGGGGTGAACTGTCGTCCTGCCGTTTACCAATTAGGCACCCATCGAGTCCTCTGAGCCTCTCTCTCCAGCAGAATTGTTGAGAGGGATACGTGAGGTAGCATGTACGAAATGCCTGGTATGTCATTTCCTGGCGTATGGTGGTTCACGCAGTAAGGGCTTGCTAGTTCTGTAGTTGATGCTGAAACCCCAGGTATCACTCATTTTTTTTCCTGTGTGGGCCTTTTTCTAATACCCTTACTCGAATATGCCTTCAGACAGTCTTCTTCTCTGGTCTCTTGTACGTGTGTTGTTGCATTTTTGTTGCAATGTAGTCATTGCATTTTCTAGTTGGTGTGATTTACTCTCCATCCTTGGGAGTTGAAATCCCCCAAGTTTTGGGGGTGTGTTCCCAAGGGAACCATGCATTTATCCTGATTCCAGGGAATAGTGATGCTGAGGGATTCGTGGAATATACGTTTGCATTCCTGCCAGAGCAGTTCATGTTAGGTAGGTTATTAATGCAGGTTGCTTCTTTGCCAGGGGAGAAACTTCCTCTGAGGAGCCCAGCTTTCCAGGGAAGACATAGACTTCTTCAACGAGACGGGAGAGACTTTACAAGATCGTGGGGAGGTAGAGTTGAGGGAATGAATATCTTTGATAATGATGCTCTTAATAGTAGGTCACACTGAGCATTTACTCTGTGACATGAGTGCTGTGCTAAGGGCTGAAACCAGGTGGGTAAGCATTTAATAGGTACGAAGATTCCATTGAGTCGAGAGTTAGAGACTGAATGACTTGGCTGAGGTCACACAGCTAGTAAATGGCAGGTCCAGGAAGTGAACCCAGCTTGGCTATAGAGACTTCACACTCTTTTTCTTGAGTGGGTGAGAGACCTGGGAAGCCAGCAAGTCTATGAAACGCTGTCTGCCTCCATTTCTTGTGCTTTTTCCCAGGAACCGGCTGTTCAGACTGGATACTTTTCAGAGTGAAGGACTGTATTACCATTTACCTCAAGACTAAAGATAGATACCTGACTGCCCTAGGCAGCCCAGGAGGCATGGCCACCTGGACAGAGAGGTTTTAGAACAATTGTATTTGGAGCCAAGAGAGAGAACACACAGCCTTATTTAGAACAGATGGTGTGGTGCAAACAGATGTCACAGAGAGAGCAGAACTGCTTGACTCTGGTTTTGACTTTATCATATTTATCAGGAAAAGTGATCTTGAAATGGAAAGGGTAGAATAAACATGGTTTGGAGAAATTAAAGCCCAGGATAGAAGAGATCATGAGAGTTGCTAAAAATGCATTTAGGTCTCCTGGGCACTGAAAGAACCTGCAGATATGATTGTGGAGACACTTTAGATAATGTTTTGTGAATCACGGAGAATAGGGATGCCTGGAGATTGCAAATGATTTCAGTGAACATGTCCTGGTTTTCAATGGGGGAAAAGCATAGTTTAGAAACTACAGATGGGTAAGCTTAAGTCAGTTTCTGATGAAATTCTAGAAGCAATCTTAAACAGATGTTTGTGAACATCTAAAAAACAGCAGTGATTACTGGCAGAGAAAAAGGATTCTCGAAGAACAAGTTTGTTCCTTTTTGGATGGTTTGATACAGGAAGGGAATGTCAGATAAGAGTGAATATTGATCTCACCAGGACGTTTGCGAGTCCCTCGTGACATGGCAAGTCAGAGAAATGTGAGCTGGGTGACAACACAATTTGATGAGTTTATATTTGGTGCAAGAACCCTTTTAAAACTGGGTGAGGAGGGCTTCCCTGGTGGCGCAGTGGTTGAGAGTCCGCCTGCCGATGCAGGGGACCATGGGTTCATGCCCCGATCCGGGAAGATCCCACATGCTGCAGAGCGGCTGCGCCTGCGAGCCATGGCCGCTGAGCCTGCGTGTCCGGAGCCTGTGCTCCATCCGTAACGGGAGAGGCCACAACAGTGAGAGGCCCGCATACCGCAAAAAAACCCAAAAAACAAAAAACTGGGTGAGGAATGGATTAATTGACATACTGTGGCCTGTGGGCCAAATATAGCTCACTGCTTGTTTTTGTAAATAAAGTTTTATTGGAACACTCATTTATGTGTTGTCTATGGCTGCTTTCATGCTGCAAGAGCAGAGCTGAGCAACTGCCTCAAGGACCAGATGGCCCACACAGCCTAAGGTATTTGTTTTCTGCCTGTTTACGGAAAAAGATTGTTAACCCCTGACCTGGACACAGCCCTGGTTTTCAGGCCAGCTGCACATCAGAATCACTGAAGAAGGAGTTCTAATTAATGCCTGAACCCCTCCCCTCCCAGCTGAATAGGAATCTCTGAGGTTGAGCCTGGCATTTATGTTGAAGAGTCCCAGGTGACTGTAATGTGCTGTCGGGGCTGGTGGCCTCTGGCCAGGAGGGGGGACGGAATGGGGAGTGCTGTGGAGGCCTGAAGCCACCTCCTGTTTCTGTTGGAGCTAAAGATGTTAATCCAGTCTCTGGATGACAGGGAGGGGAGGGGATGAGCTAGTCCTCTAGACGACAAGGTAATAATTCCACAGTTTGTGCTCCTAAGGTAACAAAATGATGTTGGTTATCATAATCAACGTAAGTCCTGCCCTTCCACACTAGCTGTCCCCTGCAGAACAGAATCACCTCACTGTGATTCATGTGAAAATGGGCTGAGGGTTCACTACAGCCTCAACGTTACTAACATTATGATGTCACCAGGAAAATCAAAATGAAACAAAACTAACAAATAACAACCAAGGCAGTCTCAGCCTGTGTTAACGTAGTCGTAAAGGAAAACAAGGATAAAAGGTTCCCTATATGTGCTTTGTTCAGGTCAGATCACACCTGTTAGATGCAAGGTCCTTATGCTGAGAATAAGGCTGATTCAGCTTTGCATTCTCACTCAGGGGTGGAACTTCCCAAGTACCACCCTCCTTAAAGCAGGGTGAGCTGCTGTGAGAGGCAAGGCAGTCTCCTCCCTGGGAGGTGTGCAAGCAGAGGTTGGATGACCATTACGCATGGTTTAGAAACGCAGATACCCTTGGTGATTGTAGTAGTCAGGGTTCTGCAGAGAAACAGGACCAAGAGAATGTGTGTGTGTTTATATATATGAAGAGATTTATTGTAAGGGATTGGCTCACGTGATTACAGGGGCCAGCAAGTCCCAAGCTCTGCAGGGTCCGTCAGCAAACTGGAGACCCAGAGGAGACAGTGATTTCTCGTTTGAGTCCTAAGGCCAGTGAGCAAGAGGGGCCGGCGGTGTAAGTTCCAGGCTGAAGGCCTGCAGGTTCAAGACCCAAGAAGGGCCCATAGTTCAGTTCAAGTCCGAAGGCAGGGAAAAGCCCACGTCCCAGCTTGAGGGTAGTCAGGCAGAAAGAATTCTCTTTTCCTCTGGGGAGGTCAAGCTTTGCTTTGTCCTATCCAGGCCTTCATTGGATCGGATGAGGCCCACCCACGTTGGGGAGAACAGTCTGCTTTACTCAGGCTATTAGCTCAAATGTTGGTCCAATCCAGAAACACCTCCCAGACACGCCCAGAATGTTTGCCCACGTGTCTGGGCGCCCAGTGGCCTCATCAGGTTGACACATAAAATCAACCACCGCAATGACCACCTAGTGCACCATCCTCATTTCATGCATGAGAAAACAGTCTCAGAGGATGTGAGGTGCCAAGGGAGCCCTGCACTCTTCCTGCCAGGCTGGCCAGTGGATGGAGAGGGCATGCTGATGACCGCTAGGGTCCTCTCCAGTCCTCAGGGTTAGACTGACTCTGTTAGACATGGAAGCAGTAGTGCTTAGGAACGAGAGGCCTTCAGCAGGACAAAGCACTGCAGCCACTGGAAAGCACAGCACTTGATTTGAGGCACCAATCCATCAACTAGATACGGAGGCAGTCAGGGTACACCCAGGTGACAGCCACGGGCTCATGTACTTGGATTTCATACATAAACACCCTTCAGGCCTCTTCACGGAGCTGCAAGTGCTAGTTAATCCTTTAATGCTGTCAAGAGCATGAGGAAGAGGGATCTTCGGGCAGGATTCATGCCGGCATGCAGAATTAGGCGAGTGCAAGGCCGCCGGCAGGGGCTCCACTGGGGGCTTCCCTGTGTGTTCTGGGCACATGGCCTCCTCTTGTTGAATCAGCAGATGATATGGCCAGTGCAAGACCCTCAAAGGGAAGCTTGCTGTAGGGTACTGCTCCTGTACCTAGGCACTTAACCTTGTGTCTGAGATGCTTCTAGGTGCTTCACATGCATTATTTTTTCCTAGTCCCAAACCAGCTGTGCGCGCTCCACATTGGTTTTCCCATTCCACAGATGAGGGGACAGAGCTCTGGGTGCTGCTGCTTCATTTTTTTTTTTAAATAAATCTATTTATTTATGGCTGTGTTGGGTCTTCATTGCTGCACACGGGCTTCCTTTAGTTGCGGCGCGCGGGGGCTACTCTTCGTTGTGGTGCGCGGGCTTCTCATTGCGGTGGCTTCTCTTGTTGTGGACCATGGGCTCTAGGCGCGTGGGCTTCAGTCGTTGTGGCATGTGGGCTCAGTCGTTGTGGCTCGCGGGCTCTAGAGCACAGGCTCAGTAGTCGTGGCGCATGGGCTTAGTTGCTCTGCGGCATGTGGGATCTTCCCGGACCAGGGCTCGAACCTGTGTCCTCTGCCTTGGCAGGCAGATTCTTAACCACTGCACCACCAGGGAGGTCCGTGCCTCTTCATTTTGGAGGAAAGTTATTTGAACCGAAAGCCTAGATGCGTTGTAATGGAATGCCCCTGCGTGCATCCACTCCCTGAGCCCATCTGGTTTTAGGACCACTAATACAGTTATTCAGAAGACTGCACACAGAGTCAGCTCTCAGCGACTGTCCCACAGCAAAATGTGAAACTCACAAACATGCCACCACCAAGCACTGTTCAGGTGTTGTCGAAATAAAGTCAACAGGCTGACTTTTGAGTGAAATGTAATTTTTCAGCTGCCAGCAAGAGGAAGATAATTGATGAAAAGAGGTAAACACGAGTGACTCTGATTACCTGTTGTAAATTACGGCAGCTTCTCTTCATCCTTACCCAAGAGACTTAAAAGCGGCGCAAAGAAGCCTCTTGGTATAAATTTCCCCTCTTGTCACATTGCCCCACCCCTTTTAATGGAAGCCCTCCTTTTGGGAAAGTCAGGAATTCGTGGCTTAAACTTTCTCATTATGACGAGTGTGCTAAACAAATCACGGGCGAGAGGCTTGCGCGTTGCAGGTGCCCAGGTACCCGAGGGTGCCAGCATCCCTCTCCAGCCCCCGCAGGAGACGGAACTGAGCATGCTGGTGGGTGGACCTAGCACGCTTTGCGGAGTGTTCTGTCTGGATGTACAAGTACAGGATTTGTGGGTTTTAAATCATAAGAATTGGTAAATGGACCTACCGAGTTGAATGACAATCACTAGACCCAGCTCCTGCACTTGGACTAGGGTGGGGCAGGAAGTGGAGACAGTCGGGAAGTTTGATGTTACCACGGGGACCTTATGGATCCAGGCCAAACAAGTGTAGTCTCGGGAGGCAGGACAGAGCTCTGGGTGCTCTCGCCACACAAACGGGGCATGACTCCCCCGCTGCCCTTCCCTAGATCCATTCGTGGAGGGGAGAGAGGAGATGGGGAGCTCCTTCTGCCATTTCTCTTCAGACCTTCACAGGTTACTTAAGTTTCCTGAATTTCCTTGAGCATTGAGAGCAATCTTGGTCTTATTCTTTACCCTGTAAAGAAGTTTTAATACTGAAATTTTAAAAAGAAACTGAGTGGCATGGCTGCTCATCCCAGGATTAAGGATCTTCAGTAAAACACATTTAATTCGTATGGGAACTACACAGACAAACATGAAAATAGCGCAGGAATGAGGGAAGGAAAGGCAGACTGTATGCAGCAATGATGTTAGATGTCTGTTTATCTCCCGCCTCTGCAGGCCCCCTCCCCCCGATTGAACATCCTAAGGCCCTTTGAAGATGCATTTGCGTTTCTGTTGAATGCGTCTCAGGTCTTGAAGACTCACAGCCTGGAGAAGTGTTGATTGCATGTAAGGGTCCGTTACTTAGGTAAACCAAATAATGTAACTGATCTTGGCTGCCGTTGATCAAATCTCTCCCACAGTGTTGGAAAGATTGTAATCTAATTACTCCAGTTCCTGGTTTCTAAGGTGAAGGTTACATTTGGCTGAAACTTACCTGCTTCACCAGCCATCTCCTTAAGGGGCTGTTCCTTCCTGAAGCACGCATGCCAGTGTGTCTTGTACATATGTGAACCAGGAGGTGAACACACATGCAGACACGTACACAGTGTCTGCCTGTCAAGCACCCTGGGTTTTAACTTTGTATATACAGGTCAAAAATGGGAGCCAGGTTAGTTTTTTCCTCTTAACTTTGCACAGCCTGGCAAAGAGGGGTGGGAAGATGCTGCCGCCCCATCAGGTTCACTCTTGGCTTCCCTTATCTCTCCTACCAGCATTGCCTCATTCCAGTTCTTTCCTTTTCTGGAGGTGGGAGAGTCCAGAAACTTTTCAGTTTTGGAATGTGCCCGTGCTGTAGGTTTGGAGACTGTCGTTAAAGGCTGCAGAGCTGCAGATTTACCCAGGCGTCATGACTTCATTAGCTCTTTACTGGCAGCCCTCTGCACCTTCCTCAGATGCATCACAGGGGCTCAGCTTGGGTTTTCCCACTCTTTATCGAAACACCTTTTGACTTCCCTCGTTAGGCCTGTTCTCAGGGAGTAACAGAGAGCATGTGTACGCTCTTTTGTCTGAACGGGGAGGACTGGAGGAATGACGAGTCTTCTTGTGGGCCCGACGACAGTGGGACCCGCCCCCGCTGGCCGTGAGTCCACATAAATCCAAGTGCCCCGGGCCTCCCCCAGAGGAGACGGTCGGCATCGCCAGCTGTATGGGGGTTAGTGGGTGTGGTCCAGAGCAGGTTGCGGATACTCATCTGGCACCGCTTGGGGATGCGTGGGCAACACTCTGCCCTTTAGTGTTCTGAGGGGTTTCTCTTGGTTGGGCAAAATCTCCATGTACCAATGTTTACTTTTACTTATGAAGAATACAAGTGTAGAATATGGTGTCATGAAATTAAACAACACACCCTCTTTAGATACAGCTTTTCTAACAGAATCAAATACCGGGTCTCTCCTTGGGCTGTGGGACGCATGAGTCTTCTCTTTTAAAATCTTATTGGAGCGTAGTTGATTTACAATGATGTATTAGTTTCAGGTGTACAGCAAAGTGGATCAGTTATACATATATATATCTACTCTTTTTTAGATTTTTTTCCCATATAAGTCATTACAGAGTATTGAGTAGAGTTCCCTGTGCTATACAGTAGGTCCTTATTAGTTATCTATTTTATATATAGTAGTGTGTGTATGTCAGTCCCAGACTCCCAATTTATCCCTACCCCCCCCTTACCCCCGGTAACCGTAAGTTTGTTTTCTACATCTGTAACTCTATTTCTGTTTTGTAGATAAGTTCATTTGTACCCTTTTTTTAGATTCCACATATAAGCGATATCCTATGATATTTGTCTTTGTCTGACTTACTTCACTCAGGATGGATGCATGAATCTTCATGGGAAATGTCTCGGCTGCTTTGTAGCATGGGTTCTTTCTGGGGCCCTAAAATGTAAGGTGATTAGACTGTGTTTCATAGGAATGTTGTGAATCTATATATTGAAATACGACTGTGAAGCCACTTCCAAGGGTACCTGCTATTTTAATGGGTCTAATAATCATGCTGAAAAGCTTACACTCAAAGACGTGCAATAATAGTTCTTGAATAAAGTCTGCATGTAAGAAGTTGTAGGAAGAATATTTCTAATTTGGCCTCCCACTCAGCCCATTGGGTTAGCTATACTTTCCCAACCTTTGATTTCAGGTTTATAGAAAAGCGACAAGATGTTGCGATGACCTTTACCCCCTGCCCCGCCCCCTGCCATTTTGCTACATTTCCTTCCCAGCTCTCACTTTGTTTTCTGTGTATTTCCAAGAAGGTTGCCCATCATGACAATTCATCCTGAGCCACTTCAGGTGTGTCTCTGAAGAACTGGTTTATTCTGTTACACACCAGGGAAATTTAACCTTGATATGATAATATTATCTAGTGCCCAGTCCGCATTCGGGTGGCCCTAGTTGTCCCAGTAGTTTTCTATACGGCTGTTTTTTGTTTTTGTTTTTTTTTTTAATCCATGATCCAATCAAGGATCACATACTGTATTTAGTTGTCACATTTCTTTAGCCTCTTTTAAATCTAGACTACTCCCTTGGCTTTTTCGAAGTCTTTTGTGGTGTTGACCGTTTGGAAAAGTCCAGGCTAGTTCTTGTGGAGTGTCCTGCAGTCTGTATCTGTTCAGTTGTTTCCTGTTACAAGATTGAAGAAAGCCACCTGGGGAGAGCTGCTTCCTGAACATATTTCTCCACTCTAAAAGCAATTCCTTCTGTGATTAAGAGCCTTTGGGGGTGGTCTTTTGAGACCAGGTGAATGTCCTGTTCTCCAACAATCTTTCCCAGGAGTTGTAATATCTACTGGATGGTCTTTTTGTGAATCAGTTATTCCGTTGGTAGTAACTGTGCCCCAATATTTGGAGGGAAAAATGTCAGTTATACTTCGGGTGCCAGAGAAATGACTCTAGGGAGAAAAAGCCATTTCCTTTATATTAAAAGCAAAAGGAATTTGCTTTTTGTATACTTGAAATGTACAGATGAAATTGGTGAGTGTGGATATCAGTAAGTCGAAGGCTGTGTTAATTTTGAACGCAGGTTTAAAATTTTTGAGCCTGTAAGTTTCAAAATTTTGGACACCCCCTCTTAAAATTTGCATGAAAAATATTAGAGTCGAAGTCTTGCCATTGGTAATTATTGCAGTGGTTGGAACGGAAGTGGGGAAATGCCCTGAGTTTATGAGTGAAAGATCCCTGTAGAGACGTGTCACTCTGTAGGCTTTTCATCCAAGGAATTTATCAAACTCTGAATGAATCTGTTGTATTTTTTAAGCTGTTCTCTTTTGAGAAACTGCTTGTGATAAATGGGTTTCACTAATTAAATCATACACTTCCATAGTACATTACATACAAAACTAGACTAGGAAATAAATATCATTAAAGTAAACATGCCCTTCTAATTAGTAATTGTTTCTGCCATTTTAAGCAAATTCCAGAGTCACAGAGAGCTGCTCCACTGTAAACCTGATAATGAAGCTTGTGAGAACAGGTGTAAATTAACACAATGGAAAACATTTACACTGTAACAGGCTAAATTAAAAATGACATTAACAAGTCTCATTTTCAAATTCTCTATAATTAACATTTGTTCAGCCCTGAGAGGAATAAGAAGTGTACAACGGTAGATGTCTTGATTTACAGCTTACGGTATTTATCATGGCTTTATCTTTGTTAAACTAAACAGCAGAGACGCGCTCCTTCTTAAAATGTGTCACGTTTATGTAATCTTAGTTCTGACAGAGGGTGAAATGTGATATTTACTGGTGTCATTACTGTGGGTAATGGGCAGGTGTGCCCTGGCAGGGCTCTGGTCGGGGGTAGAGACAGACGCGAAAGATTGAGAGCAGGTTGAAGGGGGAGATATGCAGGTAGGAGGGTAATAATATCCATGGCATGATAAAATATTCAGATTCCCTCAAGTGTTTCCCCTCCAGGCACATACGTGCCTCTGAGTGCTCCAAATCAATGTTTGTTTCTGCAAATAAATATTATCTTAAAGGCTTTCTTTTATGCCCCTTGTTAATATGAGCGGGAAACCAGAGCATAAGAGGAAACAGCTTTGCAGCTTAATTTGTCACAAAGGACATGAGGTTTTACTCCTTTCAGAGAATTTCATCCGTACACTAATGATAGAATGAAGAACTTAAGTGTTATGGCCCTGATAAACATGGGCTTAGATCTTACAGTTGATTTTTTTTTTAACTCAAGGTTTTCATCATTCTGAATTTTTAAAAAATTGTCAAGGTTGTGTACCATGGATTATTTTTGAGCTGTTTTTAAATTTTTCAGTTTATTTCATTTAGGTTGTTTTGGGGTTTATCCTAGAGGTAGAGGATGGAAAGGTTTATAAGGACGGGATCTGTGCTGTGTCCTTGTTAAGCCTGGCACATAGCAGGTACTCAGTAATACCTGGAGAATGCTAGACTCAGTCTCTACTAAGTTCTGGAGCTTACGTTCTTGTTGGGAGGTGGAATTGCTCTACATCCTCACCTCTTCTGGGGCTCCAGGTGGCCAGCTCACCCTGCAGATCTTAGGACTTGTTGGCCTCCGTAATTGCACGCGCCAATTCATTATAGTCTCTTTATATACACACACACTCACATACACATACCCTGTTAGTTCTGTTTCTTTGGAGAAACCTGATACACCAACAAAGCAGGATTGTAGAGTAGGTTAGAAATTATATTTGAATATATATACATGCACACATATACCCAGGCTAGTAAATATCGGTACCCTTAGGGGGAAGATTTCAGGCAGTTCTTAGCAGAATACCTGACATACAGTGAGAACTCAGTAATGATCTCTGTACTTCTTATTGGCAAGTAGGTTTGTCTGCAGTTGCTGGGCTGTTCTCTATTTGTCTAAGAGGCAGAACACAAACACTGGTGGAAACGTGACTGCTGCTGGTGGATGGGAGCTGCTGCCATTAGGCTGCTGCATAGCTCATCAGTGGCCAGCTTTTCTGAGGGCATTTCACATCTTCTCTGGCTACCACTGGCCACTTGATTAAAGGAAAGTGCCAATTCTGCCACCTTCCCCGTGCTCGCCCCCCACCCATTGCCCTGGCTGGTTTCTCCCCCTTCCTTTGCGACCCGCTCTCTGACAGCCCTCAGTTTTAGGAGGATGGCTGGTTAGGCTGGGGAGGTGCTTGGGAGTCTCTGGGCCGAGGCTCTTTCTCCCAGAGCAGATGGTCACCCCCTTCCCTCCAGACCCTTCCTACCAGTCTCTTCAGATCTGCTTCACGGCTTAATGTAATGGGAGCTGCGGGACAGCGAACCAGCAGAGGAATAGGCAGGGTCTGCGGGCCTCTGAATGGACAGTACTGTTATCTTTTTCCTCTTTGGCACATTTATGGGTTATTTTTGAAGGAATATAAACATATCAACTTCCCCCAAACTAAATCTCAGGGATCAACGAAAATTGAATGCTGTGATAAACATCCATTGGCCAGTGAACCAGCAAACAGCCAGCCAACTCACAGAGGGAAAAATGAGATAGTATGGCTTTCTATTTATTGCTTTGGGGATTTGACTCTTTTCGCGGTTGGCTACCGCATTGACTAGAACAGCGAACTGCTGTGGTGTGTTGAGAATGGAAAAAAAATCTTGAAAAATGACATTGAGATTCACTGCCCTCTGTAACTCATATAGATAGATGTAAGGGAGGAGAGAGAAGCGGTAATTCTGCATAAATTCAGTATTTTCATCGAGATTTTCTTTGTACCATCCCCAATATTTGTGTCTTGGAGGACAGTGGCAAATGAAAACAGAAAGCTATTTCACTGGAAACGTGTCACTGTCTATGAATATACAGATATTTTTCCTGCCAGGAAATGAATGTTTACGAGGCGTCTTCCATGAGAGAGGATTCTTCGAGGTGCGGAGAGAGGGCAGACGTGGAAGATGCGTTCCTGCCCTCCAGGCACTGACCGAGTGAGGGAGAGCCCAGCCGTCTCAAGACGCAGTAAGGTGGAGAGGAAGGGCAGGGCGGCCATGCTGCCCACGGTCACGGCTCCTGGCTGGGTTCATGTGGCCTCGTGGCCGGACGGGAAGGAGGCAGTGCTATGAGATGTCATTACCAGAGGCGAGATAACTCAGGTGTGAGCTGTCTAGTTATGAAAGCCCAGGGCACACAGGCTTTCCAGGGGCCCGCCAGTGTTACAGATACTGGAAAAATAATCTTGGCAGCAAATTTAAACTCGCATGAGCTCCATCGGAAGCTGCAAGTATGGAAAAGGAGTCTAGGCTTTCTTAAAAAATTAAAACACAAAGCCCCTCAATAACAACTACAAAAGCCCTTTGGAATCATTATTTCAAGCCAGAGCATCATGCTAGTTTCACAAGAGGGTGTGACAATGAACACACGTGAGGAGAATCTTTTAAAAGCTCATACTTAAGGCAGAAGGTCACATACCTTATGGTTTGGTAGATGACAATAGTAAAAACACCTGCTCTTTGTTGTACGTATTGGTTAAAAAAAATGTTTTATTTTCTGGTATCCTGCGTCGTGAAACCCTTTTTGAATGCAGATTTTTTTTTTTTTCTTCATCTCTGTTCAATTTCTCTGAAAATAAAAACCTCAAGTGCAATGAAGCAATTTTACATCTTTTTCAATATCACGTTCTCCCCATAATTGTATGGGATTCGTTTTGCACGGCCCCAGACCAAAGCCTTCCCATCCCTGTCATCCCGTGCAGGAGAACCCCGTGTCCTGCACGGGCCACCGAGCCCCGTGGTGACACGGTGTTACCGTTGGAGGAGATGCCGGCCCAGGGGACCGGGAACACGCACGGCACACCACGCCATGCCACCTGCCCTTCTCATTGGAGGCTGAGGCCACAGGTTTTTTTCCAAGCCAAATCCATCTATTCTTTTGAAAGAAGCATCTGGCTTTCTTTGGCAGCTCCACAGAAGTTCTCGTGGTTGTTTGAGAGCTTCTCCTGCACTTATCGCATGGTTTAGATTTTGAAAGGGTTCCTGGCATCCTAATGTCCCAGTTTCTGGGCACGAGGAACGTGAAAAAGCTGGAGTCTGTTTGCATGTGCGAAGCCTCTTTGAAATTTGTGAGGCTAAAGAAAAAAAGTCCTCCCTACTTAAAAAAAAAAAACTCTTTTGGGTTTTGTCATCCCTACGTTCCTAGATGATTTTTCTCCTGCTTAATTTCAATATCTGCCCATCCCATATTTATGCTAGAAAGATCAGTAGGGATTATAGAGAAGTGGTCCTTCAAACTTCGCTGAGAAGGCTACAGTAACATTTCAGGGTTTTCTTAGTTTAAATATTTCAAAATTCAGTGATATTTATTGAGCAACTCTGATGTTCCAGGCCGTAGGTACCATACCAGACACCACGTGTGTTAGCTCAGGCTGTTATGACAAATACACCAGAGTCCGGGTGGCTTAAGCAACAGACATTCATTTCCCACAGTTCTGGAGGCTGGAAGTCCAAGATGAAGGTGTCAGCAGATTTGGTTTCTGATACAAGCCCTCTTCCTGGTATGCAGAAGCCTGCCTCTGGCTGTGTCCTCATGCAGCAGAGAGAGGGAGAGAGATGTTGGTTTCTCTTCCTCCTCTTATCAGGACACTCATCCCATTGGGGGGCCCTACCCTCATGACCTCACCTAAACCTGATTACCTTCCCAAGGCCTCCGCCTCCAAATACATCACATCAAAGGAGGTTCTGGACTTCAAAGCACAAATCTGGGGGGAGACACAAATATTCAGTCCAGAACACTGTGTTAGAAAGTTCACCAGGTTCTTTATCATCAAACCTCAGAACACTTTCCCAGCCCAGGCCACTCACATTTCTGTACGACCGTCCTTATTTTTATTAAATAATTTGTTCAAGTTGGATACATTCAGCTCACTTTGATGGTTTAATCACAATTTAGTATGCAACTGCTAAATTTTTAGAAAATATTTTTTGTTCTTGGGCCATTTGTTTCTTCATCATCAGATAGCTTCAAGGGTGTGGATCGTCATGGCTGTAACTTGCTTTATCCATCTTCTAGCACAGCATTTATTTATGTAACAAACACCTATTTTGAACCTGCTGCGCGCCAGGCACTGTTTTAGAAACTGCACGGAGAGCAAGCAGCTCTCCTCTTGGAGCTTCCACTTTAGTGGGCTAGATAATCAACAGACAGCAAATTTCAGCTTGAAATCGATTTATACTACACAGAAAGTAAAACGGGCGATAGGGGACACGGTAGTGATTGCAGGTGTAGGGCATTGCTCATTAGGGTGGCCGGGGAAGCCCTACTTGTGAGGTGACATTTGACCCGAGATCTGAGAAGTTAACAGCACAAAGGTGTGGGGAAAAGCTTTTCAAACAAGGGAAGCAACAAGGACAGGGGCCTTTCTCTTTGCTCACCACAGGACAAAGAACAAGCAAAGAAGGCCCGCCAGCCAGGTCCAGGGTGAGCCACGGTAGGGCTGGGCCAGGGGCCTGGAGAGGTTGTGGAATGGGGAGGGGGTGGCATGAGATGGGATCCAGGAGTGAGCACGGGCTGGAGCTTTGCAAGCAATGATGAGTATGACATTTATTCTAAATGCACAGGGAAACCAGGGGAGGGTTAAAGGCGGGAGAAGAAGAAGAGGATTTTATTAACATTGCAGGTTTATTCCGTAAACATTGTGATGATTGTAGTATTGGCAGTCTGTATGCAATTACCTGTAATAACATCCTGTGTCCTTGCTGTGATGCGAACACCCCTTCTGTGTGTTTGGTTGGAAGTGCAAAGATATCTTATGCAAACTTGATAAATGAATTATATCTCTTTGTGTTTCTCACAGTTTAGTATTCATCACTTGGAAAAGCTATATACGTTTTTACCCCTGTGTGGGCATAAATTGTTCATTCGAGCGGGACCTGCCAATTTTAGCTAACGTCTCCCCTTAATTGTGATTGTATGTCCCTTGTGGCTACATGTCAAAATATGACATACCGGCGTAGGCCAACCTGGACCTAATGAACAGGAAACTATGGAATTTATATGATTTGGGGGCACATGGGGCTTTCCTAATGCCAATTCCAAGGGTAAGTGGCATGGAGGTTATTGGATTAATTGGAGAAGCCTAAACTCTGGCTTCAGCTGCCTGCCTGTCATCTGAACACAGCATTGAAGGTGAGTTGACTTGCCACTCCGTAACGAGAATTGCAGCACTTCTGTTACTGTTAACAGAACATTTTGCTTACTATTACACTGTCTCGTAGATAAGCACTGACAGTGCCTGGCATATATAATCCTTACTTACGAGGGAGGTGTTTCCCAAGATGTGTTTCAGAAACACTCCCCTTCCTGAAGTCCAGGTGTGGTTGAAGCCATACATGTGCAATAAGGCCTGTTTCATAGCTTCTGTACGGACCTGTCTGCTGCTCTGGTGCAACTGGAGGATGCCACAGGCTTAGGAGGCTTGTACGGAACTTTTCTGTGGACGTGATGTTGGTGAAACCGTCAATCCCACGTGACTTTCATCGTCCTGAGACAGTGCATTTGCATATATTTTTAGCTCAGTGTGGCTGTGTTCGGAAGCCCCAGAGACCTGGATTGGCTCAACTTTCCAGGTGACGAAGAGGGAGGCTGTCACCCAGACGACAGGGCTGACCTACCGGGATGATGGGGCCCTTGGCCTGAAGAGCTGGTGTTGGGTCTATATACTCCTCACATCTGGGGAGTAAAAGAAATAAAGACTAGAGAGGTCCTCAACTGGTCATCCAGACCCTTTCACCACCATTCAGAGAATCCACTGCATAAACACTCCTAACACATTCAGATTTAATTCAGATGTGCTTTCAAATTCTTAAAGTTGCTGACTTTATTTTTAAAAATTATTTATTTTTGGCTGCGTTGGGTCTTTGTTGCTGCAGGCGGGCTTCCTCTAGTTGCGGTGAGCGGGGGCTACTCTTCCTTGCGGTGTGTGGGCTTCTCATTCTCTTGTTGGGGAGCATGGGCTCTAGGCGCATGGGCTCAGTAGTTGTGGCGCAAGGGCTCGGTAGTTGTGGCGCATGGGCTTAGTTGCTCTGCAGCATGTGGGGTCTTCCCGGACCAGGGTTCGAACCCGTGACCCCTGCATTGGCAGGCGGATCCTTAACCTCTGTGCCACCAGGGGAGTCCCACTGACTTTTCAAGAAGCTCAGTAATAAAATTTAGTAGTAGTGGAGACAAATTTCAACTCCCCAAAGAACCTATGTTACAGATTTTAATGTTGTGCTATTAGCACCAGTTTTTCTTTCACTGATAACTATTACACTGCTTTTCTACTTGAATTACTCTTTCATAGGGCACGAGCAATTTCTTATTTTGTCTTTCCAAAAATGTAAAGAGTATGTGGAGTATCAGCATTATTAGCTTGCCTTGTCGATAAAGACACTGATTATTTCTCTAAGGTAGATGCCTGGCAAGTTGTAGAGCTGAGTCCCCCCCTCCCTCCCCAGATGTGCAGACCTTAAGTTCTGTGCTTCTCCTGCCTTTCTGTGCCGCCTTTCAGTTTTTGAGAAGAAATTGCTAAATTTCTTCAAAGTCAAAGTGTAGCTCTTTCCAGGGTAGAAGGAGATGTGGAATAGTAAATATTCATCTAGAGCATTTCAAGATTCCTTTTGCACTGGTTTAGTAGGAACGTCAGGGTGATCAAGAAGGAGACCGTCCTTTTCAGGATTAAGAGCTATTTGTGTTGAGATTGAAGTATATCTTTTTTAGAATTCGTAGACTAGAATTTGGTAAGATTTATTTCTTTCTGTGTTCTGTTGATTCAAGGACACATGGAAATATGGTTGTAATAGAGGGAACGTGAAGAGACAGTTACAGGTTTTTTTTTTTATATGACTGTATTTCTTATTTTTTACTGAAAACGCTCTCACTTTTCTTTTTACTTAAAAAATCCTAATAAAAGGGAAAAAAATCACGAGGTTAGGAACGTTGCCGCAGGATGCGACAGACTGCCGCCAGAACACGGGTCTGCTTGACTGTTGTCAAAGGTACATCTCCCAATTGATGGAGGTTTTCATCCTTTAGTCTCACATCCTTGTTTTTCTCCTTCGAGGGTTTAGCCAAGGAGGGCTCTGTCCGCTCAGGGACGTCTCCCCATCATTGTTCAGTCCGACTTCCCAGCCAGTCTGACAATACAACACTTTCGTAAGCCCTGAAACCGTGTTTTCAAACACTGCTTTCACTTGTGATCGTCCATGAGAGAATGCTTTAAAGAAAAGGCAGGCCTGTAAGCGTCAGGTGAAGGGGGCAGGTGCCCCAGCTCTGCACGCTGTCACCAGGCAGGGGCCACAGACCTGGCGATGCTAACGCCAGTTTTTGTTACTACCTCATCATCTCCTCATATCAGGGGTTCATAGTGGGCCTCTGATGGGATTGATAAGGATGTAATGGCTAGAAAAGGGGTCCCTTCCCTTGTTTTCCCTCTGCCCTTACTGACAGGAGGAAGGTCTCCAGCAGCATTTGGACCCTTTGAAAAAACTCAGTGCTGTATACGGGCTGCATTAGTAAAATGATTGCATCTCAGCTGGATTGGACTTTTCTTGGAGCAAAGGAACGTTAGTCATTGGGGTGGAACTCTTTCTTTGTGTGGAGCACTTAGGGACTCGGGAGAAATGGAATTCCAAGTAATGTGTCATGTTTTCTTTCTTTAGGGAGATTATAGACTAATGGGGGGGGGCTATGAGCAATAATTACCATAGTACTTCGTAACACTGGGCAAACAGGGTCCAAATGACTACAAGTTTATTTTTTATTTTTAATTTTTTGGTGGTACGCGGGCCTCTCACCGTTGTGGCTTCTCCCCTTGCGGAGCACAGGCTCCGGATGCACAGGCTCAGCGGCCATGGCTCACGGGCCCAGCCACTCCGCGGCATGTGGGATCTTCCCGGACCGGGGCACGAACCCGCGTCCCCTGCATCGGCAGGCAGACTCTCAACCACTGTGCCACCAGGGAAGCCCTGACTGCAAGTTTAGAAAGGTCCCGCAGAGAAGATGAGGATGGAAGGGCATACGGAGGTCAGCAGAGTGGGGTCAAAGGGGTGGAAGCCCCCTGTGAAGGAGTGGCGAGGTCATGAGGAAGGAGGAAGGTTATGGGGCATGAGGGTGGCTGCAGTTCCAGGTAGAAAGAGTGGCAGGTAGGGTTGTTGGGTTTGAAGTGGCCAGTGGTGTTGAGGCAGATGCCTGCTGTACTGGAGATTGTGAAGACATAGAACGGTTAAGAGGAAAACTCAATTTCACAACATGTATTCAGTGCCCTTTTGAACTAGCCATTGAGTCGGGTGCGGGGAGAGCAAAGATGAGTGCCTGCCCCAGAACTCAGAGTCTGGCCGGGGAGGGGAGGATGAAAGCGATCTGTACTGGATGTGAGCCCCAGGCACCTGTAGCAGGCCGTTAGTTATGGGAGAGACTGGCCCCTAGAGGAGAGGAGGAACTTCCAGCAGAGCCACTGTGAGTGGGACGTGGGGAGGAGACACAGAAGAGGAATTTCAAGCTAAGCGACAAGAGGCGTGTGCACCTAAAGGAACCCAGTGCATGGGGGAGCAATCTGCTCTTTCTAGGACATGGACACATGCAGCAGAGTAACTTGGCTAGAGGTCAGGAGGCAGGTAGGTCAATGGGCCGGGAAGGGGGGTGGGGAGAGCTTTTACATCATGCTTAGGTGTCTTGATATCATCAAGTCTGATAGAAAATACTGGAAATAGTGTGAATTTGATTGGGTAGCTACTAGCTCCTAAGAAGCCATTGTAGATTCTGAGCAGGAAACTGATATAACAAAGGTAGTATTTCATTTAACTAATTACAGTTTTAAGTACTGTCATAAGAGTCTTTTCTCATTATAAAAGTAAGATGGACTAACTTCAGGAAAATTCAAAAGTAGAAGAGCTAAAAAGAAGAAAATAAACGTGTTGCATAGTCTCACGACCTATAGATAAAAATTCTGTCGTTTGAGTGCTTTGTTACATTGCCTCTTTTCTGTGCATTTATGTTTCAGAGGTAAAATCAGGGGAAGATTTGGACTGGTGCCCAGCCTCTTTCCCCTGCAACTGCAAGCTGCATGATGTCTTTCACTCTGTCTCTCCAGTGTTTATGAAATATGTGAGAAATAAAGCTCTCTTTGTATTATTAGTTCACAAAATGGTTGAGATGCTTCACTCTTTTCTGTGTCTTTCTGTAAAACACTTTTTGTTCTCTGCAGCCCTTTTCCTTTTGGTACATACACACTTGCTCATTGTTTGGGGGACTCATTGATATCTCCAGGTTGTTTTTTAATTTGAGGAAAATTTAAGTTGGCTTCTGGAAGGCTGGAATCCTGGAGAGGATGCAATAAGGGGCCAGGTGGTCTTTAGGCTGAGATCTGGGGGGAGTAAGACCATGCAGTGCCCTTAGCATGGTGGGAACACAGGCAGGGTACAGACACACTTGCTCACCGGAAGTGTCCGTGGGTGCTTCTGTTGTGTCCTGTGTCCTCTGGAGGACCACCCAGGGGCCTACTGAGCCTTTTGTCTTGGACTTCATTGCAGAGGAATGATTCCTGGATTGTCTTTGCCTTTTTCTCCTTTTTTTTTTTTTCTCTCCCTTTAATGGCTTGATAGGGATTTTTTAGGTGAGAAGAAATAAAGCTAAGAGTTTTTTAATTTGAAATATTGATTTTGAAAGTCTTTCTTTTATCCATGCCGTTTCAGAGTCAGCAGAGACCCAAATCAAACAATTACAAATTACAAACAATTACAAAAACCAAACAAAAAACCACAAAGGCTCTCAAGTTTCAAGTTGAGACTACCGTCCATGATTTTCTCACAGAGCCAAATGTATATAATGTGTATTACTGTTGGCCTCTTCCCCCCGTGTTTGGATGATACCCCGTATAGTTTTGAATCTTGCATTTTCACTAATATTGTGAGGGTTTATCGTTAAATATTATGATACTTTGCTTGAAAACAGATTCATAACACTCAGTTACGTGAAGGCACCATAGCTTATTTAACCCTTCCTTCTTGTGTTAGACATTGAGATTTTTTTCTCTTAATATTTTAGCTGTTACATGAACATCAGCTGTGGTGAACATTCTTGTACAGAGGTCATTGCAAATATCACTGATAATTCCTCTAGTAAAAATTCTTAAAAATGGAATTCCTGTTTGGAGGATATGAGCCTTGATACAGTTTTTGATATATTGCCAAATTTCCCTTCAGAAATGCCTGACCTGTTTAGCTACCAGCAGGGGCAAGTGAGACCTCCTGCTGCCCTGTGCCATCGTCTGGACTGAGGAGTATACTTTTAGTTCTTTGCCTATTCGGTAGGGAAAAATGGTATTTCTCCATTATTTTTTTTCTTTTTCTCTCTTTTTTTTTAAATTACTGGTGATCTGCATTTTTAACATGTTCAGTTATTTTTATTTCTCTGTCTTTATTTTTTATTTTTGGAATTTCCTGTTCATGTCCTTAACTCACGTTATCTGATATTTTTAAACCATTTTCTTCATTTCTAACACCTCTTTGTATATTATATATGTAATAATACTATTACCCCTTTTCTTATATGTTTTATATCCTTTCCCCAATTTATCTTCAGTCTTTTAATTTTGTGGGACTTTTATGACATATATAAATGTATAATTTTTACACGGTCAAATGTTTTTTCTTTCATGGCTTTAATGATGAAGAATATGCCAGCCCCTTCCAAGATCAGTTAAATATTTACCTATATTTTCTTCTTGTTTTATAGCTTCATTAAAAAATTATTCTTTAATCTGTTGGGATTTATTTTTAAATATGTTACGAGGTAGGCTAAAATTTTTTTCCCCAAATACTTTACCTATTATCCCAAAACCCAAAAGCGGGTGTACTGAAAAACCCTCTTTTCTTCAAGGATTTGTAATGATACGAAGTTGAGTTTTTAAAAAGTTGGTAAGATAGTAATGACCTCGGCCGTGTGTGGGCCAGTCCTAGGGTTATTAAATAAAAGGAACTGAATGTGATAGGTAAATGGCAGGCACTTCAAACCTAGGGCCTCATGAGGATGGTGGTGCCGTCTGTGTTAAGTGGGGAATTCATGAGGGGCGACGCTTGTCAGAAAAGAGTTTGCACATTTTCTTCAGCACCTTATTTTCTCAGAGCCTGGCACACGCTTTCAGTTTTGGTTAGAACCGTATCAGCGGTCTTTCTCGGTAGGTTGGACGTCTTTGCAAGCCAAGAGGTGGATTACGTGTTTCAAGGGACAGAGGAGAAATCTGGGCTTTTGGAGGCCATTTTATTTTTATTCATAATTGTTCCCTCCTTGAAGTGCCCTCCTTGCTGCCACCATCCCCCTTCCAAGAACACTTCTTTACTTAGAACTTACCTATATAAACTTCATCACCTTTGCACAACTTACCTTTACGGTTAACAGATTACTTTTGTATCTGTTGGTTCACTTGGCCTCTCACGACAGTCGAATGTAGAAGGCCCGCAGGTATTTTGATGTCCTTGTTTTTAAAGATTTGGAAACTTGTGCCCGAGGACATTAGGGGCTTAAGATCACACAAAGAAGATACGTTCTCTTGTTCTTTCATTGAACAGACACTCATTGGGGCCCCATCTTATGCTGGGCACTGTTAGATACTGAGGATACATAGATGAAAGGGAGGTCTTTTTATAAAAAATTTATTCAAGTATAATTGATTTACAATGTTGTGTTAATTGCTGCTGTACAGAAAAGTGATTCAGTTATACATATATATACATTCTTGTTCATATTGTCTTCCATTATGGTTTATCAAGGATATTGAAGAGAGTTCCCTGTGCTATACAGTAGGACCTTGTGGTTTATCCGTCCTATATATAATAGTTTGCATCTGCTAATCCCAAACTCCCATTCCATCCCTCCCGTCCTCCCCTCCCTCTTGGCAGCCACAGGTCTGTTCTCTATGTCTGTGATTCTGTTTCTGTTTTGTAGATAAGTTTACCTGTGTCATATTTTAGATTGCACACGTAGGTGATATCCTGTGATATGCGTCTTTCTCTGTCTGACTTTTCACTTAATATGATGATCTCTAGGTCCATCCATGTTGCTGCAAATGACATTTATTTCTTTCAGAAAGGGAGGTCTTGCTCTTCAGGTACTTAAGAAAAGGAAAACGCAGCACTGGAACTAAAACCCAGATCCTGTGACTCTAAGCTGTGGTCTTTCTGCTACACCTTATTTTCTGGTGCATGGACCCATAAGCTTTGTGGCTGAGACTGGTCAAAAAAGTGCTTGTTAGTTCACTTCGTTTGCCAGGACTTGGTGGTCATCCTTAGTTGACTGAAGAGCCACCATCCTCTGCAGGAGTCCGTTCATTCATAATTGGTGCGTCTGGTTCCTGCTTTGACTAAATGTGATTCATTCATACTTGGAGGCTCCTAGCACACCAGCAGCATTGGATTGAAGAAGGTTGACTAATTCAGTGAGGATTTCTTTAGCATAGCTTGTTGTGGGGTGCTGATACTTGGGTGAAATATGCCTCATAGGCATCATTGTTTTTTTTTTTTTTTTTGCGGTACGCGGGCCTCTCACTGTTGTGGCCTCTCCCGTTGCGGAGCACAGGCTCCGGATGCGCAGGCTCAGTGGCCATGGCTCACGGGCACAGCCGCTCCGCGGCATGTGGGATCTTCCCGGACCGGGGCATCGGCAGGCGTGTCCCCTGCATCGGCAGGCGGACTCGCAACCACTGCGCCACCAGGGAAGCCCAGCATCATTGTTTTGACAGAGTTGGTATAAAGTAAGGGTGGCTCTTGGCGTGCGCATCCTCAAAGCAGGTTCCACTTCGTGTAGGCATGTGGTTCCGTGGGTGCCCAAAGACTAAAGTTTGAACGGAGGAAGCTGAATAGAGGAAGTTGACCTTGGCCGTAGTGAAGAGAACCGTGGTTGGCCCCGAGGCACGTATTGCTCGTGATGTGATGCTGTGGAACAGCGTGCTGCCTTGTTGGTGACCTTGAGGATGCCCAGGTGGGGCACGTGGTGATCCTTCCGGGGAATGGACCCTGGGACAAGGAAGGAACTGACTCCTTCCCTGCGTCAGACTTCGCTTTTTAGAGCCAGGCCTTGGTACTTGACAATAACCATCCGTTAAAATTCAAAAAAAAAATCCCATGAGGCAGTTAGTGTGGGTGACATTTAATACGTCATGAATGGTGAACTTGAGTGACCTTGATGAAATGAGGGAACTTGGGTAGTAATTAGATGAGTATATTATGTTGCTATCTACCTTAGTTGCCCATATATACCTTTTTAGGATTCTTTGTAGGCACTAGATCAAAAGCCAGACACCTGTTATTTCTTGGTTCTTTGTGTGTAAAGTGTGATTTAGAGTCACTCAGACCCTTTGTTTTAAAGAGCAATTTTTTTTCATTGATGCTCTGATATAAGTGGGCCAGCATTATCACCCCTCTGGAAAGTTTAGTGTTCACAGATAAAAACTAAAAGGAAAATTAGGTTTCAGTGGACTTTCATGGTAGTGGGAAAAGCTAGTTGCTCTAATGATTTTATTTATTTATTGTTTTGAATTCTGAACTGAAAAGAGATGGGTGTGCTTGAAAACTGAAGATGGGAGTAAGTCTGTTCAACTGATTTTTGTCGCTTTAGCTTTAATTTCTGTATTTAGTGTTTTTTTTTTGCATTTAAGTCTATATACGTATGTTAATTCTTTTGTTTTCTGTGTATGTTAATTCTATTTTATATGTGTATATTTTATATGCAATGCCATTTTATATTTCCATTTCCTCTTACATTGTTATTCAGTGTACTTTTATGTGTTCTAATAAAATCACTGTTTCTGTACGTGTTTTCTGATTGACAGGTTGAAGAGGGAAATTGATTTTTTTCTTGGTCGTAAAACTAAGCATAGAGTCATACCGGAAAGCTTTCGGAAAACAAATAGAACAACCCCTTTGTCAATGTGAATATTTCAGTTTGTCAAGCTACTTGCATGACTAGAGTGAGAAGCAATCTTAGAACAAGCATTATGATATTGATTTGCCAGTCTCAAGTAACAGGTTACTGCTTCACTTCTTGAGAATTGAATCACAATAATTCTGTGCTCTAAATAATACGTATCTCGAGAATTCCCTTGCATGATTTACGTGCTGCAGTGTAGCAAGGATAAATAATGGAGAGTCATACGACTTTAGATAAAGGTTGTATATTATTACTACATAATCTTATTGTATAGTAAATCTTAATTTGGGATACACAAAAAGCTGTTGCAGAGGTTCTTAAAAAGTTTTAGAGGCACATTGGATTATAAGAATTTGCATCTTTTTTTAATTAATCCAGATGCATTCTTAGCCATATGGCCTTTATTGTCCAATAAAAATCTCAAGTGGGAAATACTGTTGCTTACAAAACATAGACCATTTTGCAAATCAGAATGGATTATCATTCAAAGCTGATATTAGAAATAGAATTCTGTATTGTTTCCTCTTCTCAAAATTAAAATATGAAGTTATAATTAGGTACTCTGTGTTTCATATAAAAGTCAGATAGTATTTTTTTGCATATTTTAAATTTATTTCCAGAATTTACCATCTGGTAAATGGTTTGAGTTAATTTTAGAGAGTTGCAAGTAACTGGGATGTTTCATACGGATTTGACGAATCATGTAGCTCACATTTGCGTGTGTGAGTGTGTATGCAGTAAGCTAGTCATAGCTTAGATGTTTAAAATAAATCCATTTAATCTTAAACCTTTTTCTTCTAACCTCTCCTCGTACCCCAAGGCCATAGAAGTTTTGGGGCCATGGAAAAAATTATTTTTAATAATGAAGTTTTATTTCTTGCTCATGCTAGATGTTCATAACATGTCAGTGTGAGTGGCTGCTCTCGGTGACATTGACATCACTCAGGGACCCAGGTGAAGGGAAACTCCTTTTTCTTTTTTTTTTTTGGCTGCGTTGGGTCTTTGTTGCTGCGCGCAGGCTTTCTCTGGTTGCAGGGAGCGGGGGCTGCTCTTCGTTGTGGTGTGTGGGCTTCTCATCACAGTGGCTTCTCTTGTTGCGGAGCACAGGCTCTAGGCATGTGGGCTTCAGTAGTTGTGGCACGCGGGCTCAGTAGTTGTGGCTCACGGGCTTAGTTGCTCCATGGCATGTGGGATCTCCCTAGACCAGAGATCAAACCTGTGTCCCCTGCGTAGGCAGGTGGATTCTTAACCACTATACCAGCAGGGAAGTCCCAAGGAAACTCCATTCTTATGCTTCCATATTTGGCAACGGAGGAAATACAGACATGACATATACAAGGACATGCATACTTATTCCCAAACTAGCTCCCAAACAATTGCGTGTGGAATTGTGTGGAAATCAGCAAGCCGATTCCAGATATGTATGAAAAATACAAAGGGTTAAAAATACCAAGACAGTCTGGAAAAAGAAAAAGATTGTAGGACTAACTCTACTGGATAGTCAGATTTTATTATAAAGCTGTAATAATTAAGACATATTTTGTTGGCACAGGGGTGGGCAGATGGACAGATGAAATTGAAATGAGAATCCAGGAACAGAACTACACATATATAAAGACATAATTTTTGGCAAAGTTTGGGACTGCAGAGCATTGGGAAGATAATGGTCCTTTCAACTAATAGTGCTGGGTCATTTGGATCACCATATGAAAAAAAAAGAAACTTGATCCATACATTTCATCAACATCAATTTCAGCTTTGTTTGTTTTCTGAACTGAACTTGGTTTCACATGTAGTATGAGAATAGGGCTCAAGTTCAGTGCATTGAGTTGATTAGATCATGGACAGAGCGTAGATCATTGATTAAGTTTAGTAGAACGTCTCCAGAGCATCAGAAATCCCTCTCGGGCATCTTTCTAGTCATTATCCTTTCCTTTCTCCCCAGGGATAACCACTATTTTGAACCCCAGCACTGTAGTTTACTTGTTTTTGTACATCATACAAATGAATTATATAGTGGAATTATATAGTAGGTCTTCTCCGTATTGCTGCTTTCACTCAGTACTGTTTGCGAGATTTATTTATGTCGTTGCGTATAGCTGTAGTTCTTAAGGAGTGTAGAGTTAGGCGTCACCTCCCTAAAGGTAGGGTAGCTATATGTAAATCATTTGTAGTCATTCTGCATGGGAGGTTTATTTATTCATTCAGTTATTTGTTTATATAAATACGGGCTCACAGATATCTCTTTTTTTATACTTTGGGCTGTAATCCAGTACTATATTTTTTTGCTGAAATTGCTCCAGCTTTGGCTGTTGGAAACCCTTTCAGTTGACTTCTGTATCCTTTTGACATATGCCCATCCTTGTGCTGTTGTAGTTATTGTTTTGAGCACTTCTCTTGCTTTCTGGTACTACACGTTGCTTCACACCTGTCTTGTATCTGTCCTGCCTCAGTCCGAGAATCAGCTGTTTCTCCCGGAAGCCCTGGTTTCCTTTACTGAAGAATGGTGTTAGAAACCAAGATCTTGGCTTATTTCCCTTAGTATAATGTTCTCAAGGTCCATCCTTGTTGTATGTGTTAGTTTGCTAGGTTTGCATGACAAAATATCACAGACTGAGGGGCTTAAACAACAGAAATTTAATTTCTCACAGTCCTGGAGGCTGGAAGTCAAGGTTAAAGTGTTTGCAGGTTTGGTTTCTTCTGAGGCCTCTCTCCTTGGCTTGCAGAGGACAAGCTCTTGCTAGCTTTTCCTGTGGTCTTTTCATGCACAGGCCTTCCTGATTTCTCCTTTGTGTGTCCAAATTTCCTCTTCCTATAATAAGCATACCAGTCAGATTGGATTAGGACCCATTCTAATGACCTCATTTTAACTTAATCACCTCTTCAAAGGCCTGATCTCCAAACACAGTTACATTCTGAGCTACTGGGGGTAAGGCTTCAATATATGAATTTTGGGGGGATGCAGTTCAGCCCATAATGTTGTAGCACGTGTCAGAATTTCCTTCCTGTTAAGGCTGAGTAATATTCCACTGTATGTATAGACTACAGTTTGTTTATCCAGTAACTCATTGTTTGGGTTGTTTCCACCTCTTGGGTGTTGTGAATAGTGCTGCTGTGAACACGGATGTACAGATGGCTCTTTGAGACCGTCTTTCACATCTTACAGGTGTATACCCAGAAGTAGAAGTGTTTGGTCATATTGTAATTCTAGTTTTAATTGTGTGAGGAAGCGCCATGCTCTTTTCCATGACAGTTGTACCATTTTATATTCCCACCGACAGTGTGTACAGGGTTCCAGTTTTTCCATATCCTTGCCAACACTTGTTATTTTGGGTTTTTTTTGAGAATACCCATCCTAATATGTATGAAGAATAACAAATATTTAATATACAGCATCAAACATACTAAGTAAAAGCAAAGGAAAAAGGAAATTTTATTTTTTCTGTTTCTCAGAAATAACCAGTGTTAACGTCTTGGTATTCTCTTAGATTTTTTATATATGTATGCGTGTATATGTGCACACGCACACACATACATATGCTTATGTATAAATTTAACAAAACTTTAATCACATTGCTTATATAATTTTTATCCTGTTTTTCATTTAATATTACATTATGGGCATTTCCTATGTCATTAAATATTATTGAAACACATGAGTTTAATGGCTGCAACATACAAAATAGTTTCATTATTTTCTGATTATTGCTCACAAGGTTGCTTCTTGTTCCCCCTGTTATATACAATCCTCTGATGAAAATTTCATCTACATGTATCTCTGCATTTCTGACAATTTTGTTTGGCCAGATTCCTAGAAGGGGGTTAGCAAGGTAAACAGTTCTCTTTAAAGTTTCTGAATATATACTACAAAATGCACAATTGTTTCCAGCCACGTGGGAGACACCCAATACTTACCGGGATTGAATATTATCTTTCCAACTTGTTTTTAAAAATCTTTTCCAATTGAGTACATAAAAAAATGATTTCAATTTGATTTAGTTTGCATTTCCTTAATTATTCGCGAAGATGTGCAGTTTTCACATATTTCTTTTTTCTTTTGTGAATTTAATATGCCTGGTAAATAATTGACACGGCTAGGAAGTGGCACATTGGATTTGCAGAATTACCAATATTTTTATAGATGCTGTTAGAGTTGCGATTAGTCACAGCCTTTAATGTTTAAGAAAATGTGATATGTCTAATATTAATATTAAGAGATGGTGTTGCATTTATTGATGATAATTTTGTTGCTCTGTAAGACTTGTAAAAACTAGTCAGAGACAAACTGCTTGAAACATAAATATTGGAAACAAAGGAAACACATAATCTGAGGAAACATTCATTTTTATCAAAAATTGTAAGTTGAAAAGAAATTAATATCATAAATAGTATTTCTCAAACAGCAAACAAAGTTTGATTAGATGAAAGATAAGGAGACAGTTTCACACAAAAACTGGGAAGAGTACTGGGGAAGTCATAAGGTAGGAGAGAGTTGGAGGGCAGTGGACAGTTAATAAATCTGTAGCCAGGAGAGTAGGGTTCAGAGTTCCTGGAGGACCTTGGCAGTTCACCAAACCCTTTCTGATGTCAGTTGTTATCCCACTGTAAGTCGAAAGTCCCAGATGCCCCTGCACCCGGGTTCCTAGTCTTGAGGTTCTGTATGTCTTGGAAGAAGCAGACAAGTTGAGTTCCTAAAGGGAAATTCCCAGAGCTGCTATCAGATGACCTGGTGTCTTCTGAATTATCCTCGGGAATCATGCAGGTAATTTGTCTGAGGCCCAGATGATACTGGGGCAGGTGCAGGGAGAAAGTAGATGCTCTCCGGGTGAATACAGTGATTTTTTTTTTTTTTTCTTGGCATGCCTAAGTACAGGGGAAATACTGAGAGATTCAGAAAGTTCCTGCTCGATGTAGAGTTCGGTTGGATTAAAGTCTCTAGCTGAGGTGTGGAGAGTTGGTTTAGCTCATCCTTGCGGAGGGAGGGGGTGGGTAGGAGAGAAGGAGAGTGGAGAAAATAGGCCTGGCCTGGTAGGGAGAGCCAGGATCCTGGTATAGTGTAGCACATGACTTACTAATCATCGCCTTAATTTTACATTTTGCACGTTTATAGATACTTCAGAAGGGGAAGAACAAATTAAAACTGTTAATATTTCTAAAGTATAATGCTTTTTATTCAAAAAGTAATATGTGGCTATAAAATAACCAAGGAAGACAGAAGAGTATAAATTCTTTCCCATCCTCACCACTCCATCATTCATCTCAGAGATAACTATTTAAACGTTTTTATGTATCCATAAACACACACACGTTATTTTATGTCAGAGAGATTATATCATCCTTCCCTCTACAACTTATTCTTTTCACTTTATATGTCTTGGATGTTTTCCATGTCTGTACATTTAGATCCACACCTTCCAGTAGCTACATACTCTTCCATTGTACGAAGTACTGTAGTTGGTTAAGCTGTCTCCTAGGAATGATATTCCACTGGCTTTAAATTTGTATTTGTTTTGTAATTTAATTAATAATTTGTTTTGCGGTGGTACCCTAAATATGAAGAGTATATTCCTAAGTAGGAGATGCCTGGGTCAAAGTCAGCATCTAGTGGCGGCCTGCTCAGGCCACCTATCTGAGATGGATGAGGGGTGGTATTTCTTTCTGCATTATGGGTGTTTTAATCACCTTCCATCCAGCTTTTCGTGGTACTTCACGTTGGCACAACGTGTTCACATTTCCAAACACCCCGTTCCCTTCTTACTGATCAGCGTGCGGAGTGGTTTTGTTTACCGTGCCTGAGCTGAAGGCCCGCAGCTTGGAGTAGCTCCCAACTACTGCCCCTGGGCCTTCTCCCTCCTGGCCCAATGGTGATGCCTTTGAATGTAGAGGAGAGTCCTTGGAAGTTATGGGCCCAGTGGGAGGAGATAGTCTTGTCTAATGGGAGGCTTTGCTATGTCATTTCTATAATTCCAAGCCAACTCTGAGTGCCTTTCTTCTTATTTAAGAAAGCTTCAAGTTCAGTAATTTTCTAGGATGTTTCCCACTGAGATGTTACAGTATCTTCTATAAATGCATGTAGATTTTTCATTGCAAAAGGACATCATGACACTTCATGTCTCTTTGTGCAAATCTTAAAGAAAAAATTATTTGGTGAAGCCTAGCTTCATCAACGCCTTGTACCTGAAAGGCATTTGTGTGTCCAAGCACGTGCTTTACTGTCCCGGGAGGACCAGGCAAATCCACTCCCAGTGTTGCTTCTCCTCCCTGGCTTCAGTGAAGGTGGGGTTAGTGCAAAAGAAATTTGGTGATTCATTCATCCATCTGTTCATCTACTCATTCAACGAACAGCCATTGAGTGTCTCCTGTGAGCCAGGCTTTGTTCTCAGCTAATTCTGAGGGGTGCGGACATTAATAAATTTATCCTAATATCACAGAGCTACTTACATTACCTGTGACATTGGGCTTACTCTGTTGTGTACGGGCATATGTGGGAAACATAAAAAGAGACAGAAAGAGCAAGAGCTGAGGAAGGAGAGGAAAGGAGAGGAGAGGAGAAGGTGACGTTTTAAGAGAACATGAAGCAAACGTGTTGTCAGAACAGACTTAGTGAGTGTCCTCTTTGAAACGTTTCTTAAAGAACTGTGATAGTTATCATCATGTGTAGGCAGCCCCATAGTATATAATATTCTGAAAGTTCTAGGGAATCAGATAAAATAGTTTTATGATAGATTGCATGTCTAGTTGAAATGGGGGAACGTGTAAGTGATACAGCAGCCATGGGAGGACCCCTTGGTTTTCTGACACTGTTATATGGATATTTAGAATCAGTCATCTTTAGTGTCACTAGCACAGAACGAATTATAGAAATGTAGAGTTCAAATAATTCATAATTCTCAACATCTTCCTCCAAGTCAAGCGTAATTGACTACAGAATTTTCACCCCGGGAAGATGGAGGAACGTCCTCAGGCGTCTGTGTCAAGGTGTGGGCCACAGACTAGCCAGCACTTTGTATATAGTGAGTGTTAACGGAACATTTTTTGAATAAAAATATATTATTTTAAAAACTTAAATTGTCTTTAATATGCAGAACTTATGCAGAACTTAGAATTTTGATTCTAACAGTTATTTCAGAATAACGTTTAAATTTTCTAAGTCCTACTTTTTCATTGAAGAAAGGTCTTTATCTGTAAAATGAGCATAAGGAGCTGTTTATGACACACAGATTTTATTTCATTATATATATTCATTTACTAAAATGTGTTTTGCATAAATAAGGGGTACATAACAGGTTTGTAGAGAGGGATAAACATGAGAACAAATACAACTTTCTTTATAAACTCTCCAGCACCAGACAGTTGGCCAATATTGGCATTATTGTGATTCTCATTATTATATTCTATAACCATAAAGAATATTTTAGGATCCAAGATCTGAGTGGATTTTCATTCTGTTTGTTCAAACTGTGGAATATGTATAGGCCACATTTTGATAAGGAAGGAGAAAAAAAATTAAACAACCATTGAGCATCTATTTTTAAAGCATTGTTCTCATTGCCGACTCTGTGCTAGGCAGTATTCTAGGTGCTGGAAATACAGAAAGTACACATAGGCCCTCTGCTTGTGGAACTAACCATTTAATGGAGGATTCAGATAATCAGTACAGGAAAAGTGATGTGGAAACCGTAGGTTTCTATGTAGGAGTTATGAAGGGCCCCCTGGTCTCTTGGGGGTGTCAGGGAATGTTTCTGAGAGGGGAACACCGCTAAGCTGAGACCTCCAGGGTTGGGAGGAGGGGGCCAGGTGGAGAGCAGAGGTGTTGAAGGCACAGAGAATAGCACACACCTGGGCTCAGAGATTGGGGAGATTGAGGGCTGACAGTGGGGAGAGAACAGGGGCCGGGGTCCTTCCAGGCTGTGGCTGCCAGAGTTGGATTCTGTCCAGCGGCAGGGTGGGACCAGAGCGGTGACATGATCAAATCTCTGTTTCAGAAAACCCCACTCTGGCTTGACTCTGGAGAAGCCATTGGACTGGGGCAGGAAGAACAGCTGGGAGACCCTTTCGGAGGCACTGCCAGGGTCTGGAGAGAGCCCAGGGTGGCCTGGACTGAGGAGCGGGCGGTGGAGGAGAGAGCTGGACCAATCTGAGTGACGTTGACAGTGCTGGGGACTGATTGGAGATGAGGGGCAGTGGCATGGGAACGATGGAGCCAAGCTGGTTCCCGCCTTTCTGGCCCGAGCGATGTAGTGGCTCGTGGTGCTGATGCGGGCCAACAGAACGGAGGCCGAGGCTGGGGTGGCAGGTGGAGGTGCGCTCGGGAGACCGGCTCTGTGTGTCTGTGGGAAGCCTGACTTGGGGAGACCACGTGGATGGTTGGATGGTTGGGTCTGGAGCGGAGAAGGGAGACGTGGGTGCCCCTTGGAGCCTTGCACGCGTCATCAACGTGAAAACGGCACCTGCAGGCAAGGAATGCACAGCGTCTCCCAGGAAGAGGCCAGGCCTAGAGCCTGGAGTGACAGCACATTTTACAGGAGCGGTGCAGGAAGAGAAACATGCAGGCACACTCGGGAGTAGCCCGAGAGGCAGGAGGAAAACAAGCTCGCAGCCCCACAGCCCAGGGAGAGAGCATGTGGAGGTGGCGGCGTTGGCCGTGTGGGGGGCTGGGCAGTGAGGAGTGTCAGTGGAGGCCCCGCGAGGAGGGGGACCTTGCTGTGTGAACGCAGATCACATGGGTTTCGGAGAACCAGGCCTTGGAGAGAGAGCAGCTCTGCAGAAATCTGTGTCTCATAAAGAGCAACAGCCCAAGGAGGACAGGGGGTCAGGGGAGGCTCCTCCTTTTCTTTCCTTCCTTTTTTCTTTTTTAAAGCTGAGGGCCTTGAAGGGGTTTATTTGCTGTGGAGAAAAAGCCAGTTGAGACCCAGATGGTGACCAAATAGGGGGAAGTGCATCTGTGGGGAGGTGGAGCGTGGATGGAAGGTGGGGAGTAAACGGAAGGGGGCTTCAGAGCCCAGGGGGGCGGGTCCTCGTGGCAAGGAGGAAGGATTCGCCCTGAGAGAGGAGAAGGGGAGGCCTGAGGTCCAGGTGAGGCGGGTGGAGGACAGGACGTTGAGGGGGGCCTCTGCCCGGGGGCTTCTGTTTCTCTGTGACCCAGGAAGGGAGCCCTGGGCCTCGCACTCCAGTCCTGCCTCCCTGGGGACCATGGAGGCTCCATCCTCGGGGTGGGGGGTGTCTTCATTCCCTTTCAGTCCTGAGGATCACTACTGTCTTATTTCCCTCTTTGCTGCATCCTTTACCCACTGAGACTTCTGGCTGAGCTGGATAAACTGCTTTGTACCAAAGGAAGCCATTCTCATCTTCAAAGCAGGGCCTCCTTCCCTCCCAGATGAATGGTTGAGTCCGTATCGGTAGTTTCTATCTGTGCTGTCCACGTGGAAGATCCTCGTGGTGGGCCCGTCTGCTCAGACGTGGGAAGGTGTTTGAGGCCGTGCCTGTCCCTTTAACGCCCTCTCCGTAGGGGAAGCTCTCTTTGCTTTCATCCTAGCCTGGGGCTAGTTTTGTACCTCAGGAGCCCAAGCTCTTACCTGCCTTCGGAGATTCCCCTTCAGCAGGTCAGTGCGTATCTCGGTCGTGGTTCTGGGAGGACACAAAGTCGAGGAGTCGGGCTCAGGAGAAGCTGGAGCCATGTGTTCATGGCTGGTGTTCGGGGTCGCAGGGCTTTCCTCTTCTAGGATCCCGACCCATCAACGTCAGGAAGTTATATGAGGGGACTCGGTCACCCTTCTGCCCCCCCCCCAATGTGGGCACCACGCCCATGACCCTGAGGGGCCGCGCAGGGGTGCTTTGGGAGAGCATCCTGGTTACAACATAGGCACGCTGGAAGATAGGACCCATCCTGTGTACGGCTTTAAAATCCTAGGAGCTGAAGGTTAGCAACTGACGCTGTAAAGTGAAAATGAAATTTAACTGAGCATTTAGTGGAGGAAAAGTAATTTATTGGCTCTACCATGAAAAGCCCTGGGAGTAGGCGTTCTTCTCACCCTGGACGCCAGTGATGGATGCCGGCTCTGTGCTGCAGGCTGCAAGTGGGCTCTTTAGAAGAGCATAGTAGGGACTTCGCAGGTGGGCCTCATTTGGTTATGTTACTTCTTTTGTGAGGCTCTGCTGTGTCTTTATATTCTACCAAGGAGAAGATGGTAAATCAGGGTAATTGCTTCATCCCAAGGCACTTTTATATTGTAAAGCAAAGAGGTCCTGTTAAGAAACTCAAATTAACTTCGGCTGTTGATACTATATGCAGAGCCTCTTTGAAAGCTGCTTGTCATACAGCCTGGCGGTTTATCACGGAACAATTCCATTAGAACCTGACACTTGTTCTCAAGGCACCAAGACTTAGGATCCCTCAGGAAAAGCATTTAACCCTTGGCAATGCAAAGCTGTCATTTATCTGTCATCTAAAAACTCACTGGAGCATGTTTACGAGAGAGATTTGGAGCAGTCATCATTTCCACTGAATTAGAAATAGATGTGGGCTTCAGTAAATAGTCAAGAAACGGTAAAGTGTCCAGGCCCACGCTGCAGAAGTGGCCTGGCGCTGCTAGTTCCGTTATAAAATGCACTTACCATGGTATTCCGTAATTCTCAAGGAGCTCACTGAACAGAATTGAGCGACTGGAGTATTAGTTAATTGCTGCTGCTGAGTCATTTGAATTGCTTATCCCAGTTCTATTTTATAGGCTTTAGAAGAATTGTTAAGGTTCATGTATATCCACCAAGGAGGCTTAGCAGGCCTTAGACGAATGAACTGAAACTGTCACGATCTGAAAATTAACAGCCTTCTGCCTGGCATTTACAAACAAAGGATGGAGGTGCCATTTGTCAAAGCCCGTCAGGGAGCAGGTTCCCCAGGGAGCCAGGCCAGCAGAGTCGAAGAAGTCAGTCTCTGGTGCCAGACTGCCTGGCTTCAGACCCAGGCATTGTCTCTCACTGGCTGTGGGCATTTGACAAGTTAGTTAACCTCGGAGCCTCTCGTTCCTTCATGGGTGGACGGGGAAATGTTTCTTGGGGTTTTAAAGACTGTTAAATGAAATAATGCACGTGAAGTCCTTCCTACAGTGGCTGCATATAGTAATAAAGGGAAATTGGTATTAGCAAAATTTAATATGGGCCTGATGGGTCTGAGATGATGGTATAGATCATCCCAAAAGGCTAGTTTTCATTGGAATATTTACTGGCTAAATTTTTCTGTGGGCGTCTGTTACTTTATGACTCCCTTCAATTTCCTAGTTTCACAAAAGCTGTGGTTACAGAAGTGATTATGGCACAAACCAGCCTCAATTCTGTTCCCATTCTTGTAGAACAGATCGGCAGCCCTAAGGCAGAGATCTGTAAATGCTCTGAGTTTCAAGATTGAATTAAGATTGCGACAGCCTTTGTGGTCAGAGATAAACAAGTAAGGTTGGGCTGACCTTTTCAAGATGTCCCTGGTGGAAGTAATCAAGGGGGTGATGCTTCCAAAGCTCGTGGTGAGCCAGAGGCATAAAGCTGTTGGGGGAAAACCGAGTGAACAGGCATGGGAACTGGAATGCAGTGACTCACAGAGAACAGCCTGGTGTAAGTGAGCAGGGTCCTAGTAATGTTCTTTAGGATTTAAGGGTTCGTCGTATGCGCTGTTGGCCAGTCCTCACTCCCCAGCAGGTCTTTAACCACCAGCCTCACCACCACCACCGTCACCACGACCACAGTCACCATCGTCACCACCGTCATCATCACTGCCGTCACCATCAGTCACCAGCAGCACCACCGTCACCATCACCACCATCATCACCAGCACCATAGCTACAACAGCTCAGGGCCTTGATGGACCTCAGTTGGGAGCATCCTTGCTTCCTCCCCAGTCTCTGTCTCCAGCCCCATCTTCTCAGCCTGACTTGTCTCTATCACCTGCTCACTCCCTGACCACCTTTCTGCCCTCCAGTCCACTGGCTCTGACTGCAGATCAAGGAAGGAATTTGCAAGTAAACTTCGGCAACCTTGCTTTTCCCTGATTTAAGGAGGGATTACTGATCTTTTAGTATTTGCTCTAAAGATAACAGACGTTAATTGGTTTGACCCATTCAATTTAAAGCAGTTGTTATTGTTTTGGAGCGCTTGATTACGCTTCCTTAATTATACACAGTTGCTGCTCCGAAGAGCGGAGCGTGTCTCTGGAACATTCTTCCCCTCTTCCTTTGGTGCCTCTTCTTCCCGTTGGCCCTTGTGACCTCAGCCCCCACCCGGGGGGCGGGTGAGCAGGGCATCCCAGGACTGTCCGCATCCCAGGACTGAAAAGACTGTCTCCTCTGTGGTCCAACTGATCGAGGCCAGTCCTGATGCAAACTGCAAGGAAAGGCCGAGCGAGTCTGGGAGTCTCCTTTCATTCTCTCTCCCCTGTGTCCGTCCTTCACTTAACTCCCAACCGAGGCTGCTTTCAGGAAGGGATCAGGTAAACTTATTTAGGGCGAGGTAGTTTAGCAGTGGAGCAAACCAAAGAAATGAAACTTTGAATGTGGAATTCCAAGTGGCTAAAGAAGGAAGATGGTGTGGTGAGGACAAAGGTCACCTCCTCCAAATACTCTCAAAGGCCGCTTAATAGTAATTTTTGTATCTTGTACTTCTGAGTCCTCCCTCTTCCCTTCCCTCTCCCTTCCCTTTCTCAAGACCCAGCTCAAAGCAGCTCTCTTGCAGGACGCAGTCCTGGCTCCTTCTGCATGCCAGACCACAGGATGTTAACATTCTCTGCTTAGAAGGATCCCTTCCTCTCCTCTCCCTGGTCCCCTAGACTGCTAGCTTCTCAGCAGCAGGATAGGCTGGTAGCAGCCCTAATGGTCTTCCCAGTATCTGACACAAGGGCATTCAGGAGGCATTCAGAAATGCTTTTGGACTAAAGTGAATTGTAGTTCTGCTATTGGAGGAGGACAGTATTTTTTCAACATGGAGAACATGATAACTTTATCCAGAAGACAGGTAAAAGGTTTCTTATTCTCTTTTTTTTTCCCATTGGAGTATAGTTGCTTTACAACGTTGTGTTCGTTTCTGCTGTACGATGAAGTGAATCAGCTATGTGTATACATATACCCCTCCCTCTTGGACCTCCCTCCCCCCATCCCACCCATCTAGGTCATCACAGAGCACCGAGCCGAGCTCCCTGTGCTATACAGCAGGCTCCCACTAGCTAGCTATTTTACACATGGTAGTGTATATACGTCAATCCTAACCTCCCAATTCATCCCACCCTCCCCTTCCCCCGCTGTGTCCACACGTCCATTCTCTACATCTACATCTCTATTCCTGCCCCGTAAATAGGTTCATCTCATTCTCTTCTCCTTGAATTCACTCGTTTCCTAGACCCCAACCCTGGAGATACACCAGTAGGTAGAATTATGGGGTGTTTTTTTGTTTGTTTTTTTAAGGATGAAACACTTTGATGATTCTAGTCAAGGGGTGCAATGAACCACATATACCCTTGGCTGAAAGCCTTTGTCTTGGGAGATGCAGTTTGTTTGAAGCGAGTGGTCAGGTTTGAACGGGCTGCACGTGGATCAGTGCAGGAAGGAGGAGGGCAGAGTCTCTCTCTGGCCAGTGGGTCTGCTGGGTCAAATCTGGGGCTCAGTTGCAGAGGCCGCTGTGCCAACTCCAGCGCCTTCCCTCCAGGAGGGCAGCTTGGGCACAGATTGGAGTTGGCTGGTGCCTGGGTCGGATCCGGTGAACGTGATGACACTGTCAGCCCTAGCAGGCTTACTCTAGACTCCGTAATTTCTTTATTCACTCACCCGTCCTCCATTCCTCTCTTCTGTAGCACATGGATATCCTTTTCGTATGGGTGCTGTGGAAAGAGACTGATTTTTGTTTTTCGTTGTTTTGGGAATATAAAAATAACAGGCCAGCCTTTGATCCAGAATTCTTCTTTTACTTCTTTCTGAAGGAGAGAGGACTTCCCTTGGTTTCACTCACCCTGCTTAGCTTTGCTGTGGCTCACGTTCACAACTGGTGGACACTGGGCTTGTAGACACTAGGGTGTAGGAAGTGTGGCCACTTCCTGGCTCTTAGGTAGGTCCTGTCTCCCGGATAGACCTGAAGAAAATACTTTGGACATTGCTGTTCTTTCCACATGATGTCGGATGATCAAACTCTCATCGTAGGTTCCTCGATCTTTAAAAAAGTTAACCTAGGAGCATCTACCAGCTTTGTCTTTCTTCAAGGGACATTGTAAGGATAACGAAGAGACATATATGTGAAATGTCGTGAGCTCAGTGGAAGGGAGAAGGCTTGAGGCTCAAAGGTATTACTGTTATTTAGTTCTGTGCTGTTATCATGTGATTTTGGAAATGATGATAATATCATATTTGGATATCTTTTCCTCCTTAACCAGCATAATTGGCTTTGGCCACTGCCCTACAAAATACTTCACGCGTCATCAATGTGAAAACGGCACCTGCAGGCAAGGAATGCACAGCGTCACCCAGGAAGAGGCCAGGCCTAGAGCCTGGAGTGACAGCACATTTTACAGGAGCGGCGCAGGAAGAGAAACACGCAGGCACACTCGGGAGTAGCCCGAGAGGCAGGAGGAAAACAAGCTCGCAGCCCCACAGCCCGGGGAGAGAGCTCGTGGAGGTGGCGGTGTTGGCCGTGTGGGGGGCTGGGCAGTGAGGAGTGTCAGTGGAGGCCCCGCGAGGAGGGGGACCTTGCTGTGAACGCAGATCACATGGGTTTCGGAGAACCAGGCCTTGGAGGGAGAGCAGCTCTGCAGAAATCTGTGTCTCGTAAAGAGCAACAGCCCGAGGAGGGCCAGGGGGTCAGGGAAGGCTCCTCCTTTTCTTTCCTTTCCTTTTCTTTTTTTTGTTTAGTTTTTATGACTTTTATTAAATCCTTACAAAACAGAATACAAAATTCCGGCGTTGACAGTTGGTGTAAAGGAAAACTTCTGAGCTGTATCAGTTCACCTGGTGCAGTGGAGTTAAAGTGCTTGGATGTGTTTCCCCCACTTTAAAAAAATTTGAGGTTTCTTTTGTCGTTTTTACACATCTTAACATTGAAGCACCGCTGTGCCCCCTTCCCCCAGCGCCAGACTCGTTCGCAGTAACGGTTCTGGCCAGTCCTTTCGGGCCACACTGTCATTGTGACAGGGGGAGGAAGTGGCTGTCCCGCCTTTGAGAGGAAAAAAAAAAAAAAAAAGCTGCTCACAGCTCAGCTTTCCCGAGTAAAATGGCCATGGCGCCTGCAGCCAGCGAGAGTCCATTTGTTTCTTCTTTACAAAAAGGCAGAATCCCCGGTTTCAAAATGTGGAATCGCATTTTCTGGGACTGTTATACATCTGCAATAAATAATAAATAGTCTCGTAGCAGTTGGCTGCCTCTAATGCAAAATAAGTAAATACATTTGGCGACATCCATTCGAAGAGTGTGATTCTTGTAATTGTCACAGAAGGAAGGAAGCAACTCACAGACGATAGAGATTTTGCCGTCTGTGAGTAACAAAGGAACATAACTCATAACACGAGGCTCTTACTGAGTTTAATGGATGTATTAGCATGCCAGGAATTGGAATTCTCTACTGCAGCCGTCCCCAGGGAAGCTGACCTGACGTGCAGCACGTCAGGGGAGAAGGTTCCTTTGCTTGTAGAGCAAATGGCCTGGCCCTCATGTTGCTGGGATGGCAGAAGAGGGAAGAGGGCTGAGTTTTAATGGTGACACATCAAGAGAGAGGCGTGCTCCAGGATTGTGATAACCTGCCCAGACCTCACTTGCGGTCAGTGGAACGGCGGACTCACTGTCGAGAAGGTACTGTCTTTACGAGTCAGAAGAGGTATAAGTTCAGACGCTTAGGGAGAGATGAGGGCTGGCAAGTCCAGGCTTTCTCTTCCAGTGACATTTGCTTTATGCAGATGACATTTTAGCTTCCTGGGCCTGACGTGACAGGAGGGGGTTGTGGTTCTAGTTCAGGATGAGTGGGTGGGTTCCTGTTAGGAGGCGCTGAGTGCTCAGTGGAAGTGGCAGAGCTGAGAAACCCGAGGAAAGGCAGTCAAGAAGTCTTGCCTCTGGTGCAGGGTTTCCTTTGCCCTCCTCCGGAGAAGGGGGACGGGTTGTCATCTTCGGTCATTCTGGTTTCAGCTGATGGTGTGGAGGGCACGGCGTGCCACAGGCATCGTGGCGGTCCCGTGAAAGGTGGCCAGTGCGCTTCTGTTAGTAGCTCATGTGGAGGTGGTCCTGCGGGCGTTCAGTCCTCCTCGTATCAGAGGCCATAGGCTGGGCGTGCCAGCGGGACCTCATTAGAGAACTTTACTCAGCGGTGGTTTGCATCTGGGAGCGCTTTTGGTTATCTTCCAGCTTAAAGGGGTTGGGAAATGAGGCAGGTTTACTTAAGGAGGGCTTCCCCCTCACCTCCGTCTTCTCCATATTTGGAAGGGATCGTTGACCTTGGCAATGCAGTGAGTCGGATACCTGCCTCATTGATTTGGGCTTGTATCCTCATGCCTCTGTCTTAAACATCCAAGTCACGTTGCAAAATCGGTAGGGTTTCCAAATGTATCTTCATTGCTACACCCTGCATTGTTCCTGACCTTCTCTTCACACGTCCTGTGCCCTTTGGACCCTGATGTCTTGTGCCCTTTCTCCCTGGCCTTTGGGAAAAAGCTGACAAACTCGTGGACACTAAGGTGCTGAGGGCTGAGCAGGTGTAAAGTGTTTTCCCTTCTTGTGGTGTCTACATTTCTTACAGGGGCGAAGACATCTTAAACCAGAGGAGTGACTCTCTAGTTGTGGAATTTCAGTCGTCAGCCAGCAGATGCAGGAGGTATTCTATTGGGTATGGGGGCTTCTCAGAAGCCTGGAAATCATCCTAAATGACCACCTGCTCCATGTTACATCAGGCCACTTCGTGCATCACACCAGTCTTGTGTGTTTGGTTGGCTTGACCTGGCTGAGGACAGCAAGCATGTCTGTGGGAGTCTCTGTGCATGGAGTTGCACACAGTAGGTGCTTCACAAACCGCTGTACCTATGGGAGAGGAGGAGAAGTACGTTGCATGCAATGCGAGCTTGTGTTTCTGATTGCAAATGCTGGTTTTGGTCCAGAAATCAAGCCAGTTCATAGAAAACCTGCAGTGCCTCTCTTGGCTGCAGCCCACTTCATGCCCATCCATAGCATGAGTTGTGTTTCCTCAGAACAGTCTCCATTTGAAATCCATGGAATGTTCACGAAAGCTGGGGTTTCATATTGCAGAAGCATATTGCCCTGCAAGCAGGGCAGGACAGTCGTGCCCCTTCCTTTGAATCTGAAGCCTGGTTCTGTGATTGAGTGTCATTCCCATCTCGTGCTTCCCTTATGCCCGTCACTGTCACCACGGCTACCCCGGAGAGTTTCCAGTGACTGTGGGGTTGGAGCGGTGAGCCTCGCCGTTGGGAGGCTGGGGCAGCAGCCTCCCTTTACATGAAGGTCACTGCTTGGACTTCCAAATCAAGTAACTTTGGGTAATGTACTAAGGCTGAATTAAAATGCTAACAGGCTACATGTTCTGGGCATTTTAACCTGCCCTGATCTGAAATTTAAATGAAATGCCTTAGGTGCTCTCAAAGTCTTGACAGAAGCATATTTAGCATCACCCCTTAGACAGTGAATTTAAAATATACCCTGGCCACACGGGCAGAGCTAGGAAGATAAGCAATATTTATTTTATGATCATTTTATTTGCGTCCTCTACAGCAACATGACACAAGTATGCTCTTTTACTCGAGATAGCAATTTAGCTGAAACATAACAAAACAAAACCCCGAACCTCACTATTTTTTAAGTTTCTTTGAACCTGCAGATTCTCTTCTTATCAGCAACATTTAATAGCAGTGCGTTGGATTTGGGGCACCTGAAGCTATGCCAAAGCCCTTTTGTAGATTTCCTTCGCATTTAAACCTTGTGACAACACCATGAAGACATTGGGCTGCAGAGAGACTGCATGGCGTTTTCGTCATCATATCACTGGTTATGGCAGGACCACAGTCAGGACGTGGCTGTCCTGGCTCCCAGCTCCAGCCTCTGTCCACTAGATCAAGCTTGAACTCTAAGCAAAGCGATGACAAGGTCGCTTAAACCAAATGGGTCTGCTTGAAATGCACACAGTTGCTCATTTGGAGGACATGGCAGTTCCTTACAAGGGGTAGTGTCAGTTCCGTTGTCTACACTGGGGCCAGATTTCTCTGTCTACTGAGTTGAAAAGACAAGTCTATTTCCTTCGGTCACTTAAGTCACTTCCTTATTATTAGTTGAATTAGCCTTTTAGTTTTTTCCTTACTAGGAGGAAGGAACACTGTTTTTTCCTTAAGTCCTTCTAGTTATTTGGTTTCTGGTCACTTTGTAATTATATCTTGGGAGAAAGGATATTAATTTTCTTGCACAAAAAGGCTGAGTTCCTTGATGACATAACCATGTTTCAATTTCCGTCCTCTCTCTCGTTGCCTACACCCCTTCCTCTTAGCACATTTTTCATAGTGAGGAAGAGTGATCGTGTGAAATATATCAGAAGGAAGGATGGATTCAGTAGGAGTCTGACAACTTGACTGCTTAGCAGAGATCAGAAGAAGGCTCATAACAGTGAAAACCACTGCAGCATGGAGTTTTAACAGCTCTTTTGGGACCTAATTAATGAAAGAATCACTACAGAAGCACAGCCATGCAAAAAAAAAAAAGAAAAGAAAGAAAGAGAGAAAGAAAAGAGTAGGAGCGTTTCCATATAACGCTCTGGGGCCATGTCATAAGAGGAAATACGCTCATAATTTCTATTTACACATCTCTGTAATTACCTTCTGCTTGAAGATTATTTTCAGTCTTCTCCTGTCAAAGTTGCTTAGATATTTCCTCTTTCACACATCAGGCAGAGAGGTCTAGTACTGGTTGCAGCTTGTCCTAAGGATTTTTTTTTCCTCCCGAAGAATGGAATTCTCGGACACCCGAGTCATACTGCTTGATTAGACTGGCTTTCATCTGATCCATGTTCCCGTTACCATTGCCATTTGCCCGTGAATCAGACCTCTGCATTCAGGTGAATGTTGTATTGAGCATTACCTTTAACTTTTTCATGTGTGGCTGTTCTCTCTTCTCTCTCCCTGATGCAGTGTCTATGAACCAGATAGAAACGTGTTACGGAGGAAAGAACGAGAAAGAAGAAATCAGGAAACTCAGCAGGATGATGGCGCGTTTAATTCAAGTTACTCCCTCTTTAGTGAACCCTACAAGGTAGACGGTTTTCACTTGTTCATCTCCACCCCTCATCCCTCCCTCTAACCGCGTTGGCCGTCTTGACTACAGGAGTTGGCCAACCAAACTTCAGACAGCTCTGCCTCTGAGGATGGGGTCTTCCCCCACAAATTTTGGTGCCTCTTTCACATGTCTTTACTGGCTAGTCCCTCAATGAAATATAACTTTCGTTTAAGATGGAGATCTGCATGCTATGACTTTTATCAATAATTGGTTTCATCTCTGCATCAGTTTGCAAAGTCAATGCCATTTGTCGTGTTTTCTTAACTGTTAGGAAACAAACACTAAAAAGAGGTTGGGTTACGTATTTGTCACCCACAGATCATGCTAGGAGCAGGGTACTTGATAGGGCTCATAAGAAAGGGAATGTTGGATTGTTTCTCATTTATATCAAAGGCCAGAAATATACCTTCGCTTGCAAAATGAAGTAGCTCCCCAGATTTCATTCCTATTTCAGGCTGCTTGGAACTGGGGATGGTTCAGGCCGAGGGCTTCCTGCAGACTGAACCCCACACTCGTTGTAAGCTTCTCTCTGATTTCTTTTGCCTGTCCCTCTGGGTTTCTAACAAGAATAATTCTATATTTAGAAGTTGGAAGCAAAATAATTTGAGCCAAATCTGAATTTTCAAGGAAAGCTTGCAGTGGGATGAAAAAAGAAAAAGGAAAAGAAAATCTAGTCCTGGAAAGACTTAATTCAGACCAGGTTGTGAAGTTGCAATCGTAACTTTCCTGATTTCCTTGGCTGTGGCACAGTACCAAGGAGAGATGCTTCGTTCATGCCCTCTGAGGCCATTAGCTGCGGTCCAGTCCTAGTGAGATACAGAGTGTTGACAGACGTCTTCAGAGACGCTGACCATTTTGATGGAATCTCTGAGCTCCCATTCTGAATGTGGCAACCCTGGCTCTTCTAGCAGTAAAGGCGCCTCTCCATCGTTTCCCGTGTTTCCATTGTCTGTAACAGGAGCATGGATGTTATGTTCTTCTTTTTCCAGACTAACAAGGGGGATGAGCTCTCCAACCGGCTCCAGAACACTTTAGGCAATTATGATGAAATGAAAGACTTCTTAACGGATAGATCGAATCAGAGTCATCTCGTTGGCGTTCCCAAACCTGGGGTTCCTCAGGCTCCCGTGAACAAGATTGACGAGCATTTTGTTGCAGATTCGAGAGCCCAGACCCAGCCTGCATCCGTCTGCAGCACCACATCCTCCACCCCAGCAGTGGTCCCTGGGCAGCAGAGTAAGAGGGGCACCGTGGGCTGGCAGAAGGCCGGGCACCCACCGTCCGATGGCCAACAGAGAGCAAGTAAGCACGGACACAGGACGCTTGATTTGAACAGACGTGCTCACCCAGAGAACCATAATAAAAACCCTAACCCCTGTGTCTTGAGCCCCTCACCCTCATCTGCCTCTTCTTCTTCTTCCTCCAAATCAGCACAACAGGGCTCTCTCAGGACCTTGCTCGGAGATGGTGTTGGCAGACAGCAGCCGCGGGCCAAACAGGTGTGCAACGTCGAGGTGGGTCTTCAGACCCAGGACAGGCCACCTGCTATGGGAGCCAAGCACAGCGGCAGTGGCCACTGTGTTCAGAACTTTCCTCCATCCCTGGCTTCAAAGCCTAGCCTCGTCCAGCAGAAACCGACCGCCTATGTGCGGCCGATGGATGGCCAAGATCAGGCTCCCAATGAGTCTCCGAAGCTGAAGTCGTCCACAGAGACCAGCGTGCACTGTGCGTCATACAGGGGAGCCTCAGCCGCGAAGCCAGAGTCTGCCAGAACCAAGGCCAAGCTTGCCAAGTTCAGCATCCCCAAACAAGGAGAGGTGAGTCTTTCCTCAACACCACTTACACGCTTCCGAGTAGTTCCAAGGGACGAGCTGACTAGTTGTAAATTCCATTCCCGTGTATCTTCATTTCAGTGTGTGACTGATGTCATGTGGGATTTGTAGCCATCAGTATGGAAGGATGTACACATCCGTAATGATTTCTTAAAATCTCAAATTGATTATAATCAGAGTATTTTTAAGTACCAACAAATGCTGTTGTGGTGTGTCCGTGTTAGTTCAGGAAGGAATGCCTCCGTCAGTATAGTTCAAGGGATTTTTTTTTTGTGTGTGTGTGTGTGTGCACAAGCCAATGTTGTCAGAGGTTTTATACCCTGGAATAAAAGTATGTCAAAGCTTTTAGTATGTTAAGAGGTTAATTTTTGGGTAAAAGAGTTCAGAAATTCAACGTTTTTGTCAGTTTTGAAATGTGCCAGGACAAACATCACAAGGGTAGACCTCATCATGAGTTTTAAAGTAATTGTTAAATGATTCAATATTGAATATGGTGATTATTCAAATGTTTCAGGTGTCCCATCCATATTAAAATATTTGAGATCCAGGTTGGTTGTTGCTAATCAAGTGAGAATTCTCCTTGTCCTAGAAAAAATGATCTTCGGTTATATGAAGAGAGTGAAATATTTTAGTTCAGAATCTTCTGGTTTACATTTTGAGTTTATTCTAAAGTGTTTTTTCACTGCATTACAAAATACATAGGATGGATGTAAGGACTGTTAGACTTCAAAACAAGTAAATCACAATCACAGAGGTAGCAAAGAGGCTGCGGTCACTTGAACAGTACATCTGGATGGAAAATGAGGTTTTGTTTGAGAAAAGCACATCTCGTACTCTATTCCAAATTGATGACAGTTGTCCGGAACATGTGAAGAAAAAATATGACTGCACGTTTTTTTGTTGTTTTGTTTTGCTGTGATATGGTATACCAACTAAAATACAACGTGAGCTCCAGAACATTGTACTTAGGAACTGTTCACCTTTTTTTTTTTTGATATATTCTTTTCTAAAGATGGAATAACAGTGTGGCCAGAATATTCTTTGTATCTTAATTTGATCTAGTAACCAAACGAAACAAATGATTTGACATTTCTCATTGCCTGTCCGGCAAGGCTGAGCTTTACCCATTTCTGAGCTCTCATCTCAGAAAGCGCCAGGCACCCATGGGGAGGTCAATGTATTCCCCTTAGAGAAGACACATTTATTACTCGGAGATGTTTACACAGGTTCTCATGAGGAAATTAAGTGACATGTATACCAGTAACTTCTTTTGATTATTCATTTACGATGGATCCCAAAAAGTGTTAATTAGGAATTAATGGAAGCACAACGTAAGTTCTGCAAGCATTTATGTTTTTAAAAGTTTGTGGGAAACACACGTAGTTACCCTCTTTCAGAACTGAAGTTGTCAAGCTCTTTGATTTTTGTTTTCCTCATCAAAGAGCCTGTACCAGCCAATAAAGCATGACTCATTTTTGAACAGAGGGGACTCACCACCAGGATTCCCTTCATAATTTTAATCCCCAGTGATTCCTTGTTAAAATGATTTTCATGTACCAAAGAAACTCCAAGTTTATTAGGTAACAGTGTATTTACTTTGGAACCTGATGAGTTGATAAAGCTCTGGTGCAAAGCCTGTTTTTGACAACCAGGGCAGCCTTATGTGGATGACTCTACAGTTTCATCAGGCTTTTGGGTATGTCCTTGATCACGTGGACACTTCCAGGATGCCCTTTCAGGACCCCTGATTGGGAATGACACTCTGTACAGGTGTTGGGTAATCACAGAAAGAGGGAACTTTTTCTGTGAGATAGAGGGTCCCGCCGAGAGAAATTAGAGCTTTTATACAGGAAGTGTTTCATTTCCCTCCGTGACATTGAACTCTCCTAACATTCTATCAATACGAGGTATATTTCAAAGAGGCCAATCATACATTGATAGAAAAGAAGTAAGAAGAAGTGTTGTTTGTGGAACAAAGTTATAGTCGGTAGGGGGGGTGGTGTTTTGTTTGTTTTTTTTTTTTGGTGGGGGAGGGTATACAGTCATTATTTTAGCCCAAAGCTTTGCATATTATGGAAACTATGGTAATTTGAATCTTGTAAATCTTGTGTGTTCAAACAGTCCACAATTATAATAACAATTATGACTCTTTCTCAGTGGGCAACAGGGGGCTACCTGGAAGTTTGAAAGTTACACTTCCTAGCCTTCAGACTCAAAGGGTTTGTTGGTTGGTTGGTTGGTTTCTTTACAGTACCCAAGGGACTAAGAAATAACCCTTTGCAGATGTATCATTCAGTATTTATAGGACGTTTCTATAAAGCCACAATCATAATAGAAATGGAAGAATTTTAACAACTAATTGGATTTGAAGGAATATTTGCTTTTGTTTTTTGGAGGGTTTAAAACAGTGTGGCAAACCTTTTAAAAAAATTTTAATGCCTATATATTTTTAAAACAGATACCACCTCTATGAAAATGTCCTTTCATTAGTACTGACATTGATTTCCACTGAGAGAGGGAATGTGTATGTTAGGAAAATTGACAGAGGAGATGACCTGAAGGGAACTTACATTACTTGACTACACTTTTTCAGGATGTTAGCTGGAAAGCGAGACTTAAGACAGTGTGAAGAATTTGGGGGCTAAAAGGAAGCATTGGGTAAAAGTGACATGAAGACAAGGGAAGTGAAAATATAGCTGTATGACACTGGATAGGGATGTTCCTCATAAGAAAATCAAATCAATGGCTAGGTGTAATGTGGTGTGAGGAATTAAAAAAAAAAAATTTAAGATGTGATCTCTGCCTCCAAGAAATTTACGTGAATTGAATAAATTAGACTCCAGCACTTCACTTTTAATTTGCAATTTCTCTCACAGTCCAGACAAAATTTAAAATTGGGCTTCTAGGCCTAAGAAAATTCCCTCACCTTTCATAGTCCTTATAGTAGAGAAAGATTCTATGCTATTTTTTAAATTGAGAATTTGATTTTGCACTTGGTAAATCCTTCATTCTTTCGGACACGTGCAGTCTGTCAGCTGCTGTGGCGAATCATTTGTTATCATTCTTTCATCTTCAATAATAGGTAATTAGTGTAGAGAAATTCAGTGCAATTTGATGTGGAAGTGAAGGCCCTCAAGGGAATTCCTTAACTGATCCACCTGCCTCTTGGCTGGCTTTGCCCAGCTCAGTTTTGTGTTAATGAAAAACATAATTTTGTTTTTGTAGCTGAGTCTTTCATTCCTGATGTCACCCCTCATTAAGTGAGCCTTCCCTGGCCCGCCACTTGTAAGGGTGACTCCTGTTAGGTAGGAGACAGGGGCCTTAAGGAATGGCTGAAGCAGGCATTCTAGAACGTTCCAGGGCAGGGCACACTGAATCTTATTTCCAGTTGAAGTGAGTTATTTTTTGTCTCACACACACACGATTAATATTTTGTCCTTAACGTGTAGCATATAATTCACTGTTAACCTAGAGGGGCAGATATAGTTTGTGGGATCCAACATTTATACTGTCTTGGGGGTCCTCTTTAGGAAATAAAGAATATGGAAATATTTTACACTTGAAATATATATTTTTTAATATGTGTAAATTTATTTATTTTCGGCTGCGTTGGGTCTTCGTTGCCGCGCGCAGGCTTTCTCTAGTTGCGGCGAGCAGGGGCTACTCTTTGTTGCATTGCACGGGCTTCTCATTGCGGTGGCTTCTCTTGTTGCAGAGCACAGGCTCTAGGCGCATGGGCTTCAGTAGTTGTGGCACGTGGGCTCAGTAGTTGCGGCTCACAGGCTCTAGAGCACAGGCTCAGTAGTTGTGGCGCACGGGCTTAATTGCTCCACGGCATGTGGGATCTTCCTGGACTAGGGCTCGAACCCATGTCCCCTGCATTGGCAGGCGGATTCTTAACCACTGCGCCACCAGGGAAGTCCCCAAACTTGAAATATTTACAAAAACATATATAAACACATTTTTAGGGTCCCTCTTGGGACCTTGGAGGAACCTTGGCTCCAGAGCCCCTGAAACTTATGCATCATTAGTTTCACAGTGCCTGTCTTTGGCTCATGGACTAGTAAGACATTGTTATTTGAAATAGGATAAGAAATTATCTAAAATGATAATTTTAGATTGGAAAAGTGTGCTTTATATGAGTCTCGAATTTGTTAGAAATAAAAAATACGTATTTATATGCCAGGTGCTATAGGCAAGGCAGAAATGGGATAATGCTATTAAAAAAAAGCCTAATAACGCAGTGCCGTGGAGATAAAATATGGGTGTCAGCCATGAAATCAGTTCGTTTGGCACATTACAGCTTCAGCAGTGGCATTCTAAAAGATACACGTTTTAGTTCCTGTTTGCTATTAATTTAATAAATGGCAGTGACTTAAAACTGCTCTTGCAGAGCACTTGAAGAGCTGGGAAAAGTAGCATTTGCAAATCCAGGGAAGGAAGGAAACCAGTGACTGCCGCCCCTCCCTGTAGGTTAGTCAGTGAAGGGGAAAGAGGCACCTACATTTGAATATCAATTAATAGACTGTACGCTAGGAGTTTTCGTAGGGGTTGATAATTCATCCACAAGAACACAGTGACCGTTTTTGGTTGATCAAAAATCTGTTTGTTAAAAGAAGTCATTATATTGTTTAAGATGTATTGATTAATCATAGCATTTTCATGATGGGCATTTTAAAATCACCATTTATACCACGAATAAAGAGCGGAAAGATGAAGCACTGTGATTTCATAAAAGAGCTTCCTAGAAAAGCAATTAACTGATTTTTTTTTTTAAAGTTCATAGAAGATAAATGAGGTAGGTTTCCTATGTCCTGTCACTCTCGGTTACCTTTGTATGAAAATGGATTTCTTCCAAATGAAAGTTGGCACCAGCCTGTCAGAGAAAAAAGGCATCTGCAAAGTAATGTGTACATTACATATTCATGCCAGTCTAAATTTCTTAATTACGTTTGAGCTGTTGTTTTCAAATCCAAGGATGCTCTCTGATTGCTCCCTGATGGAATGAGGGTCCCTGTCTGTTCTGGTCTCATCGTCACCATGACCATGGCCTCCTTCACAGTGTGGCTTAGCAATGGCATCGATGGTTACTCTCTCTGAGCCTTCCTCTCCACAAAATGGGCATCCTCCATTCACTCAGCCAGGATACGGAGAACTGGTACCGCTTGGACTTAGAAGTGAAGACTCACAATTTTGATCTCAGATATGGGATGAAAGCACTTGTTTTCCATCTTATACATGGGTCATGCTGTAGGCCAGAGTGAAGGATGGCAAGTGGAAATGTTTCCGTAGTTTTTGGTACTCTTACGTTCGGTCATTGGGGCCCTAAAAGGTAAAGCACTCAATCACTTAAAAGTAACTTCGGTTGCTATGATCTGTTAATTGAAAATGATGAAGAAAGCATATTAAAATTTGTCCTGTGGTGAGAAGGTGCAGGTGTCTTTTTCTGTCCCCCTTTCCCCACTGGCTCCTTTAGATTCACATTATAAAGCTGAGTCTTCCAGCCTTCAGGTGGGAAACTGCTCCCAGCGGTGGAGGCATTGTGGGCAGGACCCGGATGGAGGTGGTTGGCAAGCCCCACTTTATTGTCCCCTTGTATTTTCGCAGTTCTCATAAAGCTTCCTGTCCCAGAAAGCATCTAGATGGATGACAGGGCTGTTTTCCCTTAAACTGCAACCTTGTGGGTGTGATTCCAGACCTGGGGCTAATTGAGAGCTTGAGGCTTGTGAGTTGGGAGCCACTTGAAAAGATAATATGTGGTCCAGCATCTCCCCCGCCCTAGAGAAAGGGTCACTGCACAGTCCAGTGAGGAAAGCCTCTTCTTTTGAGTTTCATCCTTTCTTGGTCAGAAGGCACACGCAAGCTGGCGCGGAGCTCTGTGGAATGGCCAGGGCTCTGGACGCCTGCAAAGACTGGGTTCCCATCCTGGTTCTGTCATTTGTTAGCTGTGTGGCCAGGAGCCAGGGGTTGAACTTCGCCTCCGTTTCCTTCCTAGTGAAGTGGAGAGAATGATAATATCTACTTGACAGAGTTACCGGAGGGAGGAGTAGATGAGGTAGAGTATGTAATGTGCTTAGCACAGGGATATCACGGTAAGCATTCAGAAAATACTGGCTACATTATTCTTATTTGAAATGCTCCTGAAACAATAAAAGCAAACAAGATATACAAATAAGGGTATTATTAGCAGTGGTTTTGCGTGTGTGTGTGTGTGTGTGTGTATGTGTGAGTTGGAGAGACAGAGGCCCCATGACGAGAGGTGGGAGGAGAAAGAAAAATAAAATTCTGCAAGTTCTTTTGTGTTTATTTTGTTAAAAGTAACTGCAGTCCTGAAGACTGAGACTATCCTGGATTAATACAGCAAAGCCTGAGTGACATGACTCTCCCTTATTTAACAGATAGCCCCCTCCTATTTATTGCCGAGTCTGGGATGGAATTTCTCATTCTGTGTATTCGGCTTTTCTGAGCTATTATTGTCTGCCGTGGACCACATCACACTTGAGCTTTATTTCCAGTTAAATGAGATAGAAAATCCACAAGACGGGGGCTGAGAAGAAAACATTAACATTTTTAGGTAGCAGGTATTTCGAATGACTCACTGAAATAGATCTCTTTGGAGGCACAGAGTATTAAATAGCGTGTTTAATTGGGCTGAGCGGCAGCGTCGCTTACCCATGTGAGGAAGCTGCGTTCGTGATGCCTCTGTAGTAAACGGGGTGTCCTGCTCTTTACACGCTCCATCCGGGGCTGCGCCAGGGGACCAGCGGCCTGCTGGCCACCCCTGGACGTGGCAGTTTTCTATTTTGACCCAGCGTCAACCTTCAGGACCAGCAGACGCTTTCACAAATTGGTTGGCTTAGTACAGAAATGAATTGTCTCACAGTTCTGGAGGCCAGAAGCCCCAAATCGAGGTGTCAGCAGACTTGGTTTCCTTTGAGGGTCATGAGGAAGGATCTAGTCCAGGCCTCTTTCCTTGGCTTGTGGATGGCTTGTAGGTGGTAATCTTCTCCTTGTGTTTTCAGGGTGTGAAACCTCTACCTGTGCCTGTCCCATTTTTTTCCCCTTTTGGTAAGGTCATCAGTTATATTGGATTAGAGCCCACACTAAGGACCTCCTTTTAACTCAGTTACCTTTGTAAAGACCCTATTTCCATTTAGAATTTAAAATTGGGGGGATCACCGTTCAATGCAGCCGGTGCCCATTGATGGCATTTTTATGACTGTTTGATAAGTTAATAATGTACAGTGCTTAGAACGATGGCGGGCACATAGTAAACCCTCAGAACATCCGCACTAATGGTAACGACTATAGTTATTATTATACTTATTTATAGTAGCTCTGGCTGCCTCACGTTTCCCTTCTGATATGCTCAGCCCTAGATGGTCTGAGAGTTCAGAATCTGGGAATTGAGGTGAGGCGTGGATGAAGTTCACTAGAATTGGAGTGCCTTGTGAGGGCAAGGATTTCTGTTTTGTTTTGACTGCTTTGCTTACGGAAGCATCCCTGACTGTGCCCAGCGCATAGTTTGTGCTTAGTTAGGTATTTGCTGAATCAGTCGATTAATTTAAGGACGTGGGTGAAGGAAGTCACTCCCTTCCAACCACTGACCTCCTCTCGCTGGGGCCTCAGTAATTTCTGCCCAACCTTTTATGGGAAGAGAGGAGGCCGACACTTCCAACAAGTAATTTATAGCCGCTGTTCCGAAGGGAAATGGGAACCATACTTACTGATGTATGTAAACACAGCCCGAGTGAAATAAACCACAGAGCTATATGCTGGCCTCGGAAACAAAAGCTGAAGCAGGCTGGGCCTCTTTCTCCCTGTTCTCCTTTCTCTGGTTTCCGTGAGCAGAAGCCCTGGCTGGGGGGCAACACGTGTGGCGGGCCGTGTATGCGATGCTTCTGGTTTCTGGCCACATGATGTGAGCTGTGGTGAAAAGGCGTGGGAGTGAGCAGGGCGATGGGGGCTGTAGGGAAGAGCCTGCATCTTCAAACTTTCTGCCACACGAATTAAGTTTTCATGGACTTGAAAGAGCCTAGAATACGTGGGCTTCTTGGAGGCCCCCTTGATTCCAGGGGGCGCTGATTCCCAGAATGTCCCTTGGCCCTTTTCCTCTACGTGTCATTCTGTGCTTCACCGATCCTGTTTCTGTCACGATCGCTCTTCCAGTTACTCGTGGTAAGGCACTGGTTCATAATTTACACAAACATAATACACATAGTTATCCAGAGCTCTGTTTATTTGTCGTCTTCCAGACACATCCTTCGGAAATATTGCCGGTTACGTAACATTCAGGTCCACGTAGGCCTTGGTCAATGCAGTAAATGGTTGACCTGTTTAAATGTGTGACAGAAGGATAAACGGTGGAAAAAAGAAAAGTGTACACATTTAGCTATTTACCAGCCCCTCCGCTCCCCTTCCCTTTGCTTCTCGGGTGTCTTGAAAATCTCACAGAGAGAGCATTGGTGACGGAAGGTCTCCCCCAGATCCCTGTGGCATGTCTGATTCCTCTCTGTGTCAGCCCTATACAGGCTCATCCTGTCTGTGTCCAAACTCCACAGCCAAGAGGCAGCTCACAGCCTCCTGGGGGGCCTTCCCACGTTTGGCTGCTCTCACCTTTCCTATGTTGACCTGCAGATCCACCTCTCTGTAACGTATGCTTCTTAGTTTTTTTGTTTGTTTGTTTGTTTTGCCGCTCCATGCTGGTTGCACGGTGGCCTGTGAGATCTTAGTTCCCCGACCCAGGGATTGAACCCGCGCCCTCGGCAGCGAAAACGCAGAGTCCTAACCACTGGACCACCAGGGAATTCCCTCATGCTTCTTAGCTTTAGTTGTGCCCACTGGGATTTCAAATCGCTGTGTATTTCTGTTGTGTTTTGCTATTAACTCCTGTAGGTTAAGTCTTCACTTTGCTCCTCTGGACGATACGCCATGCGGGGTCATGCCACCCTTTCCCGATAGACATTCAAGTCCATTTAAGCGTGAGTTTTCAGGGTAGCCTTCCTTGCTTCATCATAGCCCATGTAAATCACTTCTTTATAACCTTTTATAAGTGGTGATAAGTATTAGAGGAAAAGGAAAAAGCAGAGCAAAGGGGGCCGGGGATGCACATGCTCAGAGCGTAGGGATTGGGTTGCAGGGTTAGAAAGGGTGGTTAGCGTAATCCTCACTGAGCGAGTGAGATTTGAGCGGAGGAAGGTGAGGGAGTTCACCAGGAGGACAGATGGAGAAAGTGTCAGGTAGAGTAGGGTGGGCGTTTTGAGCCAAGGCCCAGGTGGGGACAAGCCCCTCACCCTGGAATAGCAGCAAGGCGTGCGCTGAAGTGGAGTTTGCGGCGAGGACGGGGACGGGAGGAGAAGCCCCACCATCTGAGCGTTTTGGGCCCAGTAAGGACTTGGGCTTTACCGTGAGTGAGAATGGGGAGCCATTGGCGGGTTTTGAGCACAAGTGTTGTGATCTGACTTAGGTGTTACAAGGATCAGTCTGGCTGTCATATTAGGAGTAGATCGTAACCGGGCAGGGGTAGAAGCGGGAGCTCAGTCGGCAGATTGCTGCCCTGATCTAGGGGAGAGCTGATAGTGGTTAGGGCCAAGGTGGTAGCAAAGATAATGAGAAGACTGGATTCTGGATCTACATTGAAGGAGAGCCAGTAAGGTTTTCTGACGGCTCAGATGACAGATGGAGAGGAACTGAGGTCAGATTTTGCCCTGAGCAACTGAAAGGAAGTTGCTGTCAAGTGAGGTGGGAAAAGCTATATGGGAAGCAGGGTTTTGGGGGGAAGAGCAGGAGTTTATTGGGTTTATTGAGTTTGGGGTGTCTCTTAGTCATCCAATGGAGGTGGTAAGTGGGCACACACATTGCAGTGACAATTCCGGAGTTTGGTAGGGAAGGAAATCTATATCTGGGCCAGAGATGGAGATTTGGGAGTTTCCCACATACACGTGGTACCTAACACCTTGAGGCTGGATGAGGTCTCCCAGGGCGTGAGTGTGGCTCAAGAAGAGGGCTGAGCCCTGGTGCAGTCCTACGTCAAGGGGTTGATGGGTAGAGGGAACCCGCAAAGGCGACGGAGAAAAAGGGATCAGTAGGTAGGAAGAAAACAGAGTGCGGTGTCCAGAAGCCACAAGGAAAGAGGGTGTCAAGACAGGAAGGGAATGATCACCAGTGTAAATTTTGCTGATGTTGCATTTAGTAACATGGAGGAAATGTTTTGGGGCCAAAGCCTGTGTGGGTTGAAGAGAGAATCAAGCAGAGGAATTGACACATTACATATAGACAACTGTTTCCAGAAGTTTTGTTGCAAAGGTCAGCAGAGATTTTGAAAGTAGCATGTCTTCACTGTAAAAATTTGGATGAAATTGAAAACATAAAGGAGAAAAAAAAATCACTTGTAATCCTACAGTCTGGAAATGATCATAATTAACATTTTGGTATAGATCCTTCTGGTCTTTTCCTGTACTTCCAGCTACTTTATGGAATTGGAATGAATCTATTATATGGTCATTATCCCATTCATTTTTCTAACATACCATAACCGCTTTATCATGTCATTGAACAGTCTTTGGCAACATTCAGTTCTGGTTTTTGCATCTTATTTAGTTGAGAGATTTCAGTGTTTTTATCCTATGGAGGTACCATAATTTACTTACATAATCCTTTTGTTGGGCAGTTAAGCTGTTTTCAGTTGTTTTTTTTTCCACTATTGTAAATTTTTCTGCAATGAATGGTCTTATAAATAAATTTTGTGTTGATATAATATTTCCCAAGAAAAAATTCTTAGACATCTAATTTATAATTCTAAATGAACCAAACCTTATCATATATAATCTTTGTAAATTTTCTTTTCATGTCCTTTACCCATTTTTCTGTTGAAGTATTTGTTCTTACTGAGAAAGTTCTTCACAGTTGACCTTTCCTAAATATATTGTAAGCAATTTTTAGTCTTTTGATTAACATTGTTTATAGTAGTGAAATTACATTTTGTATCTTTCTTCCTGTGATGGCTTCCTTTGTATTGGGTTGGAAAAACCCAAACGAACTTTTTGGCCAGCCCATGTTTTAAAGGCTATTTCCATAGGTATATTGGAGAGTTAAATCTAACCTATGAAACCATGAAAGAACTAGATGAAAAGTTACCTATCTGGAATTTATTTTGCTATAAGGTAAGGCTTTACTTATTTTTTCAAATAGTCAAATTCCAGTATTACTGATTAATTAGTGTATCTTTTCTTTATAATTTCAGTAAGAAAAGAGATATAAATGGTCCATCTTTATGGGACTGTGATGTAGCTATAGGTAGGGATCTTATGATACAATTTCTTGTGAAACTGGAAATTTTAAGTCAACATGTCCAGCCTTTCTTCAAGTCCTACCACTTTGACAGTCTGCTTCAACCATCAAAGAACTTCCTTTCTTCTAAATTCCTATCATGTCCACATGTGTTGTGTTACCATATATTATTATTTACTTTTCTTTGTGTCCATCTGATCTCAAAAATATCTTAAGTACCTTGAGGTCAGGCTTCCTTCCTGTTTATCTTTGCCTCAACATCTAGAATAGGATTCTGTTTGATCTAGTACAGAATTATTTTGTCCCTGAGTTCTAGACATTTAGTTTGTTTCTGCACCTGATAGAGACACACCTACTTTCATTGGTTTGAATGATGTTTGGTAACTCAGTGACAGAAATAAAGACTAGAATAAAGTTCAAACATAGCATATAATCCGACCCAGCCTTTATCTCCATCTGCTTACCAGTGATCTTGCTGTGTCCTAATAAGCATGTCATTTTCTATCACATTTTTCTCTCTTTGCTTATGCTTGGAGTGTTATCCTTTCCTAGTCTGCCTGCCAAATTCCTTTTTTCAAGGCCAGTTCCTCTTATAAAATACAACAGTAATACTTGGAAATTAGAAAGTCACCACCTGGAATTGAGAATTGTTGACATATTGGCATATTTACTTTCCATCTTATTCTTGATATTTTTCTGTTTCTTTACTTATTGTTTTTATTAATAAGTTACATGCTCATTTAAACAATTTAAATAATGAAGAACAATGAAATTTAAAAACCAAATCAGGGATTTAACTGGTGGTCCAGTGGTAAAGAATTCACCTTATAATGCAGGGGCCACAGGTTCGATCCCTGGTCAGGGAACTAAGATCTCACATGCCGCGGGGCAACTAAGCCCCCGCTCCACAACTACTGAACTCGCGTGCCTCAACTAGAGCCCGAGTGCCACAAACTACAGAGCCCATGTGCTCTGGAGCCCACACCACAACTAGAGAGAAGCCTGCACACCATGACAAAGAGCCCGTGCACCCCAACGAAGATCCTGCATGCCTCAGCGACGATCCCGTGTGCCGTGGCTAGGACTCGACGCAGCGAAAAATAAAATAAATAAGTAAATTAAAAAATCTTAAAAAGAAATAAAAGCCAACTCAAATCCTACCATCCAGAAGAAAAAATCACAGACATAAGATGAACTTCACTCCAGATAACATTCTTTCTCTTTCTTCCTCTGTCTTTATATTTCTTTGGATTCATCGAACGTGGAGCTGCTCTTGAGCTTTGATGTACGTTCTGATGTGCCCATCCTGTTATTTCTTGTAGATGTTTCATTCTTTCTGCTTAAATACCTGAATAATCTCTTCTTTAAAATTCTGCAGCTTAATGAGAACGTTTCAGTACCGAGCATTTCCCGAAACATGGAGTGCTCTTTCAGTCTTTCAAGATTAGTCCGCTCTTCTAGTTCAGGGAATTTTTTTTTTTTTAATATATTAAGTGTTTGCACATGTTTTTCACACATACTGGTTTTGATTTGCCTTTGAATTGAATTATCCTTATGTTGAGTCATATTGGTCTTTTTTTTCAGACCTGTTAGTTCCTTTCTAATTGCTTTGATCTGTATTTTTTCACCTGCACTCACTATTATTTTCCTAAACCTTTTCTTCATGTCAGTGATTCAGTTTGGGGTGTACCTTCTGTTTCTTGCTGCCTCTGAGTTTTTTTCCTTAGTTGTATCACATGATCATTTATTTTTGTAAAAAAAAAAATATATATATATATATATATACACACACACACCAATGATTACTTTTCTAAGAATTTACAAAATTTTAATTCTCATTTCTGTTGTATTAATTATAAGATTAATTTATTGTTATAATTCAGGGTTTTTTTTCATGAAAAAGTTATAAATCAAACTCTTCTTCACTTAGACTATTAAATTTTCATTCTTCCTTTTAATGGGCATTTTCTAGTTACACAACCCTCAGGAAAAGAAGCACCTCTATTATAAATTAATAGAGCACAGTGCTGCTTCATGTGATAGATTCCAAAAACAGTGGCTTAAAAACAAGACAAGTTAATTTTTCTTTCATTTTAAATCTGAGATGGTGTGGGGCTTCTGTTCTGTGATATCCTCTTATGGACTCGGGCTCCTTTTCTCCTGTTGTTCTATGACCAGTAGGAGTGTTAGGCTCATCCACGTGATCCAGGATGGTCCATGTTCCTTTCCAGCCTGGGAAGAGAGAAGGGAAAGGGGAGCACATCCTGCCCTTTCACGGTTCAACTTGGAAGGAGCACAAACCACTTTCTTTCATATCCCATTGGCCAGAATTAGTCACCCGGCTCTCTTAGTTTCAAAGAAGGCTGAGGAAAGCATCCAGTCTTTATGCTGGGTCACCATGTGCCCAGAGAAAATTTTTATCATTATGGAAGAAGACACGAATAGATTTGGAGAAAAACAGGCAGTCTCTGCCGTATAGTACTTACTACTGTATATCGGTGGTTGCTTGTTTAAAGGTTTGTCTCTCATGATTTCCATGAGCCCTTCAAAGGAAAGAATTATTTCCCCACTCTGATTTCCCCAGTGCCTGAGTCCAACGTATGATAGGTGTTCGTTCAGTAGTTTTTGTTGAATTGTTGTTTTTGAATTAAAATGACACAGTCTATGTAATTTGTTGGATTTCTGAAAGAATGGGATCTGTAAATTCATAAAGTGTTTTGGGACATTATAGAAATTTTTGACAAATAGAGAAAGGCTCCCTATTATATTATTATATATGATAATTACCCCTGAAATCAATGATATTATAAAGTATATAAGTTTGATTGAAGTAAGTATAAATATAGCCAGTAATATAGGTTCTTCTTATTCAATATGAAAATTTCTTGGAATAATAAGTGGATTCCTATCTAAATTCATGAGTTCTCTTATGACATTTGGGTTAAGCCTGAAATGGATTAATCTTTTTCTGATAAAGTTTCATAAGCTGTGATTTCTCTGGTGACCACATTTAATTAGGTATTAAATAAACTGCTTATCTTTATACCAACAGGTTTTATGACTGCATTTTTTTCCTGAGCTGTATTTCATAGATTAAGTAGCTAGCAGAAGTAAAAAAAAAATAACATAAAATATTTAGTAGACCACAATATCCTTAGGTTAAAAATTAAAATATGCCTACTTTTAAAATGGAAAATAAATATTTAAGCTTAAATTTAAAGAATAGAAGTAGGTAAGATAGTCTAAATATGTACATTTCAGTGGGAAAAAAATTCATTTTGCTTTTCCAGGTACTGTTTTTTCCCCTAGAAATTGAGTATGCTTTTATTAAGTGGAAAATTCCGTTTAATCTGCAAAGGCTGAAACATTTTGTGATAAGGTTGTGAAGGTTTTAATTAAAAACTTGAGTTTTATTTTTTTCAGTACCACACACCATGGTAAGATTCTTCAACTCAAATACACTGACATTCTGACTCAGCTTTTTCCCCTCTGCCCAAGCGTTGGAATGGAGAGGAGAGCCTTGCAGGCCTTGTGAATGTTGAACAGCCAAGATTAATTTAATCTGCTGTTTTAGTGAATGGAACACCACAGAGATGGATCTGGAAACACCAGATGACCTTTTGTACAGATCAGAGCGAGAGAGTTTCTGAGTTGCCTGCAGAACTGAGATCCAAAACCGAAGGAAGATCACCAATTGTCAGATTGCCTAAAGGCATAAAGTCTGTAAAGGGATTAATTTTTCTCAGTCTGTTTCCTAGAGCACAGTGACGTTTTAGAAGAGACTCTTTCACCCTCCAGAAATTTCTTCAGTTCCATCAAATTGGAAATGAAATGACTGTTTCCTTTCTCTGTTAATCCCTCTCCTCCCCAGTAAACTTCAAGTGAAGACTATGTAGGGATAGGTGAGTAGGGTAACCTCCCCGGGAGAAAAAGTGATGGCTCAGCTGAGTACGTGAGGGCTGCGGTGAGTTGGGTTCATCTGAGTTCCTAGTTCGAGTTTCTGGCATGTATCTCAGGCTGGTATCTCTGGGGCCTTGGTGGTTAAAATAAACAGCATGCAACATGTACCGTGTTCTCACTGGAACTTGATGTCTTGGAATCATCTAGGGTTCTTCTTTATTTATACCGTATCTTGTTGGTTGATCTTTCCAAAAAACTCGAATATTCTTCCAAATCTTTGTGCTACCTTCCTATTTAACTACTTCACTTTCATACTAGCTTGTCCAGCTTTTGAATGTTCAACTGGTCAACCTCTCTTTAATAAGCCCTGAACAGCATTATCTGATTAATCTCCTAAAGATCCAATTTCACCTCTTTCTTCCCCACCTCAAAATCTTGGCAAGCTCCCCTCTTCCCTGTGGGTTATAGAACAGGCATTTCATGGACAAATTTAAGTTGTTTAAGATAATTTAATTCCATAATTCCTTTAAAAATTCAAAAAATTGTAAAAGAAACAAACAAAACACATAGCATAAAATTTACCATCTTAACCATCTTTCAGTGTACAGCTCAGTCGTGTTAAGTGCATTCCCATTGCGGTGCAACAGTATTTCATAACTCTTGAGGGGTTTTATCCCCCCCCCCCCCGAAGAGAGCTGTAAATCTTGTGACATCTCACACAGGTTTTTAAAGTATTCTGTACTTAAATGCTTAAGAACTTAATGCCATTCAGGTGAAATCATTGTACACAATTAAGTGGTGGCTGCTGGGATCTTCCTGGAGCTCAGTTACGATCGTGCTGCTCCCTCTTCCTTTCCCTGGTGTCTCCTCGGTGAGTAAGGACTGTGCCTCACTCATGTTAGGTACTTGGGAACTGTTTGTTGAGTGGCTGTGTGGGATGGTAAGACATATTGCTGCTTTTTCACCGCCCTCCCAAGAAGTCAGGCTAATGCCATGATGTTATGATGAAACACAATTCAGCTACATCAAGAAAAAAAACTCGTTAATATTGTTAACACTCTGGGATCAGCAATTAAAACTAAAAAGAGAACATGTGAAAGCAGCAAAATACTTTTCTAATATCTGTGAATAATCTGATTCAAGTGAATTATTTGATTTTACTTGCTTTCACACATGCCTTTAGAAATAAGTAAAATGAAAGAGAACAGCATATTTTGAACTGATTTTCAACCTTCTCATTTCATAGGATTAAAAAATCATGGTTTTGATTAAAATTCACAGGTGGACTTATCAATCTCCTTTCCAGACCTGAGCCCCTGATTCATTCTTTTTCCTTTTTTGAATCATTATTGGGTTAGTCGCCAACGAGACTAACCGGCACAAGACTTTGGTCAGTTCTCTTAATTGCTCTGGGCTTCAGGTGCATTAAATTAGACCCTATTCTGTTCCAAACCTATTTTGGTTCCTTTTCATGATGTACCAATGACATGGTATAATAAAATATAATATACAACCTTGTCAGCCTCTGCACTATATTTCTGATTTGGATAATGTGCAATAGAACCTTTTACATTGCAATGAAACTTTAAGATGACCATAAATGACAGTAAAACCCCCTAGGATTAAAATATCAAAAAAAAGTTGCATAAATCTGATTAATTAATTTTGTATTTTATACATTGCAGTGTTGGTATTCTGGATTCTGTACTATTTTCACCCTACAAGTTTTCCCATGAGGGAAGGGGGAGGAGTTTATCCATCTGATGACTTCATATATCATCTATACGATTATAACGTATCTCTAGTCTCTACCTTCCTTCTACACTGAAGAGCCATATTTCTAACTGCTTCTTGATGTGCCCTTATGGATGGTTTTGTAGACACCCCGGACTTAAAATGACCAGCACTGCTCATACTGCCTTCCGCAGAGGGCTTTTCATCCGAAATTCTGTGTCTTGGTTAAAAGAGGGCGTTTCCTCTGGGCTCTAAGCTAGAACCTTTGAAGCCATTGTCATTTGCTGTTTCCGTCATTCACCTCTACTCCGCAGTTAATTCCTATTAATTTTATGTAAGAAAGGCTCTTGAGTGGGATCCCTCGTCCTTGGGTTTTATCACCTCTTGGCTTTTTGCCATTAATCTTTTCCAAGTGTAGTTTAGCTTCCATATCACTACCAGACGTGTACTGATTAAAAAAAAAAAGTTTTGTTTTTTTTTTTTTCTAATGAAGAGGAAATGGAAAGGAAAACCCGAGTCTGATCATGTTACATTCTGGCTTCAGCAGCTCCTTTTGTTCCTCACTGGCCTGGAGCAGCTTTCAGCATCCCAGAGGTGTCTTCCACGTTGGGAGGGTTATCAGTAGTTCTGTGAAAATGATGTTCAGGTTACACTAGTTTTTACTCCCATATTCCTTAGCCTCTTATACCAAATGTGGATTATGAATCTCTGAAAGGAGACCATTCGAAGCAGCATTTTCTAAGCTCCCTTGACCACAACACTATTTTGGTGGTGGTTTTGTTTTTGTGTCTTGCAGAGCAACTTATGGAATTCGTATTCTGAGAAACATATGCTAGAAAATACTAACCTAGAAGATAAAAATCCAGATACTTGGACCTTCACCATCTCACCTCACCCGCCCCTCTGGCTCACACCTCAGGACCCTGAGCCAGGTCCACTCTTCTTTAGCCACTCAGACCTTGACTCTGTCCCCCAACACACCACGTGCTCTCATGCCTCCGTGTTTTACGGTGAATTGTTCCCTACCTGAAATCTGCTGCATCCACTCACCCTTACCCCATCGGGCACCCGTCACTAAACCTCTTTACCATCTCCTCTGTGAAACCTCTGCTCCTCATGGAATGAGCTACTTTCTTTGTTACTTCACAGCACTTCTTGTCCCTCTGTTTTTATCCATCCCTCCGTCCATCCACCCGTCCATTTACGTAGCTGTCTCTTTTACTAATCTGTGGGCTCCCAGTCAGGCTGGCACCCTGTCTTATTCATCTTTGCATCCTGGGCATTGAGTGCAGTGCTTACCATGCAGGTGCTCCACAAATTAATGTCCAGTTAAAAAAGAAGCTTAAAAACATAGTGGGTTTTTTTCCCCACAAAGGACTCATAGTATTTTGTAAGCAAGCGTTATCCCAGGCTGGAGATTGAGAAAATAACATACTTCACATCTTACCTCTTGTCAGAATTCTGGCCAGACATTAAATTTTTAAACACCAGAGAATACATTTTCAAAAGCTCTGGGTAGCTCAGGATTGAAAGCGTGTGTATGAAACCTTCGTTTGGAGTAGCAGTCAGTTAGCAGGGAAGTGTTCCCACTCTTAAGAGTAAATAAGAATTTGAAATCTATAATTTCATTAAGGATACAGATCTAGTTTTCTTACATTTTGGCTACAAAAGAGTTCTTTAAAGCAAGTAAGTGCCCATAGTCTGGTATAAGCCAAAGTCCAAGTAATGTCGCTTATCCCAGCTAAAGTTGAGAGTAAATTAGAATGAAACCTTGTCCTTGTCCTGGGTCCCCGGCTGTATCTCACAGTGGCATGAACACGGGAGGGTCTGTGGATGGACCTAAACTAACATTAGCTCCGAGATATCCCTGTCTGTGGGATCATTGCACGTGAAGGCAAAACCAAATGCTGAGTTATTTCAGTGCATTGCAACAGACAGCAGTTTGTGGAGAGTTTCGTTGTGCCGGGTACAAGTTCTCTTGGGTTTTCCCTAATCAATGTGGACCCCAGAGAGATTCACGCAGAGATTATGGATGAAGTGTCCCATATCCCTTTCTTTTAGGTTTAATGGTTTGACATGAATTACGGGGTAGGATCAAGCTATCAGAAGAGAAGTCAGCCTTTGCAACAATGTTGAAATAGATGAACAAACATAATGAGAGGGGTCAGTGAGACCCTCCTCTCAGGGTAAAGAAAGCCTCTTTATGCCTTTGACCCCTGGTTCATGCATTGACGGTCACCATTTGAGAAGTGCAGCTGTGAAGCCACTTAAAGTGTGTGTGATTATGTTTGTAACCATAAGCCTTTTTGTTCATCAAAGACCCAACTGGGAGGAGAGAACGTGCAAAACAACCACCGTATCAGCACCGCGACTTATTTAGTAAAAGCTTCCCCAGGTCCGCTCCTGTCTTAATGCTAATTTACAGCATTAATGTCAGCTTCCGAAATTGCAATTCCAAATGAAAACTCCACCACTCTTCAACCCACCAAACATTACTGAACTGCACGATATTTTGAAATGTTACTGAACTACTGGATATTTCGGCGGTGGTAGTGTTTTAAATCATTTTGAGTATTCGGACTCTTAGAAATAAGTCAACTTGTGTAGGCATTATCTTACGTTTTCTACCTTTCTCTTAGCTTCTTTACATCGGTGGCTCTCTGTAAGGATTATTGTTCCTTGGGCAAAAGAGTGTGAGAACACGTCATTGAAAAAATGCGCTTAGAACCACATTTTACTGAAAATGACACGTTTAGAACTGCTTCTTTGCTTTAAATTATAACAGTGCTAATGAAATGCACAATAGAAAGTTATTTAACATCCATACCTTTTGGGGGGGGCGTGGTAATCGGTTTAACCTATTAAATAAGGAGCTGTCCTAGGACATTTAAGTGACCAAGTATGGCCAACTCAGTCAATCAGAAAGTAAAACTTAACGACTTGATAAAGATTGTAATCTGGATACTGTTGTAACAGCGTCAGGATGTTTGTGATCACTGGATAGACTGGGTCATGTGAAGAGGTCCTGGCTCAAATTGGTGAGCAGCTCATTGAGAATCATGAACTTTAGTGCATGCCTTGACTTTTTAATTTAATCTTATTATTATTTTTTTATTTCTTATGGAAGTACCATTTATATAATGGAAAAGTGATCATAAGTATACAGCTTGAAGAATTTTTACAAATTGCACACATCTGTGTAACCCTCACCCAGGTTAAGACATGGAGCATTACCAGGCCCCTAGAAGCCCTCTTATGCCCCCCTCACAGGACCTACCCTACCCACCCGTGGTTGACCACTGTCTTGACTTTAACAGCAAAATGATTTTTGCCCGTTTTTGTACATTATATGATTGGCTGCATGTGTTCAGCCTTTTGTGTGTGAGAGTCATTCATGTTGTGCGAATTGTAGATTTCTCTTTGCAGCAGAGTGGCATTCCATTAATTTGTCCTTACCTACCCATTTTTATTATAATTTTATCGTTTCATTAATTCTATTTATCTGATTTAACGGCACACCAGTTTACCTTTAAAAAGGTCAAATGCTATTCATTTAACTGCATGCTGTGCAGTCTTTTAAAACATGGATAAATGAGGCATCCATAAATTGAGCCAATGTTACGAGTAAAAGAAGCTGGTAGCACATTTTCATTATTTGAAAGAGGTCATGTCCATGGCCGTCCACTGCAATTCTGAATCTGTAAAAAGAAAGTGAATTTGGGAGAATGCCAAAATAAATTTAGTTGCAAGATGATGACAGAAATATAGTTGTACTTAAGGTTTGAACGTTGGCTTACGCTTTCTCTTTGGATGGTATTTTTAACAGACTATTTTAAAGCAGAAAAGGTGAATTCGGTTTGGTTACCCAGAACAAAATTTCCAGCATGTAAATGCCTCACATCTGTGTATTTGTTTTGCTGTAGACAGAACCAGCAAGAGTTTAGTGATGAAATCTGTTCTTAATTATGAGAGCAGCTGCTGCAGTGGTAGCCGTTTCTTTTTTTCTCCTCCTGATGTGAAGTTGCCTGATTTACTCATTTTTTGCCTGCGCTTTCCGGGGTTGCTAGTGCAGAAAAGAGCCCCTTTGTGAGAGGTTGCAATTTGTTTTCTGTATGAGAGCCACTGCGAATGGACTAAATGTGCACAGCAGGGTGGTTTTATCTGTCTTCCTCATGCCCTGCAAGCTGTCCTTACCTCTGCTCAGCACCAGAGACCCATAAAACCACCCAACAAATGAGGGGCCTGTTAAGTGCTCTGGCAAGAATCTCAGGCAGCAAGCAGCTCTTGTGAATTAACTGGGTCCTTCTGATGGGGCGGGTGGTGGTAGGGCTGGAAGATACCGAACTAGAACATATGGTGTTAAGAAACTATTTTGTTTTTAGGTTTGTAGATTTATTAACGTACCCTTTTCCATTTCTAGTCAGTTAATTTTTACATCCATAGGGCTGAAGCATATTTCTGATCCTGTGGGTTACCAAAACAAAGCAAAAACAGATTCAGATAATCTTTCAGGTTATTTCTAAGCAGCCTTAATTCTCGGCCCAGACCTTCACAGGAGGGGCCGATATTTAATTTTTCTAGGTATTTCATGGCATGCTGAAGTAAGGACTTTGGATGAAACAGGATGTGGAAGCTGTGTGAAGGGGATCTTTCACTGTGAAAAGTTTCCACGCAGGGCTGAATTCAAAAGCTTCATACATCTCTTTTGTGTACAGAAATCAGTGAATTGTTTAGTTGGAAGTGATTGATCCCCTGTGTGAATCTTCGGTACAATGTGGTTTTGTTCTCTGTCCACATTATTTCAACTCTTGCCACAATCACTCGAAGCCTGACGTTTTAAAAAATAAAGGCAACTTATAATACACGAGAAAGTTTAAAAAAAAAAACGCCAAAGTGCAAAAACAGAGGTAAGTCTTGACAAACTGGGAGGAACATGCTTTTATAGTTTGGATTATTTTATGTAAGAGGAGAAAGTTTTTCTTTCTCGTGCTTGAAAACCAGGGTTTTACAAGCTCTGTGAAGTGGATTTTTTCAGAAATTAGTGAAAGTAAAACTAATGTGGTTCCTGCTCAGTTGGCCCTTTCTGGAGCCGTGAAGTACAACCGTGGCATAAACCTTTGGAGTGAGCACTCAGTATTCTAAACCAGAGGAAGCTGCCTGCCTGGCAGTGTTATTCCCTTTCTGATTTTAATTAAACACAAAGCAGTGCAGAACAATTATCTGTAATTCAGTCCATTAAAGCCTCTTTAAACAAGGGATTCAGGGAAAAGTGAGTTTTTCTCACCCACATTGTCCAGATAATTATGTTTCTGCCTTTTGGCCCTTCTGAGGTCAATTAGATAAAAAGATTCTGGTCCTGTCCCTCTGCAGCCTCTCCCCTCAGCTGGCCAACCACACCAGACCCTTGAAGGTCAAAACACTTGATTCTGTCAAGCATTTGATGTTATTTCAGGATATGTTAATAGTATTATAGCAACAACAGAACATTTAAAAATAATTCACGAGTAATCCACAAAAAAATGCATTATATCATCTCGGACTAAGGCAAAACCAGAGAGGTAATGCAGAGCTGTGGGAATCATCCTTTAGACGAACGATTGAAAAGTTATAAACCATCCAAAGCAGAATGGAGGAGATGGGCCAGGTGAACAGCAGGCTCCATTCAAGCTGTGCATCGTCCGCCATTGGGATGGATGGCTTGGCGTCCTGTTCAAGGAACACTGAGAATTAATCTCACACCTGTACCGGGCTCCTCTGATTAAGCAGAGCTTAGATTTCCTCTAATATATTTCTAATCTCTTATGGTTGAATTCTGATCCACAGGCATATGAATAATTCTTTAAGGGGCTGAGACTTCTGTCTTTATTAAGGATTTGTGGATTATCCCATGTATGAATGAGTACTTAACATATTGTGACAAAGACAGTGTCCTGTCCGGCAGGGAGATTACCTGTATGTGGCAATTACCTGAGTAATTGTGGGTGAGTGAACCTATCTCATAAAGCCCAGTCTGTTCTGTTTCCTCCACTGTTAAATCCTCCCGTGCTTTAATTAGGAAGTATTTTTTTCTGTCCTTTCTGATTTTCTGTATTATATTTGATTTTACCTCTCTTCTTGATGGCCTGGCTTTCAGTTGCATTTTGAGTTAAATGCTCTGTGTTTAACGTTTTCTGCACATTTCTAGTGAATCTAGTATCCTGGGTCCACACATCAGACCCAGAGAGTCCTAAGGAGTATTTCCTGTAGTTCACTTGCCAGGATGAGACTCAGGAATTCAGGTAGCTCAGTGAGTGTGGTTGCTCAAGCTGGGGTGCATCTTTCTGTTCTGTTTATGTTCCTCGGCTTCCTTAGAACTCTAGCCTGCATTCCAAAGGATGAGAGTTTGGTCCTAGACAGCCTTTGCTTGCTGGTGTGTGGTTCCCGTGGCTTAAGGGAGAGCATTGTGTAGGGATAAAACCTTTGGGCATTTCTGGGTCCTGATGTCGTGAACGGCAAAAGGCCAATGGAGATTACTGGCATTTTTTTTTGTCTTTGGATAGTTGTCAATTGAAGGCTCTCTTTTTCAAAAGGTTCAAGTGGTTTTTGTTTTTAAATTTATTTATTTAATTTATTTATTTCTGGCTGTGTTGTGTCTTCGTTACTGTGCTCGGGCTTTCTCTAGTTGTGGTGAGCGGGGGCTACTCTTCTTTACGGTGCGTGGGCTTCTCATTGCAATGGCTTCTTTTGTTGCAGAGTACGGGCTCTAGGCATGCGGGCTTCAGTAGTTGTGGCACGTGAGCTTCAGTAGTTGCGGCTCGTGGGCTCTAGAGCACAGGCTTAGTAGTTGTGGCGCACGGGCTTAGTTGCTCCGCAGCATGTGGGACCTTCCCGGACCAGGGCTCGAACCCGTGTCCCCTGCATTGGCAGGCGGTTTCTTAACCACTGCGCCACCAGGGAGGTCCCTTAAGTGGTTTTGTATTTTAGGTGGTTAGCAGCCAGTGGACAAGTCCAGAACATCAAATGCATCTGATTATTATAAATGGAGTCATTTCCAATGACACCTTGAAGTTCATATGAGAAATGACACAGATACAAATTCCTATTCCTTTGAGTTTTTAAAACATGATCTCAGATTTAAAGGCAAATGACAAACCTGGGAAAATTTTGCAATCTGTTAATATCCCTAGCACATAAAGGACTCTTAAATGCCAATTAGGAAACAAAACAGTGCTGTAAAAGAAAAATGGGCAAAGGTCCTGAGCAGCCAGTTCACAAAAGAAGGTACGCAGCTGTCCAGAAAACCATACGGAAAAACGCAAATGAAAATATCAGTACCATAGCATGTTACCTATCAAATTGGCAATAATTTAAAGACTGTGAAGGATTGGGAGCATGCTTATCATATCCTTATAGAGGTTTAAATTGTTAATTTTCTGCAGAGCAATTTGGAGCACGAGTGAAGAAATTTAGGATATTACCTACAGGAACGTGTGTCATAGTTTCATTTAACACATGAAGGAATAGGAAAAAATTCCTATGCCTTATGTGGCATTAAAATACGATTTTGAAGATCACTTACATCATGAGAGAATTTTATGATATGTTAACTGAAAAACAAGTGTATAAAACAGCATACAGGGGATGATCTCAATTTCATAAATACGCAGTCTACGACTAGAGATCACTTTGGTTGGTGGCATTATAGATTTTTTTTTTTACCCTTTTCCACTTTGTTCGCACGATGAATATAAATTACTTTTACAATTAGAAACAACTCATAGAATTTTAAAATAACTCTGTTACTTAGACTGACTATAATCAGACTGACTAAGAGCATGTGTGCCAGCGCATATTTTGGTAAATAAAATACCGTGACCAAAAGACGTATTTTTTATAGAAATGATCTGGATAAAAGGAAATTGAGACAAGTAGTTGCTGCCCAGGGAGTGTTAAATAAGAAAACACCTGGTGCCATGGGTCAACAAACCTGGCTTTAATGGAATCAGGAAAAGAAAAGCAATTGTCACAAATCCAATGCTTTCATAGATTGTGTCTATTATTCCTTTGATATCTAAAAGTTGCCACATATTAGGAAAGAGACATTATTGCCTTTCTTCGTGTCCTTCTGGTACAGTTGTTTCCGAGATGTGCCCTGTCTCTAATTGCCACCTCATGCACGTTTGTGCCTGAAGGTCATTATATCTGCAGTTAGAGGAAAGAAAACATTGACATTATGTCTGTTAGGGCTTATCTTGTGTCTTCTGTCCTGGCGCAAGGGCCAAGTGTGCCTGACAGCCCTCGAGACTGAAACGAGATTGCAGAACAGCAGGGGAAGGCAAACTGCACAATATGTTTCCATAAGCGACATTACAACCATGAACATGAAGCTCACAATCCTCCATTAAGTTAAGCAGTTGCTAGGGTTGAATGGCGTGCTGTAACCATAATGGGGCCATAAGCCCAAGGAGATTGTCATGAGTTTTTATATTTTAAAGAAATTGGCCAGAAACATATGTAATTCAGGGTACCTGATTATGGTGAGGAGTGTAGTTGAAAACCACAGACAGTGAGAAACGTAGACAGTAGGATACTCAGAACAGCGTTTGTGTATCTGCATTGCTTTGCTTTATGGAATTCAAATTCCTAGTGATGCTCAGAGTTCAAATAGTGGATTTGCAGCAGGAAAGAAAATGTTTAATATAGAGATAGCAGAACTAGGGAGTGATTCATTTTTGTAAGTAAAGAATAGAAAACAGAAACCTAAAAAATACGGACTTTTTTTTTTCCTCTGTTATACTCTGAATGGTCCCTTTTCACGCCTGGTGAGACTGCCCTTGGAATCTGTTCTCACGCAGCCTCAGCTCCACAGCTGTTCTGAGCATGTGACCAGCCAGCATAGTCCTTTTCTACAGAGACTCCTCCCACACAACACCGCTTACTAAAAGGAGCTAGTTCTCAGGCACAGACCTTGGCCTTGAGAAAATGCAATCCAATTCAGTATACATGCGTGCGGAACACCTAGTGTGTGCAAGGCCCTGCAGGGCCTCGGGGTGACTCAAAGATAACTTAGCCCCGTCTTTGTCTTTGAGGACACGAGTGAGGTAGACAAATGTGTTTGTTAATAAAATATTCCCTACTTATACCCTTCCGGATTTTGGACAGACTTAAACCCTCTTCCTTCCCTCCCTAAGTTCATCTCTCGCAGTTGGGGAACGCTTGCTTGGTCCTTATACGGCCACTCTTGATCCCATTAGCTGTTCATTTCCTTCCTGCTGTGTCATGGGTGCACATGGCGCAGTGGCCTCCTCTAGGAGGAGGAGGAGGATGTCCCCATAGTCTGGATGATGATTTCCATCTGCCGTGTTGGCTGCCGGGCCTGTGTGCTCGGGGAAAAGTCAGTCACTTTCACCTTCATATTATTCTCGTCCGTGCTTTGACTTTTTTATTAACCAGTAAGGAATGTTGGTTAACATCACCAGATTACCAATATTAATAAAATCATAATGTGAGCATTTTCTAAATATGTTTTCCATGTTGAGCGTGTTAGCCTCCTTTGGTTTCTGCTGGGTATTTAGCTCTACTATAGGCAGCCACACAGGTACACGCATTTACCCTATCGACATTTTCCCGTGGATCAGAGCTCTGTGGGGATTCTTCACTTGTAAAGTATCCTCAGACATGTTTTTCAGACTCTTTTGTTGCTGGAAATGGGGAGATGGCGCTAGCCTTCTAGGAATGCTGCTCCTGAACTTGAGATTCGGAGGTCGGGACCGTGGAAAGCTGAGAGTGGGATCCATCCAGGCTCACTCAATAACCTTCTGATTTTTTCTAGAAAAGGAGACTCTGTCGGCAAGATGGCAGGATGTGGGGTCTTCATTCCCAGTTTCTCACGTTAGCTGATTTGAGGGGTCCTTGCTGTGGGATCAGAAAAAATCCAGAGTGCGGGCAAGTGACAGTTCACACGTCACCTGAAGCAAAGAAAAAAATATACAAAATGTAAAAAACAAAAAAAACCCAACAACCTCCCTCGCCATCCCCAACCCTGAACCTGAAGACACATGCATTATAGCTGTCTTTGGACTTTACTGCCCAGGTGAATGTCCTGCATTTAGATCTGTGTGTGACGTTTCACAGACTTGTGTGAAGGGGCACATACGGACAAGAGGAGGAGGCAGATTTCAGTTCTGCTCTTTCTCTTGTGTAGAGCAGGGCAGCTTTTGGATGGTTTGATTGGAGTTAATGATTCCCTCTTCTGGAGGCACCCTGGCTGGAGCTGGGTGACCAGCAGGGAGCTGTGACCGAGGGGCAAGCATTGCAGACGAGGGTTGACCAGATGTTTCCCAGGATCCCTGAACAACTCAGCATCTCTGAGCCTCTGAGGATGGGCTGATCCGAGGTGGAGGGAGCTGAGCTTCCAGATCTTTAAGTGTCCCCTTGATGTCCCCTTTGGGATCCACATGAAGACGTTTGAGGCCGCTCTGAAGGTTTAAGGCTGTAGACGTCTCCTGCATTCTAAGTGGGGACAGGATTGTCCAGCAAACAGGAAGGCAGAGACCAGCCCAGTCTTAGAGATGGTGGTTTCAGAAGTAGAGCTAGGCTATTACCTCTTGCCAAGAGAGGAAAAAACTGTGTGCTGCAAAGTTAAAATATGGATGTAAACAAAAGTGGCATTTATGCAAATGTCTGCTACAATACAATCTCCTTGTTTTTCTTGAAAACTTAGGGTCTCCGAGTGTTTGGTGGGGACTAGGGGTGAAATTAGGGAGCAGAGCTCTCCCCACTGTTGGATCCCCCCTTGCCAGCCTCAGACAGAAGCAGGCCTCAGGTTACATTGTGGCAGTGGTGGCTAGCTGAGAGGTGGCCGGTGTGTGGGATTCATTGATTAACTGCTGCTCAGCCCTGGTTAGAGAGGTGCCTCTGGACATCCAGGGCTAGTGTTCGAACTTCTGATACACCAGCCATATCCTTAGATTTATAGGCCAGGAAGGGACCACTGGTGGTGAAATTCATCCTCCTGACTTCAGGCAGGACCACATCCAAGCCATCCCAGACTTTTAAGAATCTACCCTATTTATAAAGTCTTCAAAAACAGTCCTTCAATCTCTCAGTTTAATGTTATGAACTCTTTATGTCAGGAAATTTAACTTCAGAGCGAAACTCAGATTCCTCATAGTTTAGTTCAAAGACCATTTCCTGCAGCTGTCATCCTCCCTCTGAATACCCTTCATGTATTTGAAAACCAATATTAAATTGGCTTTCAGCTTTCTCTTCTCCCCAGGTGGAATAATTTCAGTTCCAGTCACTTGAATTCAGAAGAAAAAGCTTGCTAGGAAAATTCAAGTCAAGTAAATATAAGCCCTTCTTTTAAAGGTGAAAAGCTAGGATAGAGAGGGGAGAAAAAAGGAAAATAAAGGGTTTCTCTGCTGACAATATCCAATCTGAAATTCAGGCTACCTGGAATGAAGTAAAAAGTTGTATATTACATTTTCATCACTGTAGAATTAATCAATTCCTTCCCGTTCCCCTTCCAAGGAGAGCTGGAGCTGACTTTTCTTTGTAGGTCTTAGGGATTTCCTTTGCGAATTTAAAAGCAGTTGTGCGAATCAAAGAGATTTAGGAGCTATTGAGAGAAACAAGATTCCGGAGTAAGGATTCCTTACTTTTGCCAAAACCTCAGCTCTCTCTGGAACAGAAGTTATTTATCTTTGGGGAAACTCATAGATCTATTTGAAAATCTGATAAAAGCCAAGAACCCTTTCCTAGAAAAATATGTGTATGTACATACAGGAACAATTCCATACAATTTTGTTGAGTCCCTGGACCTCAAATTGTAATCACCAAACCTATTTTAATAGGCTGCATTTCAATCAGAGGTGAAAATGAATCATTTTGCATCAAACTTAATTTATGACCAGAAAGGAAAAAGTGAATTTTTCTTTTTATAAAAGGGTAAAGTAAAACAGGTTCCTATTGAGGTATGAGTTCTCGGGGACATAATTGGATATTTAATTTAATTTAAATTGAAAATGCTTTTTTCATTTCTAAGGTATTCCCACCAGAAATCGATAATACCTAATAGAATTTGATTTTGAATAAGAGTCGATGTTAACCTCCTCCTTATAATGCAGTGTGTGAGCTGTGTACAGAAACCCTGGGTGGGCACCAGGATAATAGGTTCTTCTCTTGCTTCTGCCCTTGGCTGGTTGTATGGACATGGGTCTATCTGTCATCTTCCTGGGTCTTCTTACCTGTAAAATACTGCTTTCAGAATCTGTTTCTTGGCCTCATTTTTCTGTATTTTAGTTTTCCATCTCCCTGGCTATGCTTTTCCAGAGTTCAGTGAGATGTTCCTTGACACATCACTTTTTTTTTTTTTTTTTTTGCGGTACGCGGGCCTCTCACCACTGTGGCCTCTCCCATCGCGGAGTACAAACTCCGGACGCGCAGGCTCAGCGGCCATGGCTCACGGGCCCAGCCGCTCCACGGCATGTGGGATCTTCCCGGACCAGGGCACGAACCCGTGTCCCCTGCATCGGCAGGCGGACTCTCAACCACTGCACCACCAGGGAAGCCCGACACATCACTTTTATAATCAAGTAGGGCGGCTTGGCAAAAAAGAGTGAAGGAAAAGGTATAATGAGATGTTGGCACAAAGGGCTGTGGCCACAACTGCTCATCAAAGCACGTGTGTCACTCATCCCACCTCAGCCAACTGGGCTCCAAACTTTGTGTAGTAAAATGGAAACGCATATGCTTCTCACTCCCAGCCCAGGAGCATACTTTAAGGACACAGAGTATGTGAGAATCCAGATTTCCTAAACGATTTTCTCCATTTCAGTCTCACTAATTAGCAAAATGCCAAAATAAATGACTTGGTTTACAGATAATTAGTTTACATGTATATTTCCACAATCAGTGTTGGCACCCATAGATTTGAAATCAGAAGACTTCTCTGCTGTCATCTTTCATATTTTAGAAGCAGGTTTATCTTATCCAAGTAAAATTGTTCAGTCCAGATAGTTGGATAATTTAGATAGATTGTTGATTTTTTTTCTCCTTTGAGTGATACTGAAGAATACCCAATTCTACCCCAATTCATGGGGGTTAAAATGAGAAATCAATAATTCAGTGGGTCTGGGTGGATTCGGACTTCAAACTCCACATGTCATGCTTCCTAGCCTAATTGCTGTCGAGAGAAAATACCCGAAGAGTTTGGTAAAACTGAAAATCAAGTAGGTGAATGTGAGGCCCAGGTTAAGGATGCCTTCCAGGTTGGCAGACTTCTTTGTTGGCTCACATACTGCTGGTTATTTTAAGTTCCAAACCAAGCAGACAGTCTTCACATCCCCTTAGTGGTTGAAGCTGTGTATTTCAGGAAGCACATTATTAATGACCTTGAATTGCAACCTGCTGACAGGACTCCTTCGTGTCACCACAGCATCACGGGGCTGCATCATGGTATACATTTCCCGCACCATCGCTGGCCCTGCCTGGTACGGTTTCTTAACGTGTGTCGTATCACAGCTTGGAAGGTTATGTGTCCATAGTCTCCATCGGCACCAAAGGGTGGATGGGGAGAAGGGGTTCAAACAGATGCCCTTCATTAGCTTTTCAGCTCTGCAGTGTGACGACCAGTGTCCGCCTTTGCATTATTTTATGCTCAACAAGAGACCCTTCCCTGTTGCGGGGGCAGTGATGACAAATCATTTTCCTTTTTCATTGGTCAGAGAGACAAAAGGTGGTCAGGCCTGGTAGAGGCAGGTTTTAGATAAATGTCCCAGCGCCCTGGCAGTGAAGGCGAGCAGGTTGTCTTTGGATCAGGGCTGCGATTACTCCTGCTTTTAGCTGAGTGCCTTTCATCACTGCAATTAGTTTCTTGTCTGCGAGTGTTTCAATACAGAATCAGAGGTTTGCCATGCAGTCAGTGTCAAAATCTCTCAACACCGTGCTCACTTTTGTGCTTGAATACACTTATTGACACGCACACAGGTGTTAAATTAGATTGGTTTCAAGGCATTGTACCAAGTCACCAGGCACCAACTAATCCTCCTCTTGCTAAGGTTTCTGAAGTCTGGGTTACAGGAAGATGAGGAATCATCAGACAGTGTTAATCAAATAGGAATTTTAAAGATACACTTAATTTAAAAAATTTCCATCACATTTCACCTAAGAGGGGGGAAAAAAAACAACCTTTGGTAGAAAGTAGGCATTTAGATAACACGTATACATTTAACATGACAATGCACTTGACTTTCATTTACCTCTGTCGTATTAACATAATTTGTACATAGTCAACATCTAAACTCCCTTAAGCCCCAGCTTAGAAAATCACAGGTGAAATTGTTCTTCCAGGAGTTACGTTTAAATGCAAATTAGAAAGGCAGCCTCAGAAATTCATGAGCCTTTCTGCTCCTTGGGGCCTCTCGGTGCTCTGGCTCCTGGCTCAGTAGGGCTTGTCTTTCTGAAATGGCTCATTAAGGCCTGCATTCCAGAAGAGGAAGCTCCCTTGCCACCGAACCTCCCCCCCCGCCCCAAGCAGGCCACAGCAAAGGGCCAGCTCAAGAGCCAAAGGGCAAGGTAATTAAAACAATAGCTGCAGAGACAGACTGGGAATAGAAGACCTGTACCTGTAGCAATAGTTTTCCATTAAAGGTCTTGTTTTTAAAAAATTTTTTATTTATTATTTTTTTGGCTGCGTTGGGTCTTCATTGCTACACAAGGGGTTTCTCTAGTTGCAGCGAGCGGGGGCTACTCTTCGTTGCGGTGCGCAGGCTTCTCATTGCAGTGGTTTCTCTTGTTGCGGAGCACGGGCTCTAGGCATGCGGGCTTCAGTAGTTGCAGCACACAGGCTCAGTAGTTGTGGCGCGTGGGCTTAGTTGCTCCACGGCATGTGGGATCTTCCTGGACCAGGGATCAAACCTGTGTCTTCTGCATTGGCAGGTGGATTCTTAACCACGGCACCACCAGGGAAGTCCAAAGGCCTCATTTTTTAAAAAACTCCACCTAGATAGGGGAAAACATTGAGGATTAGAGTTAGGCAGTTAGGGCTGAGACAGTGCGGTTTTCTACACCCACTTCCAAACGGTGAGGGTTATTTTGATGGACCCGAATGCGTGATTCTAATTCTGTGCAGCGCAGGCTTGGGGTATCAAACTTGGGAGATATGTGGGTCCATTTTAAGTGATCTTTCCCCCTCTGTGCATAAAATTGAATAAGAGAAAACCCCTGTCCTAGGTGTTAGTCTGAATCTATGGGTAAAAATTATTCAGGAACTCTTCTGAATTGATGTAGATCATGGGAGAGTGAGGCCAGGAGAATGACGAGCTTGTTGGCCCCCATTTTCCACCTTGCTTAAAGCAGTTTCAGTAGACACAAGTCCTGAGGGCCTTTGTTTCCCCCTCCTCTTATCAAATCTTAACAAACAGGTATTTTTCTAGTGGGCAGGTGGCCTGCTCTTTGGCTGCGTCTGTGCTATGATCATGCACAGGTCAGCAAGAGCTAAGTGCTAGCAGCGAATGCTAAGAAGAACCACCACATCTACAATGAACACTCCATATAGAGCTGCTAAGGGTCATGGGAATGTAAGTGTTTGGAAATTATACAAGGTCTTCAGGAAAAAAATGAAAGGGATCATGTGTTGTTGTAGGTCCATTTCTGAGCGGGTTAAGTGTGTCAAAAAGAGTGCTTTTCCATGAAATGAAATCACCAGAAAAGAGCTCATGTGTCCGTATGTACTTAACCTTTTCTTTTTTTGGGTGGGGGGGGACCCTCATTGTGTGGCTTGCGGGATCTTAGTTCCCCAACCAGGGATCGAACCCGCGTCCCCTGCAGTGGGAGCATGGCATCTTAACCACTGGACCACCAGGGAAGTCCCTGTACTTAACCCTTAATAGGTGTGGAGGCATTGCTTTGTTATGAAGATGCCAGGCTTCACAAAGGAATGAAGAAGCAATGCAGTATTTCTCCTGAGCAGAAGTGAAGACAGAGCTAAGGCTGAAAGGTGGCCTCCACCTTCGGGAGCTGGGGGAGGGTGGTGAGAAGGAGTTGGGAACACATCCTTGCCGGCTGGCCTCCACTGACTGCCTCCTTCAGGTCCCCAACCACGTGCACTTACTCTCCATTCTTTCCAGCCTGTTAGGAATTCTTCCTTTCACTTCTCACGGTCTGCAGTTACCTTCGTCACTTTCCAGTTCATTGCCCACCTCCTCAATCTATTAAGGACCCTGTCTGTTTTGTTTACCGCCATATCGCGGGCTCCTATAGCAGGGCCTCGCATCCAGAAAGGCCCCGTAACTAGTCGTTGAGTTAATGAAAATACCATCCATCGTGAAAAGAAAGTTAACCAGAATATTCCATGAAACTTGCCTGGTGTCCTGTTCGTCTTTATCTGAGCCCCCTTCCCCCACGTGATTTCTATGAAATGATAGGAAAGGACATTGCCTGAGGCTTCCCTGACTCCAGAATTAACCAACTATAGCAGTTCTGGACGTAAACCTTCTCTTGGACCTGCTCCTGCCCAGATCTTCTTGCTGAACAGATCTTATGGCCTCCCTGAGGCCTCTAGGAACTGAGGATGGACACGTGGGTGACTGGGAAGCCAGCCCGTGTCTCCTGAGCCTGGCACACTCCTGTGGCCCCTGCACTAGACCCTCATTGGCCCCTGCTCCAGGGCTGGGGATCTGCGCTGGTTGATGTCCAGTATTAGAGTTCCATGCTCTCAGTGCACAGTGGATTTATGAGAACCACTGTCCTCTGGCAGATGGTCAGCTGGCTCTAAACAGGAAGATTTCTGCGCCCCCTGGGAAAGACATTGGCTTGAAGTGGAGATGGCTTGTTTCACCTGCTCATGGATCTAGGATTCTTCTGTCTTTACAATGCATAGACATGTCACATTTTTTTGGTTTCCTGCTCATGATTTAGACGCTGGAAATCATCCAAATTGTGTTTTTTTCCCCACCATAAAGTTTTGTTAACTGGGCCTTCAGATATGTTTCCAGATCAATCAAACTGAGCTGAAACCTCCAACGAATACACTGACTTTCGTTGCTCATTTGTTGGTTTGGCCCTGGGCCTGGCTCCCCAGTGTAGGGCTGGATGATGAGTTATTATTGAAACCGAAATGGCCTTCATTTCAATACGATTTTGTGGTCATATATCCCTGCTTAGAGTTTTCAGCACAGGATGGATCCGGCACCACGTGCTCAGTCACCAGTGGGCTACACAGTGTGGGTTACACAAAATAAATTTCAGCCTCGGGGGGAGACCTGGCATGTACGTTTAGGAGTGGTGGGTTGTGGTTTTGGATTCGTTGGAGATAATTTTGATTGGACAGAAAAGGTTAGATAGTGGAGGGATTGAAAGTCAGCCGGAAGAGTCTGGATATTTTCCTGAGCAGAGTGGGGACCATTATCAGTATAGGAAATGGAAAGAAATATCGTGGGAGTTAAACCTTAGGGAGGTTATTGTGGGGGCATCAGAATGGCGGGAGGGGGAGAAAGGGGGAGTGTTAATTGGGAAACTGTTGCAGGAAGCAAGTGCTAGAGGATGCGGGTCTGGGCTGAGAGGGTGAGAAGGATGGACAGGGATGGGAAGAATGAAGCTGCGAGATGCCTCGAAGGGGAGCTGCAGGACCTAGAGATGCACCTGGAGATGCGGTGAAGGGAGAACCCAGGAGAGAAGGTGTTGATCCTGTGACTTAACAACAGAAAGGGCTGCTTAGAGCAATGGGGGAGGTAGGAGAATTGATAGGACACTACTTTAGGGATTTATAGCATCCTGTCGGTGTAAAAACCACTGGACCATTGCAACAACCCTCTGGACCAGGCAGGAAAGATATTTTGTCTCTCCTCTTGTAGATGTTCAGAAAGCTTAGACCATGCAAGGCACATGGGTAATAAAAGTGGAGATGCTGGCATGGAGCCTCAGTTCTCTGGGACCTGGTCCAGAATGTGATAAATTCTCATCTGAAGATGTTGAATTTCAGTTCATGGCAGAAAATCCAAGTGGAATTCTGAGAAAGCATTTGGAGATGTCAGGTTGGTGCTTGAGACAGAAGTCTGAGAAATGACAATTCAGTTGATGAAACAGTAATTGAGTCTCTTTTGGAAGGAGATGTAGAGAAAGAGTAGTTGAAGGCTCAGAAGTCAGCCTTGGGAGCCCTGTATCATTCGGGTGCAGCCGACGACGCTGAAGGGAATAGTTGGAGGAGCCCGAGAAGAAGGATGTGGAGTGTCTTGGAGGCGTAGGAAGGGCAGCGTGTCAGGAGGGTGAGGGGAGGGACAGGGCTCACCAGCGTAGATGCCTTGAGAGGTTAGGAAGAGGGCTCATTTCTGTGGCAGAAGAAGGTCCTTGTTGACTTGTGGGAGAGTAGTAAACATAGGAAGGTAGTTTGGTAAGAAGCTAGCCAGGTGGTGAAAGGTTTCAAAGTGAATGGATGGGCGATGATGAAATAGAGATTTTGATTCCAAGCCAGGTTTAGTTATGAAGAATGGCAAAGTGGGGGGGGCGGGTTTTAGAAAAGCAACAGGATCAGTCAGTGGGTTTTCAGGCTGTAGAAGACTGCTGTTGGAAGGGGAGAGGAGGAAGTGTTGGCGGAGGAGAGAGTCAAGGTGATGCACAGGAGACAGGAGGGATGCTCTCTGGGTCACAGGTGGAGGGTTACTCGAGAGACGGTGGAAACCCTTCTTCCTTCAGGACTGCGAGAAGGTGACTGCAGAGGATTGTCAGTTAAGAGCAAATACCCCAAAGAAAAACTATGGACACATCTTTTCATGTCTGCGCCTTTGCCACTTTTTTCCTTTTCAGCCCTTATTGAAAATGTCTTTACCTCTCATAGAGAAGAGGTACCATGTGTAGGCTATTAGGTAATAATGTGTTTCTTCTTGGTCCAAAGGGCGGTACAAAAACTGAGAGCGAGGTACACAGTACCTGTGAATGTTCTGTATTTCCTGGGGGGAAAATGTTATATAAATGTATAGTGCTACTGTGATAATTCTGTATAAAATTTCAAAGGTCCCAATTATAAAAGATGACAACAGATAGATATTCAGGCTTAAAAATACTAACATTATTTTATTTGATAGGGATTTATTAATTTTTAAAAATGGATCTAGGTGACCTGGTAGAAATGGTACAGATTTTTCAGGTTTAGAGTTTAAGCTGGACCCTCCCCCGTAAAAGGTAGAGTTGTCCAAACGTGGATCTTTCCACCAAGTAGTATATTTCGTTCAAGGTAGATTGAGGTAACTAGTCACCAAAAGAGAAAATGAATGTCAGTATCACGTGTGAGCGTGTTAAAGGGAGTGGAGTGACCCCGAGGCCTGGCCTCCCTGGGGAGTCTGCAGGGGAGATGCCACCTGCACGCCTGAGGAGCGCATCTTCTCACCTCCGTACCCCAGCAAAGGGGAGAGCAGAAATCCGAAAACTGCCACCACACTTCCTTCCTTCTGTGGGCCTCAGGAAGACAGCAAGTTTGCTCCATGTGACTCCAGACCCTGTGTCACCTCCCTTTTGCTTCATTTTTACCTCATCTCACGTATGACCCTACGTCTGTGCATCTCTTCTTTTGCGACAGCGCAGTGCTAAATTCTGGTACATAATTAAGAGGGTATTGCGTCAGCTGCCTTAGGAGTGGGCAACAAAGAGGTAAAGGGAAGTAAAGTTGAAAAAGGAAGGGTAATGGGAAATGGTACAAACTCCCCAGCCTGCCAGAAGCTAGCGGGGCTCCCCATGGGTATTTACAACAAACCAAACCTCCTCTAGGCCTCTTGTCTCTCACTGCTCACTCCACATTTTACCCGTCCCTCAGATACGTTGAGGGCATTCCCACTCCTTGTTACTCGATGTCCACCGCATGCTAAATCCTGCCAGGCCCATGGAAGCCATTGCATCTCCAAGTTGTACCAAAGCAGAAATGTCAACTAAATTATCTTTAATGAAATCATTTGCTTTTTTAAATCATAGAGTCAACCAAAGGGGGAAAAACAGATTCACTTTAATTGCAGGCACTTGGAACACCCAGCCTGGGGTTAAATATCCTTTCATCTTGCATGATTGTGAGAGACAGAGCAGGCATTCTTAATTCCGTAAATGCTTATGGTTTGGGGATAATTAAATTGGGTTAGAAAAGCAAAATGAAGGAAATCCGTGGTTGAAAGGAAAATGGAATCTCCATCAGTTAAGGGAAAAAGGAGGTTTTAAAAACGGATGGAAATGAAGTTGATTGCTTGCCAAGTTTCACACGCAAGACACTGAAACTTAGGAGGGAAGAAGAAATCGTGATCAAACAAAGGTCATGTAGGCACAAAGGAAGGAAGACTTAGTTCTTATTGGGGGGATCAGGACGGGGGCTTCTCCGCTGAGTGGGCCTTGAGAAGATGATGTGGACGAGGACACGTGAAGTTAAGGGAATACGAGGGAAGTTCACAGATGCAAATGTGCAGGCACATAGTGCTGTGTTCAGGGAACAGGGAACGATCTACTGTGTTTTGGACTTCATTCCTTAGAAAACGGTGAGATACTGAAGCAGCATTGAATGTATCAAGCTCTGTTATAAGGGGTAGAGTCCTGCGTCTGTGTGAGGGACAGATTGTATAATCAAATACAGAAGTCAACGGGACCAGTTAGGAAAGGATTGCAGTAGCCCAGGCACACACCGGTGATGGCCTGAACTAGGCAGTGTCATCAAATGGAATGTGGAGGAATAATCCAGAGAGATCCAGTTTGCCAATTTCTGCATTGTAGACACTCCCACCAAGGCTGATTTGGGCCTACCGGGATGGTGTCACTCACCATGTGGAGTTGAGAAGAGGGGTGCCAATCAGAGCACGAGCTGGTTGGAGCCGGCTGGAGCCGGCTTCAGCACACCGCTGTGTCCAGTAGGTACTAGGTCCAGTAGATACTAGGTCCGGTTTGGAATGGTTCAAATGTCATGCATCAGCGGGCCATCCGTGTGGAAAGAGTCTCGCAGGCATTGGAAACTTATAGCTGGCACTCAGGAGAAAGGGCAGGGGAGGGATGGAGATTGAAGTCAACAGTGTCACGGGGGAGGAAGGGAGGGAAAGTGACTGGGAGGAGGGGGGAGGGAGGGAGGATTTATGGAAGCGGACTTAGAACTGAACCCAGGGGACACCTGTGTATAAGGGGTGAGATGTGGAAAAACATAAATGGAAGTGAAGGACTGGGAAAGAGAAAGTAGGGGTGGGGGCGGAGGGGGGGAGAATCAGGAGACGGCAGCATAGTGGCATCCAAGACAGCAAAGGGTCCAAGCAGCAGAATGATGTCATCAGGAGGATAGGATGTTTTGACTCCAATTTATGAACATAACATTTTAATCAGAATCAGCCCAGCATGAATTAATTTTCATGAAGTTCCTGAGGGAACATCATTAAGCCAATTTAATTCCTTCCCATAATCAATTTTCCATAGAGCGCTGTTAATCTGTTTCCAATTCTTCTCATTTTCATATTTATCTTAATGAAATTATTTAAATCAGGATCGATGATATTCCTCATAAATAACATAGTAAAGATTTATCAATAACTTTAAAAAATCTCGATTGAATTTTACTGATGATATCCTTTATCGTTTATTTTCTTCTGAGGCCATGATTTCTGAGTCCAGTTTCCCTGGATCTTTTTTTTTTTTTTTTTTTACCATTAATAACAGATGATCTGTTAAGCAGTATTTCATCAGTATAAATTTTTGTCTTTGGCCATTATAGCCGTGTTATGTTTTACTTTGTCTTTAAATACAAACCCAGTAAGTCCATCTAAAAAAGCTGCTTTCTCTTACCAGTTCACCTGGGCCCAGAGCATTAGGAGACCAGGTGGAAGCCTAATGGAGAAAGATGAAGTGGTTTGGAAAGGTCTTTGTCTAGTCTTCCACATCATAAATGCAAGAGAGGTAATTAATAAAAGTCTTAAAGTCTGATATTGGCAGATAGTAATTTAATTGCCTCTAGTATTATAACAGTTGTAAAATCTTAAATCACAGTGCTTTAAAACAGGGCTTCCCTGGTGGCGCAGTGGTTGGGGGTCCGCCTGCTGATGCAGTGGACACGGGTTCGTGCCCCGGTCCGGGAAGATCCCACATGCCGCGGAGCGGTTGGGCCCGTTAGCCATGGCCACTGAGCCTGTGCATCCGGAGCCTGTGCTCCACAGCGGGAGAGGCCGCAACAGTGGCCCGCGTACCGCAAAAAAAATAAATAAATAAATAAAATAATCAAAAACACCAAATTATTCCACTTGCTACTCAAAACAATGATAAAAATCTCACGTATATTTCTGTTTACCATGTGACAAGTGTGTTAATATAGTCCAAGAACAAAGCACTGTATCGAATTTGGTTTTGTTGGCAGAAGAATGCTAGTAGGTTCAAAAAGATCAGACTGGACCCCAAGACAAACAGAGGGAATGACCATGGCTGTGAAAGTCAGCCCAGCTTCTAAGAGGCTGTTCGTGGTTGGTGCCATTTCAGTGGTGAAGTTGCCACAGCCCACGGGCTGCGTCTTGGGTGCAGAAGGCTGATTGTGCCACCAGACTCTTAAGCCTGCACTCACATAGAGTAAACAAACAAGGCGTGTGAACCTAGAACGTCAGTTTAGTCACGAAAGTGGGACAAGGACTACAGATTTGGGAAGGAATATAGGGTTGAGATCTGGCTGGCTTAGAAGAGAAAAAGCAAAAGGTAGACGTGTGTGCAGTAATAACTTCCAGCTAGTTGTCATCAAATACAGGTTTACTATGGATCTCTAAATATTCTGATTTATCTGCCATGCACCCTAGGAAGGAGAATAGGACTGGAATATTTGAAATCCAATAAGTACAATTCTGGGCTTCCATCCCAATGGTGTGAATGCCTTACTGACAGGATATTAGTGATAGATTTGACCAAGGCTGCTGCTTCCCTGGAAAGGGCTGGGATGGTCACTTCAACCACCCTCCTGAGCCATATGGCATTTCTTTAGGTAGATCGCTTCAGTCAGATTCTAGTCTAGTCTTGTAGGTCTAGCATTCATAGTAATTTTTGGAAAATGTATTTTTCTGTTTCATCTTGCATTCACTTTGTGTCATTAATAGAAGTTGATGTCTCAAAGGACAGTCTCCAACCCTAGTTTTGGAGGAATCTAACCTCTAAGAATCAACAACCATGGCACTCAGTCTTCCGTAATATGGGATCACTTAGAGATGAATGATTGAGTCGAATTACATTCAGCACCCACAGATGTTTTACACATTTTATTCTGAGATCATTGTAGATTCACATGCAGTTTTAAGAAATAATACAGAAAGGTCCCATGTACCCTTTACCTATTGCCTCCAGGTGGTAACATCTTGCAACACTGGTAAAATATCACAGGCAGGATATTGAGATTGGCACAGTCAAGATCAGAGGAATTCATCCACCACAAAGATCCTTCACATTGGTCTTGCATCCCAGAAATAAAGCCCACTTGCTCATGGTGCTTAATGCTTTTTATACACTGCTAGATTTGATTTGCTGAAATTTTATTGAGGCTTTTTGTATCTAATACTTGAGATCTTTCCTCTTTTCTAATGTATGCATTTTAGTACTATAAATTTCCCTCTCAGCACTGCCTTAGCTGCATGCCCTGTCTTTTGATATGTTATATTTTCATATACATTCAGTTCTGTGGATTTGTTATTTCCTTTAAGATTTCTTCTTTCACCCATGAATTGTTGAGAACTATGTTGTGTAATTTCCAAGGGTTTGGAGATTATCCTCTTGTCTTTTTGTTACTGATTTGTAGTATGATTTCATTATGGTCTGTGTATGATTTCAATTCTCTTAAATTGTTTGAGGTTTGTTTTATGGCACAGGAAATGCTCTACCTTGATGAATATTCCATGGGCATGAAAAGAAGTGAGTTCTGCTGTCACTAAGTGGAGTTTTCTATATATGTCAATGAGATCTGTGTTGTTCATTTCTTCCAGATTCTTCTTGATGTTCTGTTTAGTACTTCTAACTATTGCTGGAAGTGGGGTGTTTAAATTCTCAGCTGCAGTTGTGTTTTTCATCTGTTTCTCCCTTTAGCTCGATCAGTTTTTGTTTCATGCATTTTGAGGTTGTTTGTTGTATATACTTTCCGGATAGTTATGCCTTCTCAGTGGAGTGTTTGTTTTATAGTTATATAACATTTCTCTTTGTCTCTGGTTTTTTATCCTTTGTCTTATGTCTGCCTTATCTGATGTTTAATATAGCCACTTCTGCCCTTTTTTTTTTGATTGATGTTTGTATGGTATATCTTTTTCCATCCTCTTATTTCAGTTTACCTATGGTGTTGTATATGAAGTTTTTTGTAGAGAGCATATTGTTAGTTCATGTTATTTTATCCACTCTGACAATCTCTTTTAATTGGTTTATTTAGACCATTTACGTTTAAGTAATTATTGACACTTTTGGGCTTAAGTCTTCTGTTTTATTATTTGCTTTCTGATTTGTTTTCTCTGACTGTTTCTCTATTTCTCTTATCTTTTCTGTGGGTTATGTGAAGAATTTTTAAAGTATTCTCTGTTGATTTGTTTATAATTTTTTTGGAGTATACCTCTTTGTATAGTTTTCTTTGTGATAGCTCTAGGCATTACAATACACATACAAAACTTATCGTCTACCAGTGTCAATAAACTACCGGTATCAGTGTTATACCATTTTGATGGAAATGTAGAAACCATGCTACATTTGGGTATCTTTGGCCTTCCTGCTCTTTAAATATTGGGTTGGCCAAAAAGGTCTTTTGGGTTTTTCTGTAATATCTTACGGAAAAACCTGAACGAACTTTTTCGCCAACCCTAAATATAGTTTTAGGTATTTCCTCTATATGTGTCACACACCATGACAGATGGTGTAATAATTTTTGCTTCAACCATCAATTTTGCCCATTCTGATGTTCTTTTTTTTTCTGAAGTTCCAAACTTTCTTCTTTTGTTTCCTTCTCTGTTTAGAGAACTTCCTTAAGCCATTTTTAAAAGATTAATTTCTATTGGAGTATAGTTACTTTACAATGTTGTGTTAGTTTCTGCTGTACAACAAAGTGAATCAGCTATACGTATAGATATACCTTAAGCCGTTTTTAAGGGTAGATGTACTGGCACAGATTTCTTAGTTTTCCTTCATTTGAGAATGTTTTTATTTCCCCTTTCATTTCTGAAGGATATTGTCACCAGATATGGAATTCACAGTTGACAGTTTTTTCTTCCAATATTTGAAAAATGATGTGCTTTTTCCTCCTGGTCACCAAGGTTTCAGATGAGAAATCTATTTTCATATGAATCATTATTCCCTTATAAATAGGGTACCCTTTTCCTCTGTGCACTTTCAAGAGTTTTTCTTTGTCTTTAGTTTTCAGACATTTAATTATGATGTGTCTTGTGGATTTCTTTCACTTCATTTTATTTAGAATTCTCTCAGTTTCTTGAATCTGTGAGCTATATCTTTCACCAAATTCAAAAAGTTTTCAGCCATTATTTTTTAACACTTTTTAAAATCCATATTCTTCCCTCACCTTCTGGCATTCTGATGTTAAAGAATATGAGGTCTTTGGTTATGGCTCTCAGGTCTCTGAGGCTCTGTTCATTTTTTTTTCAGCCTATTTTCTCTCTATTCATATTGAGTAAATTCTATTCCTATGTCTTCAAGTTCCTTGATTTTATCCTCTGTCAACCCCACTTGACTATTGAGCTTATTCAGTGAGTTTATATCCAAAAACGTATTTTATTATACAATTTCATTTTTATAACTTTTTTATAACTTTTAAATTTTTGTTGAGATTTTGTTTTTCATTTATCTCGAGAGATTTTATTGCATGTTTATAAGATTGTTGAAGCAGTTTCATGATAACTGCTCTAAAGTCCTCGTCAGATGATTCTAGCATCTGATCATCTCAGTGTGGGCATCAGTTGATTGCTTTTTTCTCATTCAACTTGTGCTTTTCCTGGTTCTTGGTATGATGGGTCATTTAAAAATTTTATCCTGGACATTCTGATTATTGTATTAAGAGTCTCTTTTTTGAGGTTTAGCACCCAGGCTACTTTTGTGGACTGTGTTACAAGGACATTTGATGTTCCGAGCCTTTGCAGTGCTATTTTGGTCAGCTTGGTTTATCTTTTTTTTTTTTTTTTTTGCGGTACGCAGGCCTCTCACTGTTGTGGCCTCTCCCGCTGCGGCACACAGGCTCCGGACGCACAGGCTCAGCGGCCATGGCTCACGGGCCCAGCCGCTCCGCGGCATGTGGGATCCTCCCAGACCGGGGCACGGGCCTGTGTCCCCTGCATCGGCAGGCGGACTCTCAACCACTGCACCACCAGGGAAGCCCAGCTTGGTTTATCTTGCTCCCTGGTACTCCTTGAGGAGGAGGAAGGAGTTTCTCCAGGCTGGGTCCCCTGATGCCTTTAGGTTGGGGAAGGGAGTATCTGGCCCGTGGGAAGGACAGGAATGGAGAATGTTTCCCTGGTCAGGTGCTGATTGTGGTGGATCCCCCTTTCGTGGTGTGTCTGGGTAAGGAGGGCAGTCTCAGGCCTGGCAGGTAGAACACTTCTCCTGGCCAGTTTTTGTGGGTGGGGCATGTGATCCATTTCCCCTTACCAGTTCTGCCTTATCTGGTGTTGTAGGTTAAGACTCTTACTCAATCTGCAAAAGGAATGAGTCTACCTGGGCTGCCTTCTGTTCGTACAGTTTGTGAGTTAGGAAACACCAAGTCTGGGACACCTTCTTCTGTTCAGTCCTAAGGTGCCGTCACTCTGTGGACTGTGGGACCTAGGATCCCAGCCAACTCAGCTTACCCTGGACACCATTTAGACTTTTCCTTTGGCTGCCCTTTGTGTTATTTCCAGGGCTCATTGCTGTGCTTAGCAGGACCAGGGAGAAATGAGTTGACACCATTCCTGTTCAGAACTGAGGTCCACAGGTTAGTCCACACAAATGTTTGAGACCCAGTTTGGATAGTCTGTGAA